>NC_056741.1:1935864220-1936204220 GCF_019279795.1 Protopterus annectens
TCTTTAAGGATAAGACTATAAAGATGTAGAGTGATTATTAGTGTGAAGGAAGAAAGTTAGTCAGAGTTAGTACAGGAGCATAACCAGTGTGTATTGAGAAATAGTTTTAGAT
This sequence comes from Protopterus annectens, assembly GCF_019279795.1. Taxonomy (NCBI): domain Eukaryota; kingdom Metazoa; phylum Chordata; order Ceratodontiformes; family Protopteridae; genus Protopterus; species Protopterus annectens. The sequence continues at coordinate 1,935,864,333 of NC_056741.1, forward strand.
TCTTTTTAAAAAGTGAACGAGAAGTCTGAGTTATGAGTTCAGTGGGTAGTAGATTCCATAGTTTTCCAACAGTATCAGAGAACAGGGAGTCACCTGCTGAGTTGTTGGATCTGCAAGTATTGATTAGCAGTTTGTTTGAAGAGTGTAAATTCTTGAAGTTATTGTAAGGGGTAATGAGGCTAGTGAGTATTGGAGTGTTGGTGGGTTGATACAGGGTCTTGTGGGCTATAGAAAGCTGGTGAAATTGAAGCTGGTTTAGAAACTCTAGCCAGTCAAGTTGTTTTAGATTAAGACAGTGATGAGTTCTGAAAGGAGAGCCTGTAGCAAATCTAGCAATATTATTATAGGATGTTGCCTGTTTGTTGAGGTTGTTTTCAGAAAGATTAGTGTATATAGGTGAAGCATAAAGTAGAGTGAAGATTGAGTGAGTTCTGGCTATAGAAGTCCTAGCTACTGGTATAAGAAAGGATTTGATTCTATAAAGGGATCCCAGTTTTTTGTTGACTGATTTTATTGTACTGTTTATATGAGTATCAAAGTTGAGGTTGTTATCTATTGTTATTCCTAAGAGTTTAGTGGTTAGGTCGGGAGAAATAAGAGTGCCATTATTAGATGTGAGTGTGAAATGTATAGGGGTGGACTTTTGGGTTGGTGTGAAGAGTAACAGTTTAGTTTTTTGGGGGTTTAGGAGGAGGCAGCGGTTTGAGAACCATTGTTCTACAGTATTGAATGCTTTTTGAGTAAGAGACTGTAGTTCAGTTTGAGAAGTGGCTGAACAGATTATAGTAGAGTCATCTGCATATTGAATACAGGTGGTGTGTGGAGTTGCGAATTGAATGTCATTAATATAAATGGAAAATAGGAGTGGGCCTAATATGGAGCCCTGCGGAACACCAAGGGAAATTGGAAGGTGATTAGATAGTTTATTTTGCCAGAGTACAGCCTGCTGTCTGTTTTCTAGGTAAGATTTGAACCAATTTATGGCTAGAGGATCGAGTGAAAGGGATTTAAGTATGTGTAAAAGGAGTTGGTGATTAACCATATCAAAAGCTTTAAATAAATCAATGAAGACTGCGGAGGAAAGAATATTTTTGTTACGGTTTTTGTTAATGCAGTCTGTGAAGGATAGCGGGGCAGTGGTGGTACTGTGGAAAGGTCTGAATCCATGTTGACAGTTGGCAATAAGTTGTTATGGAGAAGGTGGTTAAGTAGTTGCTTATGGATGCACTTCTCCATTATTTTTGCAAGAGGAGATTGCAGAGCTAAAGGACGAAAGTTAGAGAAGTCATTGGAGTTCCCACCTTTATGTAGTGGGATGATATGAGAAATTTTCCAGACAGATGGGATAGTTCCTTCACTTATGGTTCTGTTGATCAGAATGGAAATGGGATAGGCAATGGCTTTAGCTCCTTTTTGCAGGAATTCTGCTGGGAGTTGGTCAGCTGAGGGGGTGGTAGGTTTTAATTTTTGGAGAAGGGAGCAAATAAAGGAAGTAGACACTGGTTGTAAATGAAATGATGGGGATGGATTTGTAGTAGAAGTAGGCAGATTTGAGGTATCAGGAGATAGATGGCTAGCAAGAGTTTGGATGGCGTCTGTGAAGAAAGAATTGAAGGCATTAACAGTATGTGTGGGATTCTCAGGGTTAGAGCCTAGTGGGTTGGGAGTGATAGATTGACCTGGGTATAGAGGTTTGTTAATGCTAGTCCAAATCTTTTGTGGTTCCTTTTGGTAGGTTTGCTGTAATTGGAGGTAAAAGTTCTTTTTGTCTAACAGGATGGCTTTTTTTGTATTATTTCTATGTTGCCTAAAGGTTTGGGTGATCTGTAGGATTCTTAGTAGCACGCCATTTTGCCCAGGATTTGTTTCTGACAAGGATTTTTTGCCTAACAAGGTAAAAAATCAGTTACGGCTGCTTGCCAAAGTAAAATGAAGCTTTGAAAGCTTTAATTAACTGTAATTTATTTGAAGCGCTTTTCATTTGCACAATGTGCAAACTTCTTCAGAAACAGTATAAAATTTTAAGTCGTATAAGTAGTCTCAGGTGTAAACATTTAACCAATCATGTTGAGACAAAACTTCATTCCTTACTTCCTTAAAGGCACACAAGAAAACTGAATGTGTTTTTATAAAAAAAGTATATATATATATATATATATATATATATATTTATTTATAAAACTCATCCTGTCTTGTTGGTGACAATAACTCGAGAATGGTTGTTTATTTGGCTAGGTGCCAGTGCTGCCTGCTTTTTATGTAGGCAAAATGGAGCGTAGGCTCCATCAAAGAATCTATGAGCATCAATATGCTATAAGCAGGAAGAAGCTGGACAATGCCTTAGCCAAACACATTCAGGGAAACAATGAACATACATTCAAATATTTGGTCATTGACCAGGTTTATCAGGACATCAGGGGTGGCCCCTTGCCCTTGCAACTTGAGGAACTAGAGTTAGCCTGGCAGATTAAATTAAATGCATACAATTTCCGAGGCTTGAATTAAACCTGTTCCTTAAGCAGTATTTTAAAATTAAACAGCTTAAGGAGATGAATGAGTGATTTTGTAGGTTTAGTATTCATTATGTATTTACTATATGTTTTTATGCATATGTAATATGAGTTTAATGTGTCATTTGTAATAGGTTTTACATTTTATTTATGACTACATGCTTAATTTTAATGATGGATGAGTTTATATATATATATATATATATATATATATATATATATATATGTATATATATACATTTTTTTATAAAAACACATTCAGTTTTCTTGTGTGCCTTTAAGGAAGTAAGGAATGAAGTTTTGTCTCAACATGATTGGTTAAATGTTTACACCTGAGACTACTTATACGACTTAAAATTTTATACTGTTTCTGAAGAAGTTTGCACATTGTGCAAACGAAAAGCGCTTCAAATAAATTACAGTTAATTAAAGCTTTCAAAGCTTCATTTTACTTTGGCAAGCAGCCGTGACTGATTTTTTACTTTGTTTAGCTGTTTAGTGTGCTTTCTTGTTTATTCGTTTAAGGATTTTTTGCCTAGTAGTATTTGAGAGCCAAGGGGCTGGTTTAGCTTTATTTCTAACAGAGCGTGTTGGGGCGTGGTGGTCCAGGATGGCTAAGAATGTGGAACTAAAGAATTCTACTGCTTCATTGAGTGGGACAGATTTTAGTGGTGACCAATTACATTGCTTGAGTTCTGATTAGAAAAGTTCTGGGTTAAATTGCTTTTTGGTGCGTACTGTTCTGAAAGTGTTAGGGTGAGTTAGGTTGGTTTTATGTCTGATAATATAAGTTAGTGAATGGACACTTAGGTCATCTGGGAGGGTTCCTACTTTGTAAGTTTGATGAGGACTATTAGTAAGTATCCAGTCCAAGGTACTTTCTTTGTTGTTGGGTCTATTAGTTCTGGTAGGGGAGTTAATAGTTTGTGAGAAGCCATATAGGTTAATATGGGTGGTGGGGTGTGTGTATATTACTACAGGACTTCCAGTCGATATTAAAGTCTCCGAGGAGTATGGTTTCTTGTGGGAGATTAATAGAAAGCCAGTTAAAGATATTTTCAAGTGTATTAATGTTATTTCCTGGAGGAAGATATATACAGATAATATTTATGGCTTTACATGAGTTGACCTGAAATTTAGAGATAAGTATTTCAGCCCTATCGTCTAAAGGTGGGCTAAGATTTACAGTGCTAACTTGTAGCTCTGCTTTACAGAGGATTGCTACCCCTCCTCCCTTTTTGGCTGTGCGGTCTAGTCTAATGATATTGTAACCAGGTGGGGTGACTTCATTGTCTTTAACAGTAGGTTTTAGCCAAGTTTCAGATAAACATAGGATATCAAATAGGTTGGCATCTAGGAGGGCATGTAATTGAGCAATTTTATTGCTAATGCTGTGTAAATTGAGATGTGCTATAGAGAGTGAGTTAGAAGGTTTGGTAGGTGCCGGGGTACTAGTTTTATTCAGATTGCAGTTTGCAGTGGTAAGGGTATGGTTTGGGCCAGGGTTAGGATGAATGTCCCCATCTAGTAAGGAGTGGAGGTGTGTTGTGTTTAGGGTGGAGAGGCTTACAATAATAGTCAAATAATTTTCTAGTATTTATGTTTGTATACTTAATGTGTCCTAGTCTATGATATCTGATTAGTAGGTAGCTGGGTTTGGATATGAAGTTTAGGAAGTTTGGAGAGATAGCTAATGGTGGTGTTGAAGTGTGTTTGGAGGGGAAGAGAAGGGTAGAGTATAGTGGTTGTTCATAGGAGAAAACTCCTAGTCCCATACAATAATCTGAATTCCCTACTTTCTTCTAATAAACTCCTTGCTAGCTTAACAAAGTCTAATAATGCAGCTGTTGACTCTCTGTTTACCAACACAGCAGGAAAAAACTGGAACCTGCTACCCAATGAAAAAACACCTCCAAAAGCACTGGCTTTGCCCTTGTAGTAACCCTGACTAACCACCCTCATCACCCCTGTTTCTTCCTCTTCTAACCTAACTTCCTCTCTTCTAAACACTTAGTCTTGTAAATAAGACTGTCACTAGTTAAACTCTAACATATTGCTTAAATCCTTGTACCTTATGTGAAGTATTGCTTCCTTAATCTGTAAATAAGACTGTCACTAGCTAAACCCTAACCTATTGTTTAAATCCTTGTACCTGATGTGAAGTATTGTACGTAACTCTCCTGTACTACAACTGCCTTTAGCTTCCTTAAGTAATATTCTGTTTATTGCTACTTTATATCTAGAATGAAAAAAACATCTGTTTTATTGTTTATTAATCCTTTACTTACCTTGTAACAATATTTTTATACTTTGTATATCTGTGTGGAGCTTTTCTCCCCGGGCCTCTACTGAAAATGGAAATATGTCCAGCTAGACTAGCCCGGTCAACAAATGTAAAATAAATAAAATAATAAATAAAGGTTAGGAGATAGGCAGTGGTTAGAGGAGGTAAGAGTGAGAGCAAGAGTAATAGTTGTAATTGGCATGGCATGGTTGATATAGACATTATATTGGATTGAGAAGTGGGAGAAGAATGGGAGGTAGGGTTTTGTAAGCAGGTAAGGAGATATAGCAATAGGTGGGGTGTTGTAACAAGGGAGGGTGGGGGGTAAGGTAACAGTAGGTGTGTTGTGATAAGGGGGGTTGGGAGTGATAATGATATGATCTGCTTGATTGGAGCAGATGTAATGGGGGTGTGGCTTTAGAGGAATAAATGTAGGAGTACTGGGGGCGGTTGGGAATTGGGAGCAGGGTAGGGGAGCAGAGTGAGCCCGCAGGAGAGTAGACTGTCGAGGATGACAGTCAGTGAAGTATGAAAGTCTGCAGGTAAGTCTGAAAGTAAGAGAATGTAGAAGAAAGTTAAGAGGCTAGCAAGAATAGACTTAGGATGTTAGAGGAGTAGAATGTGATTTAAGATACCTTAGGACAAAAGAGAGATAGTAAAACAGTAAGTCAGAAGAAAACTGGGAACAGTGTTAGGGAGATATGGTTAAGAATAGGTGAAAAAATTAATAGACAGAAAGCTTATATTAAAGCACCACCTAGTGGCCAGTTACTTTATTGCAGCAAAGAAGTCCCCTAAAGGGGATGTCAGGCTAAGGAAGGGGGGGAGATAAACTGGTTTGAGATAAAGAGGGTATAAGCTGGAAGTAAGGGTTATTTAAAATGCTAAATGGGGGGGGGGGTTGGCTGCTGGCTACCTGACTGGGAAGCTTGCCTAACCTAGCAGTATCTATAAAATATTATTATTACAATTTTTCTAGTAGCTATAACAACACATACTTTCACTGTCTTTTATCAAGGAAAAGTCTCTCAGGGAGCTGGTAGGTTAATTCTTAACTCTGGACTATTTTCTTAGGCATCCAGCAGGGTACATTCAGGTGGTCTAGTGCAGGGACGTGCAGGAAGACAAGGTTTCACTGTCTTTTATCAAGGAAATGTCTCTCAGGGAGCTGGTAGGTTAATTCTTAACTCCAGACTATTTTCTTAGGCGTCCAGCAGGGTACATTCAGGTGGTCCAGTGCAGGGATGTGCAGAAACACAAGGTGTAGGTGCAAGCACTGGAGCAGGGTGCACAGCAGCCAGGTACGGGGTAGGAGAAGATCACATAGTCTGTAATATGTTAATTTGTTACATTCTGTAATATGTTAATTTGTTACAGATGTGGAGGGGGGGGTTCACATTGATAATTGTTGCTTCTAGTCACTGTAGATAATGCATCTGACAAAATGTAAAAACTGGAAAGCATTCTTCAGATGAAGTAGCTCATATGGAATGAGATACAACTGCAATGAAGATGAATAAGCAGTGTGCCACTGTGTTGCAATGAGCTAGTGAAATGTACTGTATTTCTACAAGCAAAGAAGGTGCAAGTACAGCTGGATTCTCTAAGCGTGACTGCCCTTATGAAGCTTTCTCTGATGTGTAAGGATGAGATTAATAGCAACCAAAAAGTGGAGGTAAAATGCAACATGAAGACATTCAGAAAGTTATTTGAAAACTGTAGCATCCTGTGGCTGGTAACCCCCTGAATTAATATAGATAGATAGATAGATAGATAGATAGATAGATAGATAGATAGATAGACAGACAGATAGATAGATAGATAGATAGATAGATAGATAGATAGATAGATAGATAGATAGATAGACAGACAGATAGATAGATAGATAGATAGATAGATAGATAGATAGATAGATAGATAGATAGATAGATAGATAGATGGACCTCACTTGCACATTTTAAAACTCTATGGAAATACAGGAGATGGAGAACACGTATACCCAGTGTGGTAGGCTGATATATTTAACAAGAAAAAGGTAGATTAGCAGTGAGATACATCTATTCAGAATAAAATTGTTGGGGCAAGACATTGGTGGTCAAGCAGAGATCCAGCACTAAAATCAGGAGAAGGGCAGAGAAACTGTAAAACTAGCTAGAATTTGATTATGGTTTAACAGTAAGGGATCCTGTCTGTTACAAGAAGGTTGTTCTGGTAATGGAGCAAACACAATTAGAGAGGTCAGCATAGGAAGTATAGAAACTGAAGATCAGTTGACAGGAAAATCTAAAGTAAAAGTCAGTTCTATATTGAAATATAACTGACAATATATGTTAACACAAACTGAGAGGATAGAAACAGAATAACTGTACTTAAGTGAAGTTTGTAGGTTAGCATAATATCCTGTAGAATTCTGAGACTGTGACTTCTAATGGTTAAATGTATGGAATTGTAGAATGAAAAAGTAAAAGGCAAATAAATAAATAAATTGGAAGTACTAATTTCCCAGTACATTCTGGTGATGGAATAAATAAATACCATAACTGCAAGACAGCCAAGAAAGATAAGGGTAGAGAGAGAGAGGAAATTTATCACATTAACCTGTGGAAGCTATGGAACCATGAAAGGAAACAATGAATTCTGCAGAGAATTTGCAAATTGAAGGTCCTAGATAGATAAAAGACCAGAAAAAGTCTACCTGAAGTACTGCTAGAGAAATCCTTGTCAAAAGTACTAAAGCAAGAAGTGAGAGTCTTTGTTTTATTATTATTATTATTATTATTATTATTATTATTATTATTAAGAAATAAATGAGTATTCATAGAAATGTCTGGGAAAATTGAATTAATGAAACATAATGTAAAAAAAAACACTGAGAGTGAATGTTAGATTAAGATGCTACGGGCGGCGCAGTGGTGCAGCGGTTAACGCTGTCGCCTCACAGCAAGAGGTTTTCCGGTTCGATTCTCGACTGGGGTGCCTTCTGTGTGGAGTTTGCATGTTCTCCCTGCGTTCGCGTGGGTTTCCTCTGGGTACTCCGGTTTCCCCCCGCATTCTAAAGACATGCTTCTGGAGCATTTCTCCCCGGGCCTCTGCTGAAAACAGGATCTGTGGAACCTAGTCGGACTTTCCCGGTCAACAAATGTTAAATAAATAAAAAAATAAATAAAAAAAAATAAACATTCTTAACTTAGTTTTGAAGGGAGGGTCACAGTCATAGCTATCTCTTGCCCACAGTTGAGGAGTTGTTAGAAAATGCAGGAATGGTCAGATACTTTATAACACACGTGATAAAGGGATACTGACTGACTGATTCCACTTACTCCCTCTTCCAAAGACAAGGGCAGATTGTCTAACCCCTGATAGTCTATTTCCATAAATAATGTTATCATGTAGCCTACAGGAGTCCCAGCCAAATTTCAGAGGCTGAAGGATAAAATCCTGAAGCCTCACTCCCAATATGCTGTAGTAATTCTGTATGACATGTTTATTCATTCAGGGGACTGCAAATCTCACTTACCAAAAGAGCAGGTTATACTAGAATCCAGAAAACAGGGCTGTAAATGCTAATGAAAGTAAACTAGGCACAGTGGAGGCCAAGTACTTGTGATACCTTATAGGAAGAGGGGTAAATGAGGCTGTTAAAAATAACTACCCTGTACCATCTACTAAGAGACAAGTGAAGACTTTCCTTGGACTGTCTAGGTACTACAGAAGGCCTATTCCTAATTTTGCAACTGCTGGCTGTTCTTTGAGGGACCTTAAAAGTGGAAAATCTCCAGTCAAGATGCAATGGTCTCTTGAAGCAGATAATACACTTAATCAACTAAAAAAGGTTCCTTTGTTCTGAACCTGTATTAGTAACTTCTGATTTTCAACAAATATTCCAGTTCATCAGAGGAAGGTTTGGTGGTAGCATTATCCTAAGACATTCAAGGTGAGAACTACCCTGTGAACTGTAATAATAAGAAGCTAAGTAATGCAGAAAGGAGTTACTGGGCAAAGGATAGACAGTATCTAGCAATAAAGTAGGATTTTTGTACCTTGTAGTACACTTTGAGAGGCAGACATTTCAGTTTAACAGATCATGCCGCTTTGCAATGGTGAAGTAGGCAAACTGATGGCAGTACAGACACTGCCAGTGAGCACTATCCCTGCAGCCTTTTCAGTATTCAGTAACTCAAAGACCTGGTCTAGCCAACAAAAATGACGATGGAAATTCAGGTATTGCAGTCGCATTTATATCACGCTATCAAAAGATAAAAATAGCGAACGCTATTTCCTCAAATCTAAAATATCTAAACCACAAAATATCGATCATTCAGAACAGCAAATTTTTTCCCATGGAAATAATTCGCTATTCCGAAACACATACACACAACACAAGTACACCAAAAAAACAGGAATCCACACACATACACTTAAAATCCTACATCTAACCCTACACTAAACTGTACATACACTACTATCTATCCACTTACCTTAACCCAAACCCTAACCCTAAGGTCCATCACTATCGCACACTCACCTAACCCGCGCCCTAACCCTAACTCACTTAACCCGCCCCTAACCCTAAACTCTGTCACTATCGCACACTCAGCTGACCCGCTCCCTAACTCTAACTCACTTAACCCGCCTCTAACCCTAACGTTCACACAATCACACACTTACCTGAACCCGACCCGTAACATTCCACCACAGAGCTGAAAATAGCGAAGCCACAGAACCGACCAACCAAATTCTTTTCCTAGGAAAAAATTTGGTGTTCTGCAGCTTTGCTATTTTTAGTGTTCGCTGAATAGGGGGTTTTATGCTGAGAGTGGGACAGTTGTGACATGTTTTATTAGGCCTGCCTACCCATCAGAAATGCTGATGGGCTTACAACTCATCACTAAGTTTCCAAAGCTCCTTAACTTGTGCTGGAAGGGGATAGCTGTAATGCTGAATTTGGAAACTGGTATTTTGCCTTTAAATAGAGCGTGTGAATATTTTGACAGAGCTGTAGTTAGATACTATCATATGTTAGTTACGTGGTTTTCATTGCAAATTACTGTAGTATGAAGGGAGTAGTAGCCTGTAGGGCTAAAATCAGGAAGCTAGTTCCTCACATACAGGATCATCTGAAAGAAGAACTGAAATTAAAAGAAGTATAGTTGTCATATTCGTTGCTGAAGAATCAGGGATAAAACCAAAAACAGTGTAGAATCAAATGCCTAAAATGAGGGCAATTTTTAAATATTCTCTAATTTATTTAAAATGTTAATAGAACAACAGGTGTGGGCATCAATATACATTTTGAACAAAAAGAAGTACAAAACTCTAATATCTGGCATTATTGACTGACTTTAATCCTCTGTTTTACAAGGGCAGGGCAAAAAAGTGAGGCAAAATCAAGGATGCCATGCAAAATCAGGGTCATTTGAGAAGTACGAAGGAAAACGCTGAAGCTTGGAGTGGGAGAGTCCAGTCAGAGCTAAGCTAAAGAGTATACATTGTGAATGTACTTGTTTTTATTGCTGAAAGTCAGGCCAGGGAGACACCTGTAGGGCAGATCTTTCTGATACTTCAGGACAGTCTATATCTTGAATGGCCTGTGTGGACTGAACACTGTAATGAGAAATTTACTAAGGTATGTTTGCTTTCTTATGTTACTGCAAAGCAGCTGGACTAATAATTTGGCTTGTGAATTGCTGAATAAACCTGTTGTTTTTAGATATGAACTACTAGTCCCCTTTTGGAATATGCAATATCTATATTTTGTATACATATGTATCTATAGATATACACATATGTACATTGTGTGTGTCTATGTATATATATATATATATATATATATATATATATATATATATATATACCCGCGGTGGTGCTGCTGCGGTAGCGTTGTCGCCTCACAGTAAGACACTGTCCGGTTCGATTCTCAGCTAGAGCATCTTCTGCGTAGAGATATGCGTGAATGGGCGTACCTTCGTTGAAAGTTGTGTGTCAGGGCTGGTAACTCGACACGTAAAAATCAACTACCAATCATTAGCGGACTGGAGTTCTGCTGTGGCATCCCCTAGATGGGAAAAGCTGAAAGACATATGTAGATATAGATATATGGGTGCACGTGCGCGCGCGCACACACACACACACACACACACACAGTGGATATAAAAAGTGTACATGCCCCTATTAAAATGCCAGGTTTTTATGATATAAAAAAATGAGGCCACAATTAATTATTTCAAAACTTTTCCCACCATTAATGTGACCTATAACCTGTACAGTTCAATTGAAAAACAAAGAAATCTGTTAGGGGAAAAATATAAATGGATAAAGTAGTATTCACTGAATCAGTGTTTTGTTGATGTGGCTAACACTGACAGGGTAAAGTTGAAACACAACGGATGACACTCTTCTGCATATGTTCTGAGGCTAGTCCTCAGAACATGTAAAGTTAGACATCCCCGGTTAATAATATATAATAACTCTGAGATCCCACAGTTCCTGAAGAAAGGGCATATTCCCCAACCCGGAGGACTGTCCATTTTTGCACAACTGTCAGCTATCTGCATTGTTAACCAATGTGTGTCAGCAATTTTGAGGTTGATTAATCAACCAATACTAGGGAAACCATATAGGTTTTTCATCTATTTATATTTATCTCTCTAATTATATACACATATATGTGAGTGTGTGTGTGTGTGTGTGTGTGTGTGTGTGTGTGTGTGTGTGTGTGTGTGTGTGTGTGTGTGTGTGTGAGTATATATATATATATATATATATATATATATATATATATATGTACACACACATATCCACTCTTGCATACAGACACACATATGCACTTATGCATGTATGTGTGTGTGTGTGTGTGTGTGTGTGTGTGTGTGTGTGTGTGTGTGTGTGTGTGTGTGTGTGTGTGTGTATATATGTCAGATGATCGAGTTGCAGAATGTCGAAGACCATATGGTAGAGGCCATATGACACTTGGTATTGAAATTGCCGTACAGTGCAGAACTAAGGGGTTTTCCATTTTCCTCACTGTAGTGCAATTTTGGAGTTGGTATGTTTAAGTAGCAGGGGGTGTGGAGGGCACAGGGGGAATTGCCCCTTTGCAAAAACATCACAGTAAGTTGTTTTATTTCATTTTCATGTTTTTACTTTTTTTTCAAGGTTGCAAAACTTCAATCATATGGTATCGCCAATATGGTCTTTGGCATTCTGCAACTTGATCATCTAATAGTGACCCATACAGTGTATTATATATATATGTGTGTGTGTGTGTGTGTGTTTATGTGTGTATATACAAACACACACACACACACACACACACACACACACACACACACACACACACACACACACACTGTCCACATTAACCTACACATTTTACTTTTGTGAATTAGTGATTTTCTGTCACCAGAAAAAAAATGAATGCCAATATACAAGAAGTTTTGAGAACTGATGATATTCATCATTTGATCGCTGATGAAATTGCCTAAGCTATATGGGTTATATTCTGCTAAGGGTCTTACAACCAGCCAACTACCAAAGCTTCAGGGTACCTTCCAAATATCAAAACCATCAGTCAGCTTGAGCTTAGCTGACTAAAAGACAGGCTTGGGCATGAAGACCTTCAGAGCTTTCCTGCTGCCAAGGAGAACGCTTTTCTGTGGGCTTTCATGGATTGACAGTCAGCTAACACTGTTCCATTGCTAAACAAATGGCTTCTCTTTGGGGAAAAAAAACTTCTACCTTACTTTTTATGACAGAAAACAGTGTTTTCTTTTTTGGTAAAATGTTCTGTTTTATCCAGGTTTAAGTGTTTTATTTGACTGTCACATGATATTTTAAGACTTTTACATGAGAATGCTGCTATTTTACTTTTGTGAGTCAGGCAACTTTTTTGGCATAACCATGGAATAACCTACTGGTTCCTCATTTCCTCTTCCTTCTTACAGCCACAGCAGCTTGCTAAAGTGTCTAAGTCACATGTGGGCGACTCTGCCATGATTCCTCAGATCATTTATCTTTTTTTCTAGGATCTAGCTGATGTAGTCCGTACAGCCACCATGAACCAGGGTTTAGATCCATCCTCTGTGGCTGTTGGAGTACCCTTGGTGGGCAAGGGAGAATCACTCTCGTCCTTCCTAGGTGAATGGACAGAGAATGTCTCACTGTTTTGCCAGAAAGTTGTGGCCATCCTTACGGGAGGTTACTGATTTCAATTTTGGGTCTGTTTCTTCAGCAGTTCCTGACAAAAACAAAAACCGAAACATATGTTTTCCCCTTTGTCAGTAACCCTGATAGAAATAATTTCTTGGGTTTAGCCCAGGATTTAGTCCAGGGTGATGACCTTTCTTGTTTGGTTGTTTCTGATAAATAAAAAGGGACTGTCCATTTTCTGAAAAGATTAAAGAAACTGAATCTCAAAATTATTATGAATGGGCAGATAACCTGTTAACTATACATATTTCTGTGCGGTGTGTGCCTTCGGCCAGTCCTTTTGAAGAATTCTTTCTCTGAAACTATTTCAAGAATAAATCAGTTGAGTGAGAAAACAGTGATGTACCTTAGTCCCTTAGAAAGTGTTACGATTTCTTACAACTGGAATTCCCAGAAACTACTCCTATTCTCCTGTTCTGTTTTTGTCACAGCCAGCAATTTCTTGACAGCCTGCTGCCCCTAAAAATCAGATAGATTAATGTAAGATACCTCAGTCTTTCACATTTATATACACTCATCCCATGTTTGACCTAAAGCTATCACTTCAGTGAAACCAGCTGGACAGGAATGTTCCTGTGTGCTTTTATACCTTTTACATTAATATATATGGTACTTCTGAAGATTCAGAAGTACATCCCAAAGATCACTGGGAGCAGTTACCAGAAGCTTCCTCACATACTGGATGTACATATACAAGACCAGTGGGTTTTGATACAGTAACTGACTGCCTGGATGATAGGCTCTTAATACCTTTTAGGCACCTTTTTTCTTGAGGGCATACATTAGGTATTAATGGAGGCAAGAAAACCTGCTACTAGAAAATCATATATTAGCAAATGGAAAAGTTTTTTTATTTGGTGCCAAGAAAAGAACCAACACTCATTCAGGACTAGTGTTTCTTATATTATTTGTGTGAGTTACTATCCTGTCTTATTCCTCAAACAAGGTTCATTTGTTGGTGATTTCAGCATGTTTGTCATGCATCCTATCTGTCAGTGTAGTCTCGTGTGAAAATGTTTTTGAAAGGGTTTTTGCATGAAAAGCCTTCTAGAAGAAACTTGGCTCCTCACTGGGATATTCATTTTGAGTTAGAAAAACTAACACTTGCTCCATTTGAACCAGCTGATCAGACTGAACTGAGGGTCTTGACATGGAAAACAGTCTTACTTATTGCTTTGACCTCTGCAAGAAGAGTATCTGAGTTGCAAGCTGTTTTGGTGAGTCAACCTTATCTCATTCTTTCACAAAGATAGTTTTTTTTAGACCTAATCCATTCATTCCTAAATTCATATCCAAGCTTCCTTTAAGCCAAGGTATTCAGCTTCCTGTTTTCAATGCAGAACCTAAAAATGAGGGCGAATGAATACTTCATACTATCTTGAAATTACAAAATCATTCAGAAGATCTGTTCAGCTGTTCATTTCTTGTGAAGATAAGAAGAAAAGACAACCCGTGTCAAAATAGAATATTTCCAAATGGTTGTTTCATGCCATTACCTTTTATTACTCCCACCACGACAACATTTTCTATTCTTTTCTGGCTTTTTGGAAAGGTGCAGCAATTTGGTCCTCTGTGTATACTTTTAAAACACTATAAGCTAGATTCCTTCTCCAGGTCTAGAACAGACTTTGCTAGGTTCATTGTCCAGGGGCTCCTGGCCCCTTATTCTTCCTCCTCTTCCCATTTTATCTATGGTAGTCTACCCACATAACATAGATGATTTTAGTAATAATCAAATGAAGAACATAGTATAGGTGTGCAAGTAAACCTGCCATAAAAGTAGATATTCAAATGATCACTGCTGCAGTAGTCAAGCCTTCCCTCTATCCCTCTTGTCTTTTATATGTTTTATGCCAGAGTGTGAATGTGTATTTTTTTCCAAGCAATGTACTTCTTAGGGCTTTAGCCCCTCTCTAGATGTTAGCATAAAGGGCTTTGTGCCCAAACCTGATTTTACTCAGCTCAGCTTGAGCTGACTAATGGCTTGGGTATGTGGAAGGTGCCCTGATGCTTTGGAATCTGGCAAGCTGTCATGTCCATGGCAGAAATAACTCATATAGCTTAGACTACTGCAGCAATGATCATTTGAACATCTACTGTTATGTTTAGTTTACTTACACAGCTGTACTTTCTACACTATTTGTGTGAATTACCGTTTTATGGCCTGTCTTAATCTTTCTTCTATTCACCTCCTTGTCTTCATTTAAAACTTAATATGAGGGAGAAACGATACTCCATACCATAGAAGAAGTCCACAGAAAACTCAGGTACTATCTTGACAGAGCAA
Organism: Protopterus annectens; assembly: GCF_019279795.1. Lineage (NCBI taxonomy): Eukaryota > Metazoa > Chordata > Ceratodontiformes > Protopteridae > Protopterus > Protopterus annectens. The sequence goes on from NC_056741.1 coordinate 1,935,879,622, forward strand.
ACTCTTTCAGAACTGTTGATCAGTTATTCATTTCCCGTATAGGTAAAAAAGGACAACCTGTGTCAAAACAAGTCCAGGTGGTTGTGCCATGCTATTACATTTTGTTACACCTGTGAAATCCTCACTCTCGTTCAGTAATCAAGGAGCTTGAATCCTCACCACTGACACTGGAGAGGAACATTCACAAAAACAGACTGCCCTGAGACTTCTGTCTCATCTAATATTAAAACATTATTTCTGTACAGAATGACATTACATACATCTGGTCATCTGACCTGTGGTTCCAGTGCAACCCCCCTTGCTAGAAACTGCCAGGATTTAGCACCTATATGTCAATAGTGCACAGACAAGAACATTGCTCAGATCTAGTGCAGCTTCTGGAAGTCTTAAATCAATTCCAAATGTCTACTCCTCCTACAGAAACAAACAAACCATGCTTCCTACAGGCATTGCATCTCTGGCTTCATTCAAAACTGTGAGATAACATTTTTATGGCCAAGGCCCAGTAATTTAATTCATTATTTTCCAAAGTTAGCTGGAACTGAGCTTAACCTCTTCTCTTCTAGTATCCTCTGTTAACATATAGATATTTATATCAGTTACAATACAGTCAGGACCCACTGTTGGTACATTTTTAATACAATCAGCTTTACAAGTCCATTTTCAACACAAGCACCTGTACAAATCACTTTAATATTCAAATAATATATAATGCATTACTAAATTCCAGCTAAGTGTGCTGGCATATATTACACGTCCACTGCCCTACTTCTCCTGGCATATCTGGCAATACCCCACATTGTCACATCTCTCCCCCTTTGAAGACCTGAGATAGTTTTTCAAGTGACCCTTGAAAAATGTTGCTTGAGAGGAATCAGCTTATCTGGGAATACATTAGCCCATACCCTGTCTTGAGATCCCATCTGCCTTGCCATTGCTGACCCCACTAAAGTGCTCCGCTGTCATGTCATGTGCCTGCAACCCTATGCTCCACCATAGTAACTTGGCATTTTTGCTGCCTGGCTCACTTGTAACCATAGATCCTGCTCAGACTCCTCCTGCCTCCTACTGCAAATACTTAGCACTAGGGCCTGCCTAACATGGTAATGTTTCATCATGTTAACATGGTACAGTTTGGGCCTCTGCCTCCTGCTTAGCAGTTCTATCATGTAGTTAACATCACTGAATTTCCTTATCACTTTGAAGGGTCTCTCCCAAGCTGGCTGCAGCTTTTTGTGCCTGACAGGAATGAGAACCATCACCTACTGTCCCACAGCATACTCTCGGGCTCAAACATTCCTATAATACGAGACCATTGGTCTCCTTCCAGGTTCTCCTTGGCCAAGCCCATGAGCTCCCTAAGCCTTGTCCTGAGGTTTAGGAGGTATTCGCACACACTCTCCCACTCATCAAAAATCATGTCTAAAGGCCCCCTCACCCTATACTCATACAGCAACTCAAATGGTGAAAAACTGTGGATTCCTGGAGTACCTCTCTGTAAGCAAACAGCAGATGACTTAAACTGGTCTGCAAATGCCTGTAGCATGGTCTTTCTCCACAAGACCATTAGTGGGAGTGGTCTTTAGATGCTTTATCCCACAGGACTTTCACAGATAAGCCAGTGGGTTTGACATGAAATTGGCACCTCTGTCAGTCAGTATTTCTTTCAGGATACCTACCATGTCGAAAATGTCTAACAAAGCATTTGCCACCTTTTCTGTCTCAGTGGAAGACAGAGCCACCACCTCAGGGTATCTCGTAGCATAATCTACTAACACCAGGATATACTTCTTCCCTCTGGAACTTGGGTACTCAGAGGCTTCACCATATCTATAGATATCCTCGGAAATGGCTCTTGAATCACAGGCAAAGGCATCAAAGGTGCTTTGACCTTGTCTCCTGCCTTGCCTACTTTTTGGCACTACTCACAGGTCCTGCAATACCCTGTTGCATCCCTTGCAATCCCAGACCAATAAAAGTTCTGCATAATATGTCTCTTGGTACATTTTATACCCATATGACCTGCAAAAGGAATGTCATGGGTATGGCTAGGAGTGCCAGACAGTAGGCTCCAGGCACTGCCAACTGCTGTATTACCACACCCTCAGGGGTCCACTCTTTATACAGTAACCCTTTGTTCCAGTATACAGATTCCCCCTTTCCTTGAGAATCAGGTGCCTCCTTTTCTACCTCCCTCAAGCTTTGTAATGTAGGGTCTGAGAGCTGAACCTGTCTCAGCTCTAGTATTGCGAATCTTCTCAGTTCCCCTTCCACATGAAGTCTAGTATCTTCTGACAGCAGTGCCTCACTGTCTGCATGGGTACTACCACTCACCTCTGCCTTTGGAATCACTCTGTCCAAGGGAATATCAGTACCTACCAGCAGCTGTGGTTCACCTTCAGGCTTATTGCTACAGGGTAGCTTCCTTCCTGAAATAGCTACCTCACCAGCCCTGGCTTCAGGTGTCATGTCTGTCTGGGTCTTCCCCAGCCTACCAAACCCACGTGCCTGTCTCCAAGCCTGACTGTGAGTAACTACATGCACACAAGGTACTGCCTTTTCAGACTCATTCCCTGTCAGGACATATGCAGGGATATCCTCAAACACACCTACTTGCATGCTTCTTTTTCCACCCTCCCAGTCAAGGTGAACCCTGGCCAAAGGCATTTGGAATAGGGTGCCTCCTAAAGCTCTGACTAGAGTGGACTACCCAAGCAAGTGCTGTTCCACTTTTTATCACTGCAGGCTTCGCAGTGGTTGTCAGAGGCCGTGTCTCTCTTAGTGGTGACCTGTTTTCTATCCACTAAGATAGGATATAACCTCTTATGATAGTTTGGTACCCCTGTTGTCTCCAGACTATAAGGTAGTTAGCACTGCCACCAGACACTACAAACCCAGCTACCTAAGGCTCTTGCAAGGGTACCCAATTATACTGAGTGAAATTAATATTAATACAAATGGTAATGTTGAACAAACAGATAAATACGGCACCTCTTTTTTATCCAACCAAATAAAATGTTCCAAAAAGGTTGACAAGCAGGAATCCTTTTCCAATATTTATTAGTCACCAACAACAACAAATGAACGCTATTAAAACAATCCTTGCTGGTGACTAATATATATAATGTTGAACAAACAGCCAGGCTTCAGGAGTGGCTACAGTGACACCAATAGATATAAGTACTCTCAAAGGTTAAAATATTCTCTAAAGGACCAGCCACAATGAAAAGTTTAAACATATTTAATAATAAATAATAAAATAATATAAAAATACGAAATATCTATATATAGTAAACACCAGCGTTTCAGTCACAGGAAATATTAAAAATAACACAACTAGAAAGGTTCACACAATTACAGAAAAACAATACTAAACTATTCTCATTATATTTTCTTGACTGATCTAGAGAATTACTGTTCCTACTTACTTAATAGAGCAAGGCAAGATGAAGTAGGTGAGGGATCCTTCTATGTCATGTTGCAAGAAACAGACTGCCATGAGACTTCTGTCTCACCTAATGTTAAAACATTATTTCTGTACAGAATGACATCACATACATCTGGTCATCTGACTTCTGGTTCCCATGCAACCCCTCATTGCTAGAAACTGACAGGATTTAGTACCTACATGTCAATAATACACACACAAGAACAGTGCCCAGATCTGGTGCAGCTTCTGGAAGTCATAACTTCTGCTCCTCCTACAGAGACTAACAACCATGCTTCTTAAAGACATTGTATATCTGGCTTTGCTCAAAACTATGAGATAGCATCTTTATGGTCTAGGCCCAGTAATTTAATTTCTTATTGTTTTCCAAAGTTAGCTGGAGCTGAGCTTCACATTTTCTCTTCCAGTATCCTCTGTTAACACACGCACAGACACACACACACACACACACACACACACACACACACACACACACACATGCGCACACACACACACACACACACACACACACACACACACACACACACACACACACACACACACACACACACACACACACGCACACACATATATATATTTTTAATTCAGTTACAGTACAGTCAGGACCCACTGCTGGTACATTTTTAACACAAGCAACTTTACAAATCCATTTTAAACACAAGTATCTGTACAAATCAGTTTGATATTCAAATAACATATAATTCTTTATTAAATTCCAGCTAGCTATGTTGGCATATGTTACATATCCCCTGCCCTACTTCTCCTGGCATAGCTGGTAATACCTCACATCGTAACAACACCCACACAATGAGACAATGTCAGGCAGTGTTATGCTTATATCAGCCATGGCCTTGACTTTATCGGTGACAAGTTGAAACGTGTTATATTCTGGAAGTATTCTAAAAGCAGCAACCTGGTCCTGTGTGCATACTTTAAAAAAGCACTCTAAACTAGACTTCTTTTCCAGGTCTAGAACAAGCTGTGGTAGGACCATTCTCCAAGAGCTCCTAGACCCTCATCCTTCCTCCTTGCAGTTAGTCTAAGCTATGGTAACTGACCCATCTAGCTAAGGTTACTGCAGCAGTCATCCTAATAATGGACATAGTACAGTTGTGTAAATAAACTTACCATAACAGTAGATGTTTAAATACTGCTGCAATAGCCACTCCCCTCCCTTCATCCCCTTATTTTTTTGTTATTGTATGTTTTTGTTGCCAGGGGGAGGACACTTATTTTTATTTTCTTAGTATTAATCTTTTCAGGGCTTTAGCCTCCCTCCCTCTCTCTAGTGGAGTGAAAGCCCTGAAGGGCTAGGTGCTCAAACCAGTCTTTTTAGTCAGTTCACTTTGAGCTGCCTAAAGGTTTGGGTACATGGAAGGTCCCTTGAATCTTTGGAAGCTGGCCGGCAGTTATATCCTATACAAAATATAACGTATATAACATAGGCTACTGAAGCAGTGCTCAATCAAATATCTACTGTTATGGTAAGTTTACTTATACAAGTGTACTTACCTGCACACTTTCATTACTGAAAATGAGTGGCATTACTGTTATATTTCAGCTAACACTGCAATGACTGACACAAAGAGAAATTCAGAAAAAATATGCACTGGATTAAACTCCTGTGTACTCTGTGTTTTGTAACTGTGAATACTGATGGATAAGTAATGTTATCCTTCTGGAAAAGTGCAGTTCTTGTTGCATACAGACCATTCTCTAGTTGGGTTTGTCCTATGTATACATTTCCTAGATTGTGTTAACAGTTGGTCATCTATGGCTGAACCATGCATTCTTGACTATTTTATGTAATGTTCTGTACTGTTAGCTCAAAGACATGCTGTTTGGAATTCTGCAATACCTTATAATCTACTATTTTAGACTAGCTTTGATTTGAAGAGTTTAGACAACATATGATACGGAAGAGTCAACTTGATAATTTAATTTGGTAACATTTGCCTCTTAACTAAGTTTATAAATTAAAGTTAAATAAGTTCATAAGTTCTTATACTGTGTTCTGACCCTAACACCATATAGGAACATGTTCTCTTTAACATGGATTATATATATATATATATATATATATATATATATATATATATATATATAAACTGACCCTCAGTTATCTAAATTCCTTTTGAATAAATCTAAACTTTGTGAACTGCAAACAGTAATTAGTAAGTGGTTCTAAGAAGTAGATATTATCTGGGTAATATATGATTACCTTTTCTTAGTTCTATTTAAACCATTGTTGAAATTAATCATCTTGTATTTTGAAGTTTCATTACTTCTTTGAATATCAAGATTCAATAATAACCTTAATTCTTCTTTAGATATTGCCTTAAATACTAATAGCATTCATATTATGTAGTGTCTGTAATGTATGGAGTACAAGCTAGTTTTCTTACATCTCTCTAGATAGTTTACGTTAGTGAGATCACTGATTTTCTTAGTAAATTTTCTCTGTACAGTGTGTCTATTCCACTCCCTAGATGTATACATCCTAAAAGAACTGCTGAACTTCATAAGTGCCTACTAAAAGCTTTATAGTGATTTACCAGATAATCAGTACTTCTGTTAGGTACATTCTTTAGAAGCAAATCTACCTGTAATAAAGCCTTTTTAATAACCAAATCCAAATGTTTTAAAAAAGACATATCATTACTGATGATAACAATTCCCAAGTTTCTATAGTAAAACACTTCTTCCAAAAATAAGTTATCTGCACTGAGGTCAATTCCAACCTCAGATGCCCATGAAAAAAAATTCTTCATAAAGCCACAACAAAGTCTGTCTTACAGTCATCTACAGATTTATTCATCCAATGACAGTTGTGAGCTGATATAGATAAAAATAAATTGAAGAGTAATGGGCCATGCACAGAACCCGGTGGTATTTCCTTTCTTCCGTAACCGAACAGCCATTAGTAACCACTCTCTGCTTCATATTAAAGAGCCAGTAACTTATCCAGTTAACAACATAAACATTGTATCCTAAATTCAATAAAACTTTACAGATGTAATGTTGGAAAATGGAAACAAAGGCCTTAAGTCAAATCCAAAAAAAAAAAATGTGTCAAAAGAAAGGTCCAAATTCATGGCTATAGTTGCTTGTTCATAAATCTCCATAAGATTGGTAAGGCTTGATCTCCCTTTAGTGAAACCATGTTAATGCAAATCAAAAATTTCTAAACTATTATTTTTATTACGAGTAAGCTCTATTTAACAGCTGTCAAAGCATTTTTAAGCTAACAGGGTTGTAGTTTGATACCTTGACTAATTTTATGGGTTTTTTTTTTTTTTTTTTTTTTTAATTTAAGTGTTATGTTAGGTAGTTTCCACAGTTACTGGTACAAACCCATTGATAAGAAATTTGTTAAAAATGTCATGTAAGATAGCCAAATGTGTAGATGAAAGCCTATTAATTAGTATACTCAGAATACTATCTAGTTCAATAGATGCATTGTTTTTAATTTTATTCAAGGAATTTTTGATATTCATTATACTAATTGTGCAGCAAATCCTATTAGATATTGACAATCTAGGATAACTTTCTGGTATATGCAGTCTTTGTGTGCCAGGACTGAAATAATTATTAAAAACATCAACAGTGTCATTTATATTGTTTACAGCAGCATTGTTAGTTGTTAGAGATGTTATAGGAGTTCTAATCTTCCTCAAGGAATGAATATAATTATAATATGTCCTAGTAGTCTTCATATTGTATAATTTAGATTTAAATCACAATTGCTCAAATTTAATAATATACTGCAAATGTTTGGTGACCTATTTAATTTTAACTTATTGCCATTTGTTGGATTCCTTTTGTAGAGTTTGAAAATGCACTTTTTCTTATTATATAATTTATTCTGTAACTCTTAACAATTAGATAGTGATTTCAATCTGGAATGTCTATTAGCAGAATCTGCAGTTGCTTCATCTCTTAAATTCAATATGTTTTGTAGCACAATATACCCATAGTTATTACTCTCTGATATGCATAGCATTTTTTCAGTCTGTCCTGGCAGTACCGTTTTTATTACTTCATAATTTAGTAACCCAAAACTGTACTTTTTATTGGTAAAAAGTATAAACCCCTTTCTCCTTATGGTGAATGTAATAGACTTGTGATCAGAGTTGCATACTGGGGCAACTACAGTGACATTCAACATCAGATTAGGGTCGTTTGTAGTTACTAGATCTAAAATTCTATTTCCCTTAGTATTCTCATGTACAAGTTGTATAAACACATGAAATACTAATGGCTTTTTAAAGTGCCTGTTAAAAGAATTATGATCACTACCATCTATCCAGCTAATACTAGGATAATTTAAATCACCCAAAAGTACAATGAATGTATAATCAGGTTGCTCCATATCCAGATTCTTTTGAGAGTATTATAGTTATTGCTTAACAACAATAAACACCAAGCCTAACAGATTATGTACTCAGCAAGATGTCTACAATAAAAATTGCCCTAACTCACCTATCAAAAGTGGAGTTGATGGAACAGACTACGTAAGACAACACCTCCTAATGTAATGTCTTTTGCAGTTACAGCTGTTATAATGTGTGTGTTTACTGGTACTGTTATCACAGTGCCAATCTGTTTATACATGTTAGTGAATTCATATAAAATCTTTTCCTGCTGCCATGGCTATGTGTTGCACTTGGTAATGTACACAATCCAACACACACACACACACACACACACACACACACACACACACACACACACACACCTTGTAAGTTAATATAACCAGGCTGAAATATCAATTTTTATCTTTATATTCAATGAAAACCAGATAATATACTGAGATTATTCCTGTGGACTGGAATTAATTTTATATATTAAGTGAAAAAGAACCATCCTTATTTTGGAGCAGTTAAGTCTGTACTAAAAAGTGGCTGTTTAACTTAACAGAGACTATTAAATACATTTTAATAAAATCCCAGTTCTAGTTAACGCAAAGGATCTGTTGTATATCTGAGAAGAAATGTTTTCTTTTTTATTCTTTGATTGTCACAGTTTAGTTTTATTGGATAGCAAAAGAGAATTCTCACTTCATCATCATCTTCTTTTGGCTGTTCCCGTTAGGGGTCGCCACAGCGGATCACCTGTTTCCATTTCTTCCTGTCCTCTGCATCTTGCTCTGTCACACCAACCACTTGCATTTCTCTCTCACCACATCCATAAACCTTATGTTAGGCCTTCCTCTTTTCCTGTTACCTGGTAGCTTCATCCTTAGCCTCTTTTTCCCAATATACTCAGCATCCCTCCTCAGTACATGTCCAAACCAATGTAATCTTGCCTCTCGGGCTTTGTCTCCAAACCTTCCAACCTGAGCTGACCGTCTTATATACTTATGCCTAATCCTGTCCACCCTCGTCACACCCACTGCAAATCTTAACATCTTTAACTCTGCCACATCCAGCTCAAACTCCTGCCTTTTTGTCAGTGCCACTGTCTCCAACCCATATAACATAGCTGGTCTTACTACCCTCTTGTAGACCTTCCCTTTCACTCTTACAGGTACTCGTCTGTCACAGATCACTCCTGACACTCTTCTCCACCCACTCCATCCTGCCTGTACTCTCTTCTTCACCTCTCTTCCACACTCACCGTTACTCTGAACTATTGACCCCAAGTATTTAATCTCATACACCTTTGCCACCTCTACTCCTTGCATCCTCACCATTCCTCTATCCTCCCTCTCATTCACACACATATATTCTGGCTTAGTCCTGCTGACCTTCATTCCTCTTCTTTCTAGAGCATATCTCCATCTCTCCAGGGTCTCCTCCACCTGTTCCCTACTCTCACTACAGATCACAATGTCATCTGCAAACATCATAGTCCACAGGGACTCCTGTCTGATCTCGTCTGTCAACCTGTCCATCAGCATTGCAAATAAGAAAGGGCTTAGAGCTGATCCTTGATGTAACCCCACCTCCACCTTAAATGCATCCGTCACTCCCACCGCAGACCTCACCGCTGTCACATTACCCTCATACATATCCTGTACCACTCTTACATACTTCTCTGACACTTCTGACTTCCTCATACAATACCACAACTCCTCTCTAGGCACCCTGTCATATGCTTTCTCTAAGTCTACAAAAACACAATGCAAGTCCTTCTAACATTCTCTGTACTTCTCAATCAACACTCTCAGAGCAAACATCGCATCTGTAGTGCTCTTTCCCTGCATGAAACCATACTGCTGATCACTAATCATCACATCCCTTCTTAACCTAGCTTCCACTACTCTTTCCCATAACTTCATGCTGTGACTGATCAATTTAATCCCTCTGTAGTTACTACAGCTCTGCACATCACCCTTATTCTTAAAAATCGGTATCAAAACACTTTTCTCCATTCTTCAGGCATCCTCTCACTTTCCAAGATTTCATTAAACAATCTGGTTAAAAACTCCACTGCCATTTCACCTAAGCACCTCCATGCTTCCACAGGTATGTTATCTGGGCCAACAGCCTTTCCATTCTTCATTCTCTTCATAGCTATCCTTACTTCCTCCTTGCTAATCCATTGTACTTCATGATTCACTATCCCTACATCATCCAACCTTCTCTCCCTCTCATTCTCTTCATTCATCAACCCCTCAAAGTACTCTTTCCATCTCCTCAACACACTCTCCTCACTTGAGTATGTTTCCCTCATTATCCTTTATCACCTTTACCTGCTGCACATCTTTCCTAGCTCAGTCCCTCTGTCTAGCCAATCGGTACAGGTCCTTTTCTCCCTGCTTAGTGTCCAACCTTTCATACAACTCTTCATATGCCTTATCCTTAGCCTTTGCCATCTCTCTCTTTGCCATGCACCTCATCTCCTTATACTCCTGTCTACTTTCTTCATCTCTCTGACAATCCCACTACTTCTTTGCCAGCCTCTTTGTCTGTATACTCTCCTGTACTTCCTCATTCCACCACCATGTCTCCTTGTCATCCTTCCTCTGTCCAGATGTCATACCAAGCACCTTTCTAGCCATCTCCCTTACTAGCTCTGCTGTAGTTACCCAGCTATTTGGTAACTCTTCACTGCCACCCAGTGCCTGTCTTAGCTCATCCCTGAACTCCACCTCACAATTACCCTTTTTCAATTTCCACCATTTAATCTTTGGTGCTGCCCTCACACTCCTCCTCCTCTTCTTGATCACCAATGTCATCCTTCAAACCACCATCCTATGCTGCCTAACTACACATTCTCCGGTCACCACTTTACAGTCTCCAATCTCCTTCAAACTGCCCCTTCTACATAAGATATAATCCACCTGTGTGCATCTTCCTCCACTCTTGTATGTCACCCTATGCTCCTCCCTCTTGTTAAAATACGTATTCACCACAGCCATGTCCATCCTTTTCACAAAATCCACTACCATCTGTCCTTCTGCATTCCTTTAACATCATACCTACCCATCACTTCCTCATCCCCTCTGTTCCCTTCACCAACATGCCCATTGAAATCTGCTCCAGTCACCACTCTCTCACCCTTGGGTACAGTCATCACCACTTCATCCAATTCACTCCAACATTTTTCTTTCTCATCCATTGCACACCCAAATTGTGGAGCATATGCACTAACAACATTCATCTTTACACCATCAAGTTCCAGCTTCATAAACATCACTCTATCTGACACTCTTTTCACCTCCAAAACACTCTTAGCATACTGTTCCTTCAGAATAACTCCTACTCCATTTCTCCTCCCATCCACACCATGATAAAACAATTTGAACCCACCTCCAATACACCTAGCCTTACTCCCCTTCCATCTGGTCTCTTGCACACACAATATACCAACCTTCCTTCTGTCCATCATATCAGCTAGCTCTCTCCCTATACTGGTCATACTGCCAACATTCAAAGTTCCGACTCTCACTACCACAGTCCTAGCCTTTCTCCTCTCTTCCTGCCTTCAGCCATGCCTTCCGCCTCTTCTCTTCCTTTGGCCAACAGTAGCCCAATTTCCGACAGCACCCTGTTGGCTGACAGTACTGGTGGCAGTCGTTGTTAACCTGAACCTCGACCGATCCAGTATGGAAATATTTACTGGTGTCTGCATGAAACGATTTGGCGAAGTTTTACGCCGGATGCCCTTCCTGACGCAACCCTCTCCATTTATCCGGGCTTGGGACCGGCCCAAAGAAATGCACTGGCTTGTGCATCCCCAGTATATTCCATTATTTAATTTGTGATTCTCTGACATTTTTCCTTTGTTTTACTAATATTTGGGTAACTGGTTTTCACTCTCTCTTGTTTTCTGAGAAAAATCTTTCACATTTTCGTATGTAATTTGATGTTTATCTTGTTAATCTGTTTTTTTATACCTACACTTCTTTATGCTGGATATTTGTTTTGTTTAGAATTACACAAGAGCATAATGCTATATAATACTTCTGTTACACAACTTCAGCGTTTGTGAAATATGGATCTTCAGTCCTGCTTCAGCTGGGTTGTAAAGATGGCAAAGATGACAATGAATACTATAAACTCAGTCTGTTATTCTATTCTGGATTATAGCATTACATATAAGATATACATTTAATCATCTCTGAGGAAGCTTTTTTGTATTTTTAAGTATCTGTCAAAATGTTTGTGGTTTTCTTTGTACTACGTAGGATGACTTATTTCTGAATATTAAATTATTGTATCTACTTTTCCATATTTTGATATTTAATTAAATGCAGTATTGTTCTTTATTTAATTTAGTACACCTCAACTACAACTACCGGCTTTCTAAATCCAACACCGAGGACCCCCCAAGATTGGCCCTTTTGATGGGTTCATCGTCTCTACCAATCAGCATTTGGCATCTTTTGTCAGAAGTTCCCTCATTCAGGGACAGACATGCAGCTGTGATAACCTACAGTGAAGTCATACTTTAACTACACTAGAAGTGTTTATAGCACTTAGATCTCAGTCATCATCAGCAGCAGAATGTTTCAGGAGTTGTCTGATTTTCCTTATATTGCGATCACCCTGCATCCACCCAGCCCATCTCAGAGGAAGGGATGTGCAATGGGCTGCAGCAAAGGGCATGCCCTCACTGCTGTAGGTAGCATTTCCTCTTGGGCATCCCCGCCTCCCCTCTTGAAACATGAGTCTCCTCCTGAGGAATCATGACACCAGTGTTGCCAACCACATCAGGAGAGACAAATGGGCCATGCCCTTTCATTGTTAATCCTCCATACCAGGCTGAATGAGTACTAAGGTTGCTAATTAAAACCCAGTCACCTGGATAACAGGTGAGCCAGGCTGTTGCAATTCATACTCAATTTAAACTCCCTTCCTAATGACTCTACCAAGGGTTCCCATGGCTTTAGGATCAGAGGTATGTGAGTATACTTCACTCACCTTGCTGATATCTTGCTTCTTAAGAAGATGTTTTTTGCATTTGTGTCTGAAAAAATCCTTTTGTTTCCTCATTTCAAAATGTAGATGAAACGGAGATGAAGCAGTAGTTCCTCTATCCCTCTAAGGGAGTACAAGCTTCCACATATTCCTAAGGGTGGCTGTACTGATTTCTGGCAGAGATCATAACCCATCACCATGTCACCATGGAGGGAAAGGCTTTCACTTGCCACTTTTGTCTCGTAAGGGATTAGCAGCTGTGTTCTTTTCCACATCTGACTATCTGCCCGCTGACCTTTGCTATGATCAAAGTTTGCTACTCTGCAGGATTAGCTATGCTCAGTTGTTTCTGTCTATTTGTTAGCAGACTTGATTACTATAATGTTTCATCTGTGGTGCTTTTCCTTCTCCAATATTTTGTCTCAACTTCATCTGCAGGAGACTGTTCTCTTCTGGCGAGATTGTTTTGCAAAACTGAATCTTATGTGCTCTGATGTTCAGGTATGTTGTCCTTTGGTTCCCTCCACCCAGGTGGACTGCTACCTGGAATTCAGTTCAACCAGAGAACCCAGGGGGGATCCTCAATATTAGATATTATTTATCATATCATTTGCACTGTGAGTGGACTCTCCTTGATAAATCAGGGGTAGCCTCTTGCATCCTCCTTGTTGGAAGGTCCCCCCCTTGGCTGTTGAATTTCTTTGTAAGTCAGGAAGGCATGTACATATATCACTTGTAAGCAGTGGGGTGCCAACATTTCAGTGTTGTGCTTTGACTTGCCAGAAGGTCATCATTAGTGGATGAATTTAATGAAACAATGCATTACCAGATAACTTATAACTATCTTGATTTAAAAAGGGAAGTTGCCTACAATTTTTCCATTAGTCATCCATACTTGTTTTAGCTTTGCATCATATAATATCCTGACTGCTTTTACCTGCACTCACAGGAAATGGGAAATATATTTATATTTATCTATATATTTATCTACTAAATGTACTCCACCTACTGATAATTTTAACAGTTCCAAATTTTGTATTTCCTATACAAAACTGTACATCTTCAGTTTGTTGCATTTATGATGCTTGTGATTTTTTAAGAGTCCTTAAATGTTCTAATTGCAGTCTGTTTCTGAGTTTGTTAATTGTGTCTGTTGTTTTCAGTATTCCTTCAGATTACCTTCTTGGAGTTTCCTTTAAACAGTTCAAAATTTCATTTGGAATTGTAATCAATTTTACTGCATTTATCTAACAGTAGAGAAACTTTTTACATGATTAAGCGTGCTAACAACATTTATTCAATCATTGCTTTAATTTAATCTGTTAAACTTGAAGTCCATAATGATATTTCATATAGTATTGGAAAATAATATGAACTCCACTAGCCACATATGCTTAACCTCTACACTCTGAAAAGCATAATTAAACATACTCGGGGACAGTACAGATTGTCCTTCAGCAGCACTCGTTTGTTTGTTTGTTTATTTATTTATTCAAACAACGTTATTGTCCAAGAATGCAAACGCAATAACTTTTGATAACAACAGGTTTGCCTCCCCTGCACCATCTTACTCAAGTTTGTTTACCCTAACCCTGTTCCTGTAATTAACATTACCTTACAAAAAATCCTTTCCTTAACAGTACCACTACAGAAGACATTTACACACACTTCCTATACACTAGCACACGTGCACAACACTAAAACTGAAAAAAAAGACTAGGGAACTGGGCTGTCACTTTCATCATCTTGGGCAAAAATGTAATTGACGTTGATCAGAATGTAACATTTTATCAATATATAAATTTGTAAGTAATTACATCTAATGAGAATATGGAACACGGAAGAGCATTCAGGAGTAAGTGGCAGGGATGCATTTTTTTGTGTTCAACAAGGGGCAGATGGTAGAAGTGGGCATTGGGATCAAATCTGCAACCCTTAAACGTTCAAAATGGAAATCTGAGAAAATCCCCTTTACTCTAAATCTCTCTCTCTCACTATCCATGTCAAGTATGCAGAGAGGGGAAGTCATCTTCAGAAACACTTAGACTCAAAGTTTTGAGTTCAAAGTTCTGATGATTACAGCTTAGATTCTCAAATCAAATCTGCTTCATGCAGCTCTGGAAATAATACACTGAAGAAGCTTGTCATTCAAGAAATGAGATGGTCTGTTTAACAGCTGCCTTGGTACAAACTAAAGAACTGAACATGCTCAGCTGTTCATTTCTGTCAAATACACAATATCAAATTAAACCACTTTCATAAGTGGCTTCAGATGTAACAACTTTTACTTAATAGCAGACATAATATGCAGGATTATAGCAGCCCAAGCCCCTCCCCCCACACCCTTACCTGTGAAGCTGTGCCCCCATACCCACTTAATAGTACAGAACAATACCTTTATTACTCTATTCTTCATATAAGGTTGCATAAAGGTTGTATGACCTCAGAGTAGCAACAAAGAAGGACTTTTAGCACAGGGTGAGCTTGCCCAATTACTGGATTACTTATACATGTGCGCTGTGTTATAATGCTTGTTACTATGATGAATTTTTAATTCAATAATGTTTCTGTCATTCTGTTTCAAACACATGGCATTCTTAATGCTTTGGCATTTATTCAAAAGGCAGGCCTCGTCTGACACATTTTCTGTAGTTCCATCCTATGACATTATGTTCTTATTGCACCAGATGTGCAAAAACATAAAAAATGACTGTATGCCCCCTCTTTAATTTTTACAGTTCGAATTTTAACAGTTTTATTGTAACAAAATATTCAGTTGCTCTCCTCAGGACACAAGGTAGTGTTTTATAGTAGTGTTTTATGTGTGTGTGTGTGTGTGTGTGTGTGTGTGTGTGTCTATGTGTGTGTGTGTGTGTGTGTGTGTGTGTGTGTGTGTGTGTGTGTGTGTGTGTGCATATATATATATATATATATATATATATATACATATATATATATATATATATATATATATATATATATATATATATATAAAGAGAGAGAGAGAGAATTCTCAGCTCAGTAAACAAGGCAGTATTTTACATGTTTTTATTATTATTATTATTATTATAATTATTACTATCATTTGGAGCAGCATCCTCATCTCAGAGCACAATGTAGTGTTTTATTGTAACATAGTCCTCAACTGAAGACAAAAGGAAGTGCTTTACAGAGTTATCATAAAAAGAATCCTCACATTAGGGCACAAGGCAGTGTTTTTACAATGTTATTGAAAAAGAGTGCTTGACTGAGGACAGAAGGCAGAATGTCACTGTTTTATTTATTTTTAAATAGAGTGCTACTTAGCTCTGGACACAGGACTATGTTTTATAGTTTTTTGGAACAGAATGCCCAGCTCAGCACACAAGGCAGTGTTTTACAGTTTTATTGTGAAGGACTGTTTACTCCTGGTACAAGGCAATGTTCTAATGCCAAATTGCTAATGCAGGAGTTACTGATGAAGGGGACTTTTGATTACTTTGACCTTGCTCCAGATTTCTATGCAATTAGCTTCATTCCTGTCCTTTTCTGTTCTGTCAAAAGAAGGATAATGCTGTGTTCTCATGCAGTAAATGTGTTTCTTCAGCGTTGCAGTTTATATTACTCTCACATGCTCATTTTACATTTAGTGAAGAAAGATTTTAAGGTCTGATTATTTTTCTTGAAAAAAATATTATATTTATATACATTGCCATTATACCAGGTCTGATATTTACTCAAAACTAACAGTGTACCCTTATTTTCAGAGAAGTGTTTG
Organism: Protopterus annectens; assembly: GCF_019279795.1. Taxonomy (NCBI): domain Eukaryota; kingdom Metazoa; phylum Chordata; order Ceratodontiformes; family Protopteridae; genus Protopterus; species Protopterus annectens. Next base: position 1,935,896,195 of record NC_056741.1, read on the forward strand.
CCAACTCTTTTCAATGTTCTGTTGTTGTTTTATTCCTGAAGGCCACTTACCTGGATAGAAGAAAGAGCACCTGGACTGAAACGTGCAAAGCAGATTAACTTCCAATTTGAGTCGTGTACCATTGATCACCTTCCCAGAGTACCAGGAGCACCTGTAGGCCTGTTCATGCAAGACCTCAACCTGTTTGCTGAGAAGCTGTTAGGGTGGGTTTCCACTAAACAGCTGGCTGCTGAGAAGAGACGAATTTTGCACTGCCTGAGTCTAGCAGATCAGATAAGGGAATTCTGCAAGCAGTGAGGAGCTGGAAGGCAGCACATGCTGAATAATGCCATAAGCAAAAAGGAAAGGAAAGTGTGAACTCTGTAGGTTTGGTTTGTTGTTTTTGAACAAAGTGATGTTAATATTTTCTAAAATATGATAATATATAATTACCAAGTTAATGTTTTAGTAGGGAACTGTGTTATGTCACTGCAAGATGATCCACCAGCATCTTCATTTCAAAATTGTAAGACAACAACAACAACATAGCTCAAAACATCTCCATTCAGACAATGGTATATTTTATACAGTGGTTATACTATGAGGCAGTGCAGTGGTGCAGCAGTTTGCGTTGTTGCATCACAGCAAGAGGTTCTCTGGTTTGATTCTCAGCTGGGGTGCCTTCTGTGCAGAGTCTGCATGTCCTCCTGGCATTCACGTGGGTTTCCACTGGATGCTTCGGTTTCCTCCCACATTCCAAAGACATGCATCTGGAGTGCTTCTGCCCAGGCCTCCTCTGAAAATTGTCTCTGTCCCAGTCGGACTTTGCCGGTAAACAAATGTTAAATAAATAGTAGCAAATCTATACTACACTATATATATATATATATATATATATATATATATATATATATATATATATATATATATTATACTAGCAAACACATGTCCCAGAGACCTACTGGACCACAACACTTCCTTTCATGATATGGTCTGTGTTCCTCAACAGCCATAGAAGCACTTGCTCAGTTTAGTTAGCAGTCCTCAGAGATTTTGTAATTTTTTTCCTCCACATTTTGCTACATTCTATTTTCTTCTAGTGTACTTTTTTAGTGCTTGCATTTAATAGACTAATTCATCTAGACCTGGATTTTTATGGCTCCATACAGTTGTGGACCATGTGTGCTAACTCTACTCTATATCTCTATCTATCGATAAATATATGTATGTATGTATGTATGTCTGTATATAGATATATATTCACTCCCAAAAGTCCAGCAAATGAAATAAATCCACCAATATCAATTTGTTATAGTAAATCCAAAGTGGTTAAAAGTAACCAGCTAGGAAAAGCAGAGCAGTTTCACACACTGTTGTCATCAGTGCAATACAGAAACACAACCATTCCAAATTTAAACACCAATCAATTAAAGCAGCAGTATCCTTCAAAATTTAGCTGCTTTAAACAGAGTGTGTATAGATTTACTGTATTTTTTAATTTTAAAAAACATACACACTAATATGATCAAAACCAACCAAAATACACACCCTTACCAATATTCATTTAAATGTGGCCTATACATACCCCCAGGTTAATAATCCATAGCTACTCCTTATGATCCAATAACTGATCCTTAAATAAATTAGACATACCTTTACCCCTGACACCATCCTAAACTTACAAAAATAAAGTGCGCTGAGCCATGTTCTAATTTATGCTTATATAGTGCACTTCTTGGGCTCTTACAATAAATATCGCTAAGATGAACTGCTATTCTACTTTTAAACGCTCTAGAAGTTTGATCTACATAAAAGGCCCCACATTGGCAAACTGCCATGTAGATTACCCATTCTGTATTACAAGTTATCAACTGTCTAATTGTATACACCTTAGGTGTATTTACTGTAGTGAAAGATTTGGTCCTGAAGACAACTTTGCAATATACACAATTACCACAACTATTACTACCAATACTCACATTCCCGCTAAAATGTTCCCTATCTGAACCCATTTTTTTAAACCAAGAGAGACATTCCAATATATTTTTACCCCTACTGTAACCAAATTGACACCAATCATCCAAACATTGGTTAAAGAACTCATCCATTTGAGTAAGTGCCAATGTTTATCAACCACATCTCTAACTTTAAACATATTTGTACAGTATGTGATAATAAAATGAAGCATTGATGTTCCTTGGACTAAAATATCACTCTGTTTCTTGGTAGTTAATAAAACATCCCTCTTCATATTTAAAGCTGAATTTCTTGCTTGTTTCACTAAAGAGGCATTATACCTCTCTTAATAAATCTATTCTCTATTTTAATTGCCTCAGCTTCAGAATCACCCTTATCATTACAAATACATCTGAAATGTAAACATTGTGCTCTGGGAATGTTCGTAGCAGTATGTTTTGGATAGCAACTAATAGCCTCCAATAGCGCATTATCTGTAAATGGTTTCCTATACACATTTGTTGCCATTGTACTATCAATCAGCTTCATAATATTAATGTCAAGAAAATCAATATTAAACAAATCTATTCTCCCTACAAACTGCAAACCAAAATCATTAGAGTTCAGATATGTGACAATATACTTCCATTTCTCCATTTTACCCAACGAAACATACCATCAATTGTACTAAACTGAGAAACCACAAAGCGAGCTGACACCACAGGAAGAAGAATAAGAATTTAATGTTGAGCGCTTTCGTCACAAATTACAGTTGACTTCTTCAGAAAAAACAGAGTATCACCCCTCAACTCCTTAAATACTCATTACAAAGGCATCATTAACAGATGTGGGTTAAACACCAAATACATTTAAAGATACAGACTCCCTTTCTCATACATACAAAATTAAAAGTCCTATTACACTGCTTATGATATCTAATGATGTTAAATACTTCAAGCCTAAGATGTTAACATGAGTTATATAAAATGATAAAATAATCTTATAATAATAATATGATAATATAATAATAAAAATTAACAGATTACATAAAAAAATTTGCTTTTGGTTTCAAAAAACTAGTCAATGACACCATGTCATTCAGTCCTGGATTACTGTTGGCATTAACCCTCAATTGTCATAACAGTTCTTTATATTCGAGTAAATATTCTATAGGGCCTCCTCTCTCATCTGCCATAAGTTGTTCAAGAACTGTGAATTTAATATTATGACCTGGGTAGGTATTGACATGCTTAGTCTGTGCCATTTTTTATCTGGTTGCTGCTGTTTGGTAGTTTTATTTTCAGTTTAGTTGTTGTTTTTTTTCGTCTGATGCTTAGCCATTGTATTTACCAGCATTTATATGACATTAGGAAAGTGAACTTAAAAAATTCATTGGCTAAGCATGTCAATCATTAGATATCATAAACAGTGTAATAGGACTTTTAATTTTGTATGTATGAGGAAGGTAGTCTATATCTTTAAATGTATTTGGTGTTTAACCCACATCTGTTAATGATGCCTTTGTAATGAATATTTAAGGAGTTGAGGGGTGATACTCTGTTTTTTCTGAAGAAGTCAACTGTAATTTGTGACAAAAGCGCTCAACATTAAATTCTTATTCTTGTTCCTGTGGTGTAAGCTCACTTTGTAGTTTCTCAGTTTACACCATCAATTGTCCAAGAAGCAGCGCCATATGATTAACTCATTTTGAAACAGGTTTTTTTCATCATAAATCATACCTTCTCTAAAAACCCCAGAAAGAGGTCAACATAAGTGGAGACAAACGTTGTACCCATTGCCATCCCCTTTGTTTGTAAATAACACTCAGGGCAAAATACAAAACATTATGTTCCAAAACAATATTTATAAGAATTAGCAAAAATTCCTGAGTTCAAAAACCAAGTATCTAACAGTTAATAATCTGCCTTCATTGGGTATACTCGTATATAATAAGGGTCTATATTACAACACCAAACGCTTAAAAAAGTGAGCGGTGATTAATCGACCCTATGTAAGCGAAAGATTATAATATGTCGAACTGTCAGAACAGCAATTTTTTTCCAAGGGAAAAAAATCGCTGTTCCAACAAAAAAAATAAAATAAAAAACAAAACACTTTAAACATTACATTAAGTGGGGGGCTGCACCCTACACCCCCCTACTTAAATATACCAACTCCAAGACTGCACTACAGTGCCAAAAATGGCAAAGTAATGAAGAGACCAAGCTCGCATAAATGCCACTTCAATATTTTGCCGTTTCAGTCTTTTGAGTTCAACCAAGACGCATTTGAAAGAATGCGTCTTCAGTCTTCTAATAGGAACCCTATAATGATTGTACATCCAAAGTAAAAATGAAGTATTAGAGACCTGCAGCTTATTCATAAGTTTAAAAACTCCGTAGAGTCTTTTAAATGTGCCCTTACCAAATTTAACAAAGGTTTTAACTGATTTTCTAAGTATATCAACAGTGGTTCTGTTAACGAACCACATCCAGATACAATAGGTCTCCCAGGTGGATTGACTGTAGACTTATGTATCTTTGGTAGAATATGGAATCTCTTTAGGGTACTCCACCAATAAGTGTTATACTAAAGCTTCTGTAATTAAACCTTTATTCTTATTCTCCAGCAAAAACCTATCTATTATGTTCTTAAAATCAATAACAGGATCATGCGGTAGTTGTCTCCTAGCTTCACTCTCATAGTCAGCCAAATTCCATAACACTATAGCACCACCCTTGTCAGCTTTAGTCACCACTATTAGATATTTTTAGTTAAATTATCCAAAGCCTGCTTTTCAATTTTACTTGGGTTACTACCATAATTCGTAAATAAAACATTTTGGTTAATGTGTAAAACAAGTAACACTTGTTGTTCAAATAATGTAACTCACTGGTGGTATGGTGGTTGGAATGTTGATTTTTTTAATCTTAAATAAAGCTTCAGACATATTACTCTCATTATCTCTGAAGCTATAATGATACTTATGGTTTAAACTACGACAAAACTGTTTAACATCCATACAAACAGTATATGGAGAAGTATAAAGTGATGGAACGAATCCCAAACCTTTACTGAGTATGCTTTTTTCACTTTCAGTAAGTTTGCATGTAGTCAAATATACAATTAAATCATTTTCAAAATCATCAGTCACATTAGTCACAGTCAAATCTTGGCCAAACTCATGAATGTACCTTCAATGTCTTCCTCTATGTTTTCTTCTCGCTCTCCTAAACAGCCGCCTTATTCTTGGATCTCTTATACACAAGTGAAGTAATCTCAAAGCCTTTGCCAATGTCTGTTTCAGTATCAGTACTGGATAAATTGGAGGAAAAATCTGACACATTAGACTCTGTATTACTGATACTAGAGGGATTTTTCAAAATAGAATGCCCCCTTGTGCTTTGGTCTATTTTTTTATTATTAGCCTCTGAAAATTGTACAGAACATTTTGAACTCTTACAAGTAAATATTGTATGATTCTTAAAATCACCCAGGACTCTATTATATTTTTAATTTTCTGTTTTTCTAATTCAGTCTCATAAGCATTAACTCCCTCCAAATACCTAGCATACATGCACTGATAATCACACTGCTGTTCAAACTGCTGAATGTTGTCAAGGTTTGAGTCTAATTTAGTTTTAAATTTAAAAGCAGCTATTCATAATATTCAACCAACAATTCAATAAACCATTTGGAGGTGGTTCACTGAACTTTACTCCATTTTGGGATGAAAACAGCATCATCCTTCCCAACACCGGGTTCTAAATAAACCCGTAAACCTCTAGGTGCTACATCTGCTCAAAGTATGCCTCGAGCAGCTTAATATGGCAAACTGGAGATCTAAATTTCTTAGGACAGTTAAGTCTTTAAATAAATCTTCCATCTCAGTGGCACAACTCATCTCCAAAGCTGTTACATTTTTGTCTGTAGTCTGTAAAACAAGTCACATCATCCATATCTGGTTACTTTTAACTGCATTGAATTTACTATAATAAATTGACATTTGTTGATTTATTTTGTATGCTGGACTTTTTGGAGTGAATAGTTACATTAGTCCATGAACCACTTACAAGCATCAACTGTGTTGTGGTGTGTGTGTGTGTGTGTGTGTGTGTGTGTGTGTGTGTGTGTGTGTGTGTGTGTGTGTGTGTGTGTGTGTGTGTGTGTGTGTGTTTATATATATATATATAAATAAACAAAATGCAGCGTACTCCAACAACCAAGAATACCAATAAGGAAATCAAATACGCTGTGTATACAAATTCCTCAGGAGCTCCTTGTCTAAAAACACACTTTATTCCAGAATAGCATAAACCTGGTTAAGCCCTTTCATTCATAAAACAATGGACTTCATCAGAACATAAACAATATATTTGGATCCTTATATAGTAACTTTTTGGTGCCAACAATTTCATTTAAATGTACCCATACTCAGCACTTAAAGGTAAAGCAGTACAATACATAAACCATATTCCCTCATACATAAAGTATCATTACCAAACATCTTGATATTGCTTTAAAATCTAAAACCACATTAAATATAACTTACGTTTACAATTGATACATACAATACCTATAACATAAGCTAATTATCTCATTAAATATTAATTCATAATCATTTAAAATTCATTAAAACCTTTAGCAATACATTTTAACAATAAGTTTAATTGTACAGAGCCATTTGTAAAAAGTCTATTTCCAATACCTTCAGTTGTAGTATGGGCTTAATGGTAATATAATCATTTAAGCCTGGCTCATTGGATGCATCAGTTAATAACTGCCATTTTACCTCTTTATGCCCTAGTAGTGCTTTGTAATTACCTCCATGTACCCCCATTATAAGTTGTTCCACTATGGCAAATTTAAATGTATGTAAATCTCCGTACCTATCTATATGCCTGTATAAGGCATTACTTTTGTCTTTCCTTCTAATACGGTAAAGGTGGTCGTAAATTCTTTTTTTAAAACATCTTTCTGTTTTCCCTATGTAAAAGCTAGAACATAACATGCACTTAGCTATATATATATATATATATATATATATATATATATATATATATATATATATATATATATATATATATATATGTATATATATATATATATATATATATATATATATATATATATATATAAAATGTTCTTGGAGTTGCAGTTACTGTGTTGAAAAGTAATTTTAGTGTTGGTGATATTATCTAGGGTAACACCCTCTACCTCCCAAATTGACCCACACTGACTGCAATTCCCATAACGTCGCATGCATTTTTTCTGCTTTGTCAAATTCCTACTGATACTACTTCTTTCAAACAGGGATTTGAGATTACTGCCCATGTTATACACAAAAAACGGATGGTCACCTGCTATGTCACAGATCTCCTTATCTGCCTTAAAGACATTCCAGTTCTTGATTAAAATCTGTTTGATATCACGGGCTCGAGTATTATATTCCAAGACACAAGCTCTCTTGAATTGAGTTTCATTAGCGTAAATCTCCCTATTACTCTTAAATTCGGTCTCTAAAATGGGCGGATGTTTTTTACCCCATTCACCTATAACATAACTACTAACTTCTCTCAAGATGTTCATAGGATAACCTCTAGACCTAAATAGGGACATAATAAATTCTATCTCATCTTTCATTTCACTATAACTGGATGTTATTCTTACCACCCTAATGCATTGTCCTTTAAATATATTTCTTAGCATTTTCCTTGGGTGATTACTTGTAAATTCCAAATAACTGTTGGAGAAGGTATTTTTCTATATATATGTGACATAAATCCACTTGAAGTACTGGAGATGTAGGTATCTAAGTAGGCTATACCCTCTGAACTCCATGAGTGAGTAAATTTTAAGAAACTACTGGTGCCATTCATAAATGCAATGAACTCGTCAATCAAATGACTTGGACCATCCCATAAAATAAAAATATCGTCCAAGAATCTAGTGTAATGTCTAATGTACTTGAAATAATCACATTTAAAAAGGTGAGAATTTTCCCAATCTAGCATGACCAGGTTAGCGTAAATGGGGGCACAGGCAGCCCCCATTGCCACCCCCCTGGTCTGTTGATAATATTCTCCTTCAAAGAATATGTAATTGTGGTCAAGTACCATAGACATGAGTTCCATTATCAGACTAGTCTGATCCCAACTCAAGTCTGAATACTGTCTGATACTATTGCAAAATGCTTCCAGACCACTTACTTTGGGGATGAAGGAAAATAGATCTATTATGTTGACAGTAATGTATGTGAGCCCTTCCTTCCACATCCCTGGGGTGATATTGCTTAAAAAGACCCAATAATCCTTGACTAAGTGTGAGATTTTAGTATATATGTGCTTCAACCATTTGTCAATGGCAGTTCCCAAAGGGAAGGTTTTAGAATGACTGCCAGAAACAATAGGATGGAGAGGTGGATCAACAACACTTTTATGTACCTTGGGAATGCCTACAATTGTTGCCATTAAAGGGTGTTCTATCTTAAGATAATTAAATGTGTCAATAGATATACGATTATCTAACAAAACCTCTTCAAGAAACATATCGATACATTGATATCCTATATTGATTTCATTAATGGAGACTGTCTCATAGTTCCCAGAATCCTGTAAAATTTTAACATTTTGTTGGTATAATCCATGTTATCACGAAGCACTATTTCCCCTCCCTTGTCCGGCTTCATAATTCTAATATTAAAATCAGTTCTAACTTGTTGTAATGTTTTAATTTCTTCCTCAGACAAATTACTAGAAAATTTTTTACGTCTTGTATCTTTCTGTAGCTTGTAAATTTCCTTAGTTACTAATTTCTCATATAAATGATAAATGAGAATTTAATGGCAACAATTGTAGGCATTCCCAAGGTACATAAAAATGTTGTTGATCCACCTCTCCATCCTATTGTTTCTGGCAGTCATTCTAAAACCTTCCCTTTGGGAACTGCCGTTGACAACTAGTTGAAGCACATAAATACTAAAATCCTACACTTAGTCAAGGATTCTTGGGTATTTTTAAGCAATCTCACCCCAGGGATGTGGAAGGAAGGGCTCACATACATTACTGTCAACGTAATAGATCTATTTTCCTGCATCCCCAAAGTAAGTGGTCTGGAAGCATTTTGCAATAGTATCAGACAATATTTGGACTTGAGTTGGGACCAGACTAGTCTGATAATGGAACTCATGTCTATGGTACTTGACCACAATTACATATTCTTTGAAGGAGAATATTATTAACAGACCACGGGGTGGCAATGGGGGTTGCCTGTGCCCCCATTTACTCCAACCTGGTCATGCTAGATTGGGAAAATTTTCACCTATTTAAATGTGATTATTTCAAGTACATTAGACATTACACTAGATTCTTGGACGATATTTTTATTTTATGGGATGGTCCAAGTCATTTGATTGATGAGTTCATTGCATTTATGAATGGCACCAGTAGTTTTTTTAAAATGTACTCACTCACGGAGTTCAGACGGTATAGCCTATTTAGATACCTACATCTCCAGTACTTCAAGTGGATTTATGTCACTGATATATAGAAAAAATACCTTCTCCAACAGTTATTTGGAATTTACAAGTAACCACCCAAGGAAAATGCTAAGAAATATATTTAAAGGACAGTGCATTAGGGTGGTAAGAATGACATCCAGTTATAGTGAAATGAAAGATAAGATAGAATTTATTATGTCCCTATTTAGGTCTAGAGGTTATCCTATGAACATGCTGAGAGATGTTAGTAGTTATGTTATAGGTGAATGGGGTAAAAAAATACCTGCCTATTTTAGGGACTGAATTTAAGAGTAATAGGGAGATTTATGCTAATGAAACTCAAGTCAAGAGAGCTTGTGTCTTGGAATACAATACTCAAGCCCGTGATATCAAACAGATTTTAATCAAGAACTGGAATGTCTTTAAGGCAGATAAGGGAATCAGTGACATAGTAGGTGACCATCCACTTTTTGTGTATAAGATGGGCAGTAATCTCAAATCCCTGTTTGAAAGAAGTAGTATCAGTAGGAACTTGATGAAGCAGAAAAAATGCATGAGACGTTGTGGGAATTGCAGTCAGTGTGGGTCAATTTGGGAGGTAGAGGGTGTTACCCTAGATAATATCACCAACACTAAAATTACTTTTCAACACGATAACTGCAACTCCAAGAACATTATATATATATATATATATATATATATGGCTAAGTGCATGTTATGTTCTAGCTTTTACATAGGGAAAACAGAAAGGTGTTTTAAAAAAAATAATTTATGACCACCTTTGCTGTATTAGAAGGAAAGACAAAAGTAATGCCTTATACAGGCATATAAATAGGTACGGAGATTTACATACATTTAAATTTGCCATAGTGGAACAACTTATAATGGGGGTACGTGGAGGTAATTACAAAGCACTACTAAGGCATAAAGAGATAAAATGGCAGATCTGAAGTAGGTTCTTCATTTGTCAGCAACCTTTGGGTCTTGGATCTGAACTCGGATCCAAGCCGGCAACTTATTTCATAGCTTAGAGATCCAAGCTCCTAGCTCCTCCCCTTACCCATAATCCCCTGCCAACCCTGACTGACCCCAGATCTAGTTTGCCGCTCTTGCGTACGCTTCTAGATTCCTGAGCTCCTGGCATGTGGTAGATAAGTGACAACTTTTTTGTTGCAAAACTCTATATTTTTCACATTTTATTTATAGTTAAGTGTTTGCGTGTGGTTAGGTTCCCTTTTGTCAGTATACCTTTATTTTTTTTTAGTGTAATTCCTCCCCCTCCTTCGCTGGTGCGTAGTGTGTGTGTGGACTGTTGTGTGTTGGGGCCTGGTCTGTGTGAGGTAGTTTATTCATAGTTTTAAACTTTTTATTGTTATCGGAGGCCCCAAAGCCTATTTTCTCAAAGTGCACCGAGTGTGGCCATAAGCTTTCACCGGCGGATGGCCACACTCAGTGTGTTCGGTGCCTTGAGGTTGAACACCTCTCCTCTGGATGTTCTATTTGTGCGGCGTTCAACCCCAGGGCACTGAAAGACCATAGGTCGAAGCTGATCCTGGCGGGACTTTTGCCCCCGGATCCGGCTTCGACCTCCGGTACTCCCATGGCACCACCCCAGTCCTCGGTGGCAGCCACTCCTGCCTACAACCCCCCCGGCCAGGACTCAAACTCCCACTAAAGCGCCGGAGGAGAGGGAGGCCAGGAGGGAGAAGCACCACAAGTGGCGGGCCGAGGCCTCCGCTTCGGCCCCCCCCAGCTAAGCGGGCTTCTCCCTCCACGGCTTCCAGGTCTCCTCCTCCTCGGCTCCGATCCCCGTGCTTTTCTTCGGGACCTGAGGAGGAGGAGACTCGATCTCCGTCGAGGTCATCGAGGTGGCACTCCCTGCCCGCCTCGGTGGCCTCGTCGAGATCTACCTACAGCCTTTCGGATGCAGACTTGGACCGGATGATGCAAAGGTTCATCCAGGCCCAGATGCAGATGGGAGTGCTCATGCCTCCCCCCCCCCCCCTTCGGGGGGGAGCTCAACACCTTTTTTTTGCTCCGATAGCTCCTTCTCCGACCCGCTTTTCGGGTCTGGAGCATACGGAGCTGGGCAGCGTTGGACCCGGGGGTGGGTCGGCGCCGACAGTAATGGGTACTTCGGATCTGACTCTGCCCTTGAGTCTGTCGGGTCCTTCCTTGTCGGATCCGAGCTCTCAGAGTCGTGGGCCGAGCTTCAGATCCGTGGGATTCAGTGTGCCTTCAGCTCCATCCAGGTCAGAGCACACGGGTCCTTCGGATCCGATGGTCTCGGCGCCGGTTCTGATCCCTCCATCGGATCTGAGTGGGAGTCGACTTTCGTATCCCAGAGAGAGCGACTCCCCCTCGGCCTTCAGTGCAGTGGAGAGGGCTCTGTTGAGGGCATCCGGACCCCCGGCCCTTGCTTCGGCTCCACCCCGCACTCCCTCTCAGCTGAGTCAGGCTTCCATCACCCGGCCTCAGGGACAGCCTGTTTCGATGTCTCAGGTCGTTCCCTTGGAACAGGTCGTTGCTGGTGAGACCTCCTCAGACAGCACCCCCGAGGATGTGCCTCATAAGCACAAGTGTAAGAGGAGACACGTGGACTCCCCTGAGTCCTTAACAGAAGACACGGACTTGGATGAAGGGGAAGGCTCCCCTAGGTCACCCCTCGAAGATGTCTCCTTTGGAGACATAATGGAAATGCTCAGGATTAGGGGGGGGGGGAGGTCTGTCCCAAAGGCTTCCTCCGACGAGTCCGTGTTCCTGGAGGCATTCAAAGCAGGACCATCTACCTCTTGGGTGTCCCCTCCGGCCGACCCCCTGGTGGACCTTATTACCACCAGGGTGTGGAAGGAGCCGGACACTGTGGAGCCAGTTCCCAAACACCCTGATAGAATTCTGAGCCCCCCTGCAGACAGATCCCACTGGAGCAATGGTCCCCCCATAGATGCCATGTTGACGGCGGCAGCCACCAAAAGGGAATTAGCTCAGGAGAGTCACTCGGTCCATCCACCGAGCAAAGAGTCCCGCTCGATGGATCGCCTGGGGAAGCGGGTTTTTACTTCAGCGACCTTCTCAGTAAGGTCTCTGAACTATATGGCACACGTTATCAGGATGCAGCGAGACCTTATCAAAGAGTACGCTGCTTCCCCCCTGGAGTCCATGTCGGCGGATGACAAACAATTGTACTCCACTCGCATGGCCACTCTAAGATTGATATCTAATACCTCTATGCGGTTGTTGTCCCATGCTACAGAGGGAGCCGCTAGAGCCAGCGGAGCAGGCCTAGTCATGAGACGCCAGGCCTGGCTCCGACATTGTGACTTCGTGGAACCCTTTAAGGCATCATTTGCGAATGCCCCTTTTGATGGTTCTGCTTTATTTGGCAAGACCGTTCGCGACACTTTAGTCCAGAGGGAAAAGGACGGGAAGACATTGTCTGCCATCGGAGTCCGCTTCTCCGCTCCCCAGAGGTCCTTCTCCAAGAACCGAAAGGGACAGAAGAAGATGTGGTTCCGGAAATCGAAACATTCCCAGCCTGCACCGGACAACCAGTCCTTCCGTGGCAGAGGAGGACAAGGAGGACGCCGCCCTAGAGGCAGAGGGGGCCCGAAGAATTTTGGGTCCAGGGAACCTTTCTCTGACTGACCCACGCAACAACCCTGAGGGGTTGCCCGACTGCTCCACTCTGGAGGCAGTCGGGGGGCATTTCTCAAAGCACCTGGCAGCTTGGGAGTCCATCACATCAGATCACTGGGTGCTTCGTATCATATCCAGAGGTTACCAAATTCCCATATATCATGTCCCCAGAACCAAAAGCCTCCCCGATGTACCACCCGATCAGAGGGAGGCAGCAGCTGCAGAGATCCAGCAGCTGCTAGAAAAAGGAGCCATCCAGCCCGTCCCCCCAGACCAGCTCGGATTAGGGTTTTACTCCAGGTTCTTTCTGGTGCCAAAAAAGATGGGGGACTTAAGACCAATCCTAGACCTCTCCCTTCTGAACCTGTCGGTAACCAAAGAAAAATTCTGAATGGTCACTCTTCAATCCATTCTCCCCCTACTGTGGGAGAACGACTGGATGTGCTCTATAGACCTCAAGGATGCGTACTACCACATTCTTATGGACAGACGATCCAGGAGGTTTCTCCGCTTCCGGCTAGGAGCCAGTCACTACCAGTTCAGGGTCCTTCCCTTTGGTCTCACCACAGCCCCCAGGGTGTTTACCAAAGTATTAGCAGTGATAGCGGCCCACCTGAGACTCCAGGGAATGCAGGTGTTTCCATACCTGGACGACTGGCTCCTGACCGCCCCGACAAGGCATCTACTTTGCTCAGCCAGGGACTACTTCCTCCAGCTGGCCCCCCAGCTGGGCATCACCATCAACATGAACAAATCCTCTTTTGTTCCTACCCAGGTGATAGAGTTTATAGGGGCCAAATTGGATACAAGAAATCTCCTAGTATTTCTGACCGCGGAACGTCTTCAGAACCTGAGGCTGCATGTGTGAGCCATCCTCCAATCTACAGCTCCACCGGTGGGATTGGTCCTGAGGGCTCTAGGCTCCATGGTGGCAGCAGTCACTCTTTTGCCATTGGCTCGTCTGAACATGAGGGTACTGCAATGGACCCTTCAAGTCCAATGGTCGTTTCAACATTACCCCCTGAACCATCCTATTTCCATCAGCAAGGCATGCAGGACGGCTCTCGTATGGTGGCTTCAATCCCCAGATCTCCATACGGGACATCCTTTCTCCATGCCTCCTCCCCTCGCCACGGTGACCACGGATGCCTCTCGCCTCGGGTGGGGGGGGGGCATTGCGCAGGCAAGACGGTCCAAGGCACGTGGAACGACACAGAGACCTCCTTGCATATCAATGTCCTGGAGATGAGGGCGGTGCTATTGGCGTTGCAAGCACTACAGAACCTTCTTCCGGTAGGGACTATTGCGATACAGACGGACAACATGTCAGTGGTCTGGTACATCAACAAACAGGGGGGAACCAGGTCCTATCCTCTTTGTCGAGAGGCCATGAGAGTGTGGGAATGGGTGATTTCTACCAACCGCTTTCTTGTTGCAACGCACATTCCAGGATGGTCCAACATACTGGTGGACAGACTCAGCCGCACCATCCTTTCCCCCTACGAGTGGTCTCTCAATCCCCAGGTAGCGAAGCAGATTTTTGCCATGTGGGGGCAACCCTGTTGCAATCTCTTCACCTCTCCCTCAAATACGAAATGCAACAGCTACTTCGCTCTAATTCTCCCCGTCGGGGAATCCCCGAGAGACGCTCTGGTGCATGCTTGGCCCCCCGGTCTACTTTATGCCTACCCTCCTCTGCCCTTGATGCTGAAACTCATACAGAAAGCTAGTCGGTTGGGGAGCAGGATGATCCTCATTGCTCCATTCTGGCCTCGTCAAACGTGGTTCCCTTACCTGTGGTCTCATCTGGTAAATCTGCCTTGGATTCTAGATCCCCTCCCGGATCTAATATCTCATCCCCTAGACCTCCCGATCCCGAATCTGGACAACCTCAAGCTGACAGCATGGCTGCTCCAGTTCCACTCCTAGTCAGGACTCCCGGAATCTCTTCACCGGTCAAAGCCATTCTCGTAGCAGCACATAAACCTTCCACTAGGAAAGTCTATCGTAGTAAGTGGAAATGCTTCTCCATCTCGGCGGAGAATAATAACTTAGATCCCTTCACAGCCCCGTTACCGTCTGTGTTGGAGTTCCTTACAGGTCTGTTCCATCAGGGGGCTAGCTGCTCTACGGTCAAGGTTCAACTAGCAGCTATTTCTTATTACCATGTGAGGCATGTTCAACTAGCAGCTATTTCTTATTACCATGTGAGGCATGAATCAGGCCCCTTGATTACAGCAAAATTGTGTAAGACCTTTCTTAAGGGTACTTTCTTGCTCAGACCTTCTATCAGGGAAATTGTACCCCCTTGGGATTTGGCTCTAGTTTTACAGGCCTTGACAGCTCCCCCTTTTGAACCGGCTGCCTCAGTCGATCTTAAGTACCTCTCTTGGAAAACGGCATTCCTAGTCGCTATTACTTCGGCGAAAAGAGTTTCCGAGCTTCAGGACCTTTGAGTGAAACCCCCATACTTGGCCTTTCATCAGGATAGAGTGTACCTCAGGACCAATCCCTCTTTTCTTCCCAAGGTGGCTTCAGAGGCCAATATCAATCAGTCCAGTAACCTACCAGTTTTCTTCCCTAAGTATCAGAACAAGGGAGAATACAAACTCCATTCCTTAGATGTGCACAGACAACTGCACTTCTACATTCACAGGACTGCTGGTCATAGGCAATCCGACCAGTTGTTCATTTCCTTTTCCAAATTTAACCTAGGTAAATCTGTCTCTAAGATCACTTTATCACGATGGATCTCACAGTGTATTCTCTTGGCCTATGACACTTCTGGGAGACCTGCACCTCAGGAAATTCATGCGCACTCTACTCGTTCTGTATCTACCTCTGCGGCCTTTAGATCTAGAGTTCCACTGGATGATATTTGTTCCGTGGCCACTTGGGCCTCATCTCATACCTTTATCAACCATTATAAGCTGGACATTATCTCCAGAGGGAGAGCGTCCTTTGGCTCTGCAGTGCTCCGGACCATCCTTCCATGATGGCCACCCAAGATTCAGATAGCTGGGGACTCTATCCCAAAGTTTGCTGACAAATGAAGTACCTACTTCAGATTAAGAAGTTATGTACTCACCATAACGTTCCATCTGAGTAGGTGACTTCATTTGTCTGCAACCATCCCCCCCTCCTTCCCCCTGGCCCTCAGAAATTTGTTGTTCCTGTATGTCCTTCTATGGTATCCTTCGGGATGTATTAGCCTTTGGCTTTTTTGTATACGGGCAAACTTGATTTGATGTCAGTCAGGGTTGACAGGGGATTATGGGTAAGGGGAGGAGCTAGGAGCTCGGATCTCTAAGCTATGAAATAAGTTGCCGGCTCAGATCCGAGTTCGGATCCAAGACCCAAAGGTTGCAGACAAATGAAGTCACCTACTCAGATGGAACGTTATGGTGAGTACATAGCTTCTTATTATTAACTGATTCATCCAACGAGCCGGGCTTAAATTATTACATTACCATTAAGCCCGTACTACAATTGAAGGTTTAGGAAATAGACTTTTTACAAATGGCTTTGTACAATTAAACTTATTGTTAAAATTTAATGCTAAAGGTTTTAATGAATTTTGAAGGATTATGAATTAATATTTAAAGAGATAATTAGCTTATGCTATAGGTATTGTATGTATCAATTTTAAACTTGTTATTATATTTAATGTGGTTTTTAGATTTTAAAGCAATATCAAGGTATTTGATAATGATACTTAGTATTTATGTATGAGGGAATATGGTTTATGTATTGTACTGATTTACCTTTAAGTGCTGAGTATGGGTACCTTTAAATGAAATTGTTGGCACCAAAAAGTTAATATATAAGGATCCAAATATATTATGTTTATGTTGTGATGAAGTCCATTGTTCTATGGATGAAAGCTCTTAACCAGGTTTATGCTATTCTGGAATAAAGTGTGTTTTTAGACAAGCAGCTCCTGAGAAATTTGTACACACAGTGTATCTGATTTCCTTTTATATATATAGATATATATATATATATATATATATATATATATATATATATATATATATATATATATATATAGATCTAGGACTATTGATAAATCCATAATTTAACCAAAAAAGCACTTTCGCTAAAGTCCCCAAAATAAACACCCCCAAAAAATAAACAAAAAACACATTACAAATGTTTAAGCAGGGGGGCAAGCCCTCCTGCAACCCCCACACCCCCCTACTTTTATATTCTCACTCCAAGATCGCACTACAATGGGGAAAAGGGAATATTCCCTCATCCCCACTGTATATATATATATATATATATATATATATATATATATATATATATATATACTGTGCTTTGTATTGTAATTTTTTGTGTTACTTTTCTTCCAAAGCCTGTGCTGAAAATGGGATTTTTGACTTAGTCAGACTTTCCTGGTCAGCAAATTCATATAAATAGATATGCTTTAGAGGAAGAAAGTGTTGCCTATTGGGCATTTCAAGTTTAAATCTCACAGGCATTCAATGAATTAGATATCTGTCATCTTGTTTTTTTTTTTTTTGCAGTAAGGATCTTTTAATGACATGATGATGCTTACTATCTATAAGCACCAAATACCAAATTGTTTTATGTAATCATGGCTGGAAACATTAAGAATTGTACTTTAATTTGTATTCATTCATACTATCTACTTTCCAAGTTACTCTCAAATAGGGTAGAAAAGTTACCCCAAAATTGTCCTCTAATGTTATTGTTTTTAATGTTAAATAAAGTCTCCCAAAAACCTTTTTATCAGCCAGGTGAATGTTTTGATTAAAGCTAAAGCTCTTCTCTTTTAGGTTCATAGGTAAGTTCTAGGCACGATGCCCTTGCAGGCCATTTTAAACCTAGCCAACGTCCCTTCAAAGGTGAAAATCAAACCCTGTACCTGTCCCTCATGACAGTGTCCATTTTGAGTAAATGACCATTAATTTTACAATTAAGGCTCACAATTTTCTTCCCAAAGTGTAGATATATTTTGCTGTGTTGAACATGAGCCTTATGCTAGCGAACTGTAAGTGTACTATGGCTATACCACCTTCCCCATTACTGCATCTGCTGCTAAGGAACATTGTTTGTCATGTTGCAGTCATTAAATTCTGCTTATTATTTTACCCACAGGTTGTCATCCACCTTTAGCTTTGATAAAAAGAGAAAAAAGTAAAGCATTCAGCACAAGTTTCTTTTGCACTTTAGTGGTCGTACACAGTTTGACAGTATTCTCTCCGTAAATTCTTTGTTTTCTGTTAAATAACCAGGTTTTAATCAGTTTAATTTTATTGTAGTTAATTGTAGCTGCTTTTCCTTACCTAATATACCTCTGTGCAGTATCACATCAAATGCTTTTACTAAACTGAAATATGCTGAGATTCTGTCAGACATTTATCTATAGCATAATTCTTTCAAGAATGCTACCCACTTTAGAAAGTAGGACTTTCCCTTCATAAGCCCATACCGATTTTGATTTTGAAGCAAAGTTCTCACATTTATTTGTGCACAGGATCCACAGTTACCATTTCTTACTTACTTCTTCCAAGTAAGCTAGTTATACACAAGAAACCTCCATACCCCAACAGAAGAAAATGAAGCTCAGCAATATAATTATTTCCTATCATAATTATTAGCCTTTATATATCAAACACCCTGCTATATATTGTTGTACACAAAGCAGAAATCTAATATTCTGTAAGGACCTATATACTGAGCTGTGCCAGATACATATATAAATTACCATGCCTACGTAAATTCTACAGATTTCATTAGCTGGAACTATTTCCCAACTCTGAATTTCTTAATCACTCATAAGAAAATGAGTGATACCGACATTTAAAAATATCAGTGCCACTTAGCGAGAAAAATGAAATACACAACGGTATCTTCCTTAGTGAGAAAAATTAACTACATGGTAGTATCTTCCTGTTCTGGCAAGCTATAATTTATCAGAAAATGCCTTTCAGTTTCTTCCACATATAGTGCAGCCTTATATATGTGACATGAGATGAGGGACTGTGAAAGTCTGCTGCCATAGAAGCACTATTGTACAGTAAACAAGATACATCTACATTTAAAACTGATACCAGAATAATGTAAAAAGCATGTCATTCCTTACTTTGGCCACTCTTTTGGCATATTTAGTACCATGCTGCAATCCTTAGTCAGTGCAGAAGAGGAATGTTTTTTCAAATGTGTTATTTTGTAAAGCTTAACTTGTTTTGTAAGCGTGTGTGCATGTGTGTGTGTGTGTGTGTGTGCGTGTTTGTGTGTGTGTGTGTGTGTGTGTGTGTGTGTGTGTGTGTGTGTGTGCGCACGCTCAAGTGTGTGTGTGTGTGTGTGTGTGTGTGTGTGTGTGCGTGTGTGTGTGTGAGAGTGCGCGCCTTGGTAGCTGCTGAGAAAAGTAGCTTTGTTTTTAGGAGGTTTTCTGCTTTATAACCTCAAGCAGGGTGAAATGAAATGCCATGCTCTGACAGACAGGGTCTGCTGTTGTTGGACACTGGGCTGAGTTGTCTTGAGTCTACATCTGCACTACATTCTCTAGATATGATAGTCACCAGTACTTCTTAATGTTAATCTTACTAATTTTCTGTTCTGTATAGTAACTGAAATACATTTACTTTACCAGTATTTTATTCCATATACTTAGCAAAAAAAAAACATTGCATCTAAGATGTTTTTATTGCTTTGCCCACTTAGACATATTACCGTGAAACATCAGATACTATATCTGTGTTAGTACAGAATTGTGCACCTGAGTTTACTTGGGTATGTGGTGTTATATATCCCAGAATGTAAAACAGAAAGTTCAGAGCAAACAAAAAGGCTTGGCAAGGGTTGTTCATTAAGGGGGCTTTGTTCAAGCTATGTTTCGCAAGCTTGATTTTATATTATTTATTTATTGATGCATTATTATTCTTATGGTGCTACTAGTGATATTTTTTTTTTCACAATTATAGTAAAAAAAGACTTTTGTGTTTTTCTTTGTTTCTCTTTTGTTTCTGAAATGGATTCAGTTTTGCCATTATCATAATTTGAGCCAGAAAAGCTTCATCAATAAATGTGTGGCTGATTATATTCACTTCATTTTATGTGCTTGAAAGTACTGATTATGAATAAACTGTGTGGTGACTAACTTCAATAATTCCAGTCCCTTCAGCATTATTTTTCATTACTTTAAAATAGAATGTGCACATTCTGTGGTGCTCTTCTACAAGGCCTTTGACTACTGTCTGTTAATAACTGTATGAATTATATTAAAAGTGCACTTACTGTGAACTGTTTAAGTGATACTGAATCAAGCACTGAACTGTCGTAAAGATGTACCTTAGTAAGCCTTTCGGAGTTGTACAACATGTTCATACTCTTTAATAACATATACCTCAATGATGTACAATATAAAGATCTTTAGACTGTGCATATTTCACCAGACAGCATTATTGTACTGTAGAATGTAATACTACAACCTGTCTGAGCAGTCAAGAATGTTACTACCAGCAATTGCTTCACCATGCCTAAGACATAGGAAGTTTGGGTCCACTGATTTCTGTTGCTAGGAAGCTCCTCTTAGGTTGTTTCCTTTCTATAATGTGCTATGCTCACAGGGATGCTCCCTGGTGACAATAAAATAATATGCATTAACAGAAAGCATTTGCTATATGCCCAGATCATATAAAGAGCGGCTTATTACTTCTCAAGTGACACTTTTTGCATGAATATCAATAAGAGAACAGTTGTTAATGTACGGTGGACAAACTCATGAATAATATAAAACTCTTATTTGCATGTGCATGTTACATTGGTGAAATAGTTAATATCGTTTTCAAAAGCAACTAAAAAACTTCCTGTCATATTTGCAGTTTGTTCAAGTTTTTAACAATGATTAATTCCAGTTATGATTGTAGAGGGAATTGGTATGTTACTATGATGTTAAAATAAATTATTTAATCACATTATTTGTCACGTGCATTTATGTATATAAAGCAGATTGTGGAACATTAAGTGTACAGTAAGCTTGTTATTTCTTTGTTATTATAGTAAAGGAACTTTTGAGAATCACTCCTTAGTCTTACGACAAGCATGTGAAAAATGCCCAGTTAATTTGTGACTTTCCATATTGCATGTTATATATATTTTGCTTTAAGTTACTTAGCAAAGGAAAGCAAACTTTACTGTCATTCAACTATACCAAATACAGCTGAACGAAATTAAGTTCTTCCAAGTACATGCACAAATAACATAACATAATAGCAGAATGCAAACTACATATAACAATAAACAACAACGACACAACAACTGTGAAAAGAGCCAACCGAAGATCAGGAATATTTCACATTTGATACAACCATCACCATCTCCATACATCTCCAGCAACATTAAATAAACAATCCTTTCATCCGAATGTCCTCTTGTCATCAATAACTATCCAACCACCGCTACTGCAGTCTCGACCATCCCTAGCATCATCCAGTCCAACAGTCTTCCTGCCGACCTCCTTCAACCACAGTCTTTCAGCCACCTCTGCCTGCAGGCTAAAATGGCCACACCATCACCAGCAACCACCTAGTCCTTCTTTTCTGCTGACAACACCAACCCTCACATTCCACCATCCAGACAAACATCTCCTTTTCCATCGCTATAATCCACCACTACATTCCAGGAGTCCATACCAAACCAAAGCAAATTTCCATTTCCCACACTCTGCTCAGCACAGATCCCATTGCAGGCCCAACTTCCACCGCTTCACACTATTTTCCATAAAAAACAGGCAATAATAGGCACTAATACTCATTACAACACCACTAACATTTCCACCGTTACGTCCACTCATTTGACAACAAAAGAAGATTTTCAAACAAAAAAGACTTACACGGTACAAAGTGAAAACAAAAAGTGCACATCGGGAGCTGGAGAGGCTGCAGCCGTATGAGGTTCCACCATCTTGTATAGTATCATACTTATGAATTAATCCATCCTTGGAAATCTTCTTGAAATCCATTTACTCTGCTACATTTCCTGTAAGAGAGGATTGTTAAAGGCTATCAACATAACTGGGGTTTCTAAGTACTGGTCAGAGTGTATAAACACCCCCCTTCCTCTACTTGTAGACTTGTCTCTCTGTAAAACTGATGCGTTAGGACCATCAACATAAATGGAGTTTCTAAGTTCTGTCCACAGTGCATTACACATCATTCCGCCCTCTATATGGAGACTTGCTGCTCTGCCTAACTCATCTGTACATTTGAATTAGGTACAGAAGATTGTTTTTTTTACATAATTTATGGTCTTTTCTGAAAATGTTAATGATATAATGTATTTTGCTTCTTAACACATTGGTTTGAAACAGTATCCTTTCAGAAATGTTAGCCCCTCCCCCTTTCCCAGTATTTACTACCCACTGGCATCTACTACACCGTTTATGATCACCACTGTTTTACTGTGTACGTTATGCTTTGATTGTTGTGCAACCTACTTTTTGTAACCATTTTATTAAAATATCAGTTTCCTCCTTTGTTATCTTCAGAACATCTATGCTGTACAAGTTCCCACACTGTGACTGCTCAAACTGATTGGTTCCATGAGCTATAATTGTTACCCACTTTGCTCTCCACCCATTACTATAGTAACAGAGATAACATTTCTGAAAGGACAGTGTTAAAACCCCCCTCTCACCTTTACCTGTATGCTTCTATAAGCCCACCCACATATCCACACAAATACCTACACACATAAGTCAATTACAGTGGACTGTATATACAAACATCAACACTGACTGTTAATGTTAAGCTCCTCCTATTTGTTTAACCATTTCCAACCAATACTTCCAGACCTACAATGCAAAACACCATACATGCACTTGAGTCAGATGTTCCATCAGCTATTCATCAGATATTTCTTGCATTATCTCAACTTCAGAGGAAATGTATGGGCTAACTCTCTTGCAGATTCTAATCTCAGGCATAGTAAATTCACTAATAATCTTTGCAGAAAAGTGGTGCTATTTCAGTACCATATAAAACATCCTTTTCAGATTCTATACTGTATACATTAATCTTAACAATAGCTAACTATACTTTCTTTTCCCCAACTACACAAGATTTCAGCCTGTTACAGTGGCTGTTCATGATATTGGACTGCAGGACGGCAGCCCCTCATAGATGTAAAACAAAATTAAAAAAAAAAAACCCAGTGTAAACCAAAAATAAAAAAAATAAAATAATCCCGGAACTCCATGCATGCGTGCTTTGAAACTTGAATCCGGACTGCTGTTTAACCAGTCCAGATTCAGAAAGAAGGCAGCAGTCAACAGATGCTTCAGAAGTCTATGTGGTTACAACAGCACAGACTGGAAGGGGATCGGACTGCAAGGTCTGCAGTCTGTGCATGCCCGGAATGAGCAGAGGCAGCGCACGCATGCGTGGCAGAAGTCAGAGCAGTCTTTTGAATGGGGAACTGACTGGTGCCGAGAAACAGGAGCTGGTGATCTTTGGACGGGAAACCGGCTTATTTATTCTGTGGACTGTTTAGTATTTATGGGAAACTGGCTTATTTATTCCAGCACCGGGAACTTTGAGGATGGCTCAGGTAGTTATTTATTCTGCAGACAGGAAACGTTTAACTCAAGTGTGTGTGTGTGTGTGTGTGTGTGTGTGTGCGTGTGTGCGTGTGTGTGTGTGTATGTGTGTGCGTGTGTGCGTGTGTGCGTGTGTGCGTGTGTGTGTGTGTGTGTGTGTGTGTGTGTGTGTGTGTGTACTGGGTACACTGTTCTGAACTGTATTGTATTTAACTATTTCACAATTAACCAGTGTATAAGAAAAACTAATGAGAATGTGGAAATACTGAAGCTGAAATTATCTTGGTACTTTCTAATCCATGAGTAAAACAAGCTTTCAGTTTAGCTTTCCGCTGGGGCCCATTAAGACTGGTGGTGTTAAGGCTCACAGACCAAGTGTGGTATGAATTGGCTGTTAAACTCCATATCTGAAGATATTGACTAAGAAATGATTGCCAGGTGTCCTGGAAATATATAGAATTGAGCAGCAGTTTACCTTGTTGGTTTCTAACTGGTTGACTGAAGGTATATTTGAAGTACTAAAGTTCTGTACATTGCTGTAATCCAGCATACATATGAGGGTGGACCAGGAAGCAGTTAGCAAATTAAGTAGAGCACATATCTAGCTAACTAGTTACCTATGTGGAGTTTTATGCTTAAGTTGAAGCATTCACAATAGAAATCTACAAAGGATGTTAACAATAAAACTTCAAGAGTATAATTAAGAAGCCTTTGTGAAATAAATGACAGTGTAGCCCAATTTAATGGTGAAATTCGTAGGGAATGAGTATGAGATAGAAAACTGTTTTCTGTATTGGTGCTTTCAAAATGTCTGTTACGATTTTTGACATATAAAAGGGGTTTGTGATACTTACAAGCACAGGATTTCATATAGGGATGCAATTATCTGATAATGAAGACATTCATTTACTTCAGGATTGATAAATGAATGACAGGCGCAATCCTTTAAGTGCTTGTAATACAACTGTTTTATTTTGGAAAAATAGTGGCTATAGCAAGCATCTTTGAAAAATGCCAGCTAGCTATCTTGGTTCTTGCAAAAGGTACTGCCCTGTAGAGCAGCTTTACTACATTATGACTTTTTTATGTTCTAACAAGAGCTAAGAAATTCTCTTTTTCAAAGAAGAGGTAGGAAGAAGACTTTTAGACTTGAGTATGAATCAATTTTTTCAGCTCTTAGCAACATACTAGGGGCCATTCCATGATGATTGTATCCAAAGATATGACTCTATGTTCTCCTGGATCCTTCATTAATTAATTTGAGTGCACCCATTTTTCTTCCCTAACTGTTGGAGATGAGGTGAATATGAACATGGTACATGGGAACAAACCTTTTTGCTTGTACCCTGTTAAAAGGCTCTAGGGTAGGACTATAAGATGTCTTTCATGAGGTTTTGTGAATTACATGTTAGGAATGTTAGTGATATAATCCTTTGTAAATAATCCTAAATGTTACATGTAAAATACGATGGCATGCAGATTTCTTTTAATAGAATGCTTAAATGACATTACTTGAAGCTATAGATTCACCCTACATCAATGTTTTGGAGAGGAAGCCCCCTTCAGAATGAGCAGAGCCAGTGCACATATGCTTGAAAGAACTCAGACCAGACTTTTGAATGGGGAACTATCAGGCACCAAGAAACAGGAGCTGGTGAACTTTGGACAGGAAACTGCCTTATTTATTTTGTGGACTATTTAGTATTTATAGGAAAATGGGTTATTTATTCCAGCACCAGGAACTTTGAGGATGGCTCAGGTACTTATTTATTCTGTGGACAGGAAACTTTTAACTCAGGTGTGTGTGTGTGAAATGCCCCAGTTAACTATAACTGGTGGCTAGAGAGAGGAATTCAGGCTCAAGCCCACCAACACTTGCGAAAAGCATTCAGATTTGTGATCATATTTTTGTTCTGTTCTGTTCCTCATAAAATCTGCGGTTTTCTGGATTTTGAATTCACTAAATAATGACAGACATTTGAGACTTCATATTCCTCAGAAAGTACATGGTAACATGAAACATTTTATTCTAGCAATTTTCTAAGTTTATAAGATCAATATTTGAAATTTGTCCTGATTTTTGGGGCTGTATTCCCCCATTATTGGCTTTGTACAGGTTTTTTGTGCTAAGAGGTTGAGAGCTATGGTGAGAACTAAATTCACTGAATATGTTTGGGGGCTGTATTCCCCATTATTGGCTTTGTCCAGGTGTTTATTGCTAAGATGTTGAGAGCTATGGTGAAAACTGAATTCACTAAATGATAGCCATTGAAGTTTCATTCTTGCTGTCTTTCAACAAATAGTTGATTTGGCATAGTGGTATGTTGCTCTGACTGTAGTGCATAGGGTCCTGGGTTCAACACTTGGCAGTGAAATGCGTGGTGGTACAGCATTTTATTCTAGCAACTTTCCAAGGTTATACAAGCAATGTTTAAAATGTGTCCCTGGTTTTTGGGCTTTTGTCCCCCCAAATAAATTTTGTCTCTTTCCAGATTTCTTGTGCTCATGTACTGCAAAGTTCAGAGATACAGTTGAGTGTCAAGTGGATTTTACAAGGAGCTAAGAGCTTCGGGGGGAAGAGAAGTTTTGTGCTGCTTATGCTGAGTCTGCTTGTATTGTTAGCACAACAGGTAGTGTACTTGCTTTTGCTGCAGAAGGCTGTGGGTTCTACTCCCACAGTATGTATATACATTGCTGATACTATACTGTGTTGTACTTTTAAAGGGGGTGGATGCTGCAGTCCTGAGAATGTCCACTTTGGCGGAGATACCTAGTAACTATCAACATATCAGTTTGCCATCCATTCCCTATTGCAATATTACTAGCTTATCATTTTTAATGTAACATGGGTAATTTATTCCTCAAGAGCAACAGACACTTTATTTGTAGATAAACCAATGAAATATAAAGTTATTTGCTAGCAGCACCCTCTTCATTAGTTACAGGTCTCTTTAATGTGGGATTATTTAGATGACTTTTACTACTGCAGAGATTGTGCACATTTGCCGATACTGGTGGACTGTAGAAGTTTGAGTAGACTTTTATGATGGAAATGTTCTGAATTGGGCAGTTGTGTCATTATTGGTGCATGCATATTGTTTTATTGTTTACTGGAAAAATGTTCAAAACAATAACTTTAAAATGCCCTCTAACAACTGTACTGTATTATACAAGGAATATAATTTAATACAATCAGGAAGGTGTATCAAAGAACACATGTATGTTTTGTGTGCAAGGGCCTATGATTTGAAAACAGCCCATAGTTAATCTTTATCTGCCACCAGCCAGATGTATTTTCTTTGAATGTGGGTTTCAATGCTGTTTCAATTAATGTCAGTTTCAAGGGCAGAGAAGTTTTAATGCTAAGTCTATTTTCATTGTGAGACTGCATTGCTTTGTTTACCAGATGTCTATTAGTATTTGTGCTGTAAAATGTAAATTAAAACTTGTAAATGAAATCCAAATCATCGTAGAAGTAAAGCAGTATGCATATTACAGTGTTTATGGTAAATGGGATGAAATAACAAAGTAATGGGACATTGGAATGGCTGTGGGGGGAGGCCCCATTCGACGATGATTTTGTGAGGGGGAAGGGCGGAAAACTCAAAGACAGCCCCTGCTGAACTATACCTCTCCACTGTCTAGATTTTTGCTTCTTATTTTTGGTTTATTCCTCATAAAATGTGTGGTTTTCTGGCAAATCATTCAGGAATTAACTCACTAAATAATAACAGACATTGAGTTTCAGACTTCATATCCCTCAGAAAAATGCATGCTGAAGCAAGACCTGCTATTCTGTCAACTGTCTAAGTTTATACAAGAGCAATTTTTAGTACTGTCTGTATGTTCCCCCAATATATTTGTCCTTGTCCAGATGTCCTGCGGTAAGAGGTTGAAAGGTACGTGCAAATAAATCGCTTTATAGAATTAGGTATATTCAAACCTCTCAGTTGTCCCCGACTTTGGCTCAAAATGTTGCTCTCCCCTAATAATCCCTTCGTAAAGAAAATGTGGAGGGTTTACAATTAATAAATAATTGTAATGATCAGAGTTATAGATTACTTTTATTTCAGAAATGCATGTAGATTCTTTTATTTTGTCAGCTGCTCAATTTCACAATACTAATATTAAAAAAAAGTGTCCCTTCTTTGACAGGTTCCCAGCAATATTGTGTGGCTGTTTTATATTTTTGCATCACATTTTTGGCCCATTTTTCATAAAATTGTGGTTTTCTGGCAAGTTAGTGGCAAATCATTAAAAGACTGAAGTTAAAAAATAATGACAGACATTTCAGTTTCAGATTTCATACCCTTCAGAAAATTCATACTAATGCAAGACCTACTATTCTATTATCTTTCTAAGTTTATAAGAGCAATATTTAAAAATTGTCCTTATTTTGGGCCTTTGTCCCACTTGTGTTTATGCTTTGTCCAGATTTCTTGCTCTGAGGTTGAGAGGTATGACAAATGTGTTAGGGCCATCACCGTCAGCCAGAGGCATTTCAAATTGTGACATACTTGTTACGCCCCACTCCCCCATGTAGTGACTCTGGATGGGTCCAAGCAAGGCAAGGAGCAGTTATGCACTCTCCCATGTAGTGACTCTGGATGTGTCCAAGCAAGGCAAGGAGCAGTTATGCAGTGCACAGTATCCCCCCATCCAAGGTAGACACAAATACTACAGTGGCTTTTCATCTGTCCTTGATTTTGCAAAATGTTCCTGTTTTCTGTCATATTTTTATACTGTTGATTTATGTTTTTTCTTATTCAGAAAATGCATGTTGTTGCAGTGCCTGATGCTCTGTGTTTAAGTAGCAATGGCATAATGACCATCAGGTAAGCTTGTCTGAGATTGTAAGATGCAAGTAAGCTTTAATAAGCATACTGTTAAAGAATTACTAACATTGAAAGCCTTTTTGTTGTTGCCATGCAGAGAATATTTACATAACTAAGCCTTTTTGTTGTTGCCATGCAGGGAATATTTACATAACTAGATAGCATATAAGCCTTAGGTATTGAAATGCATATGACAGAATTTGTAATAAAGGACAGGATTACAGTATTTTCAGAAGCTCATTACATTTGTTGGAGACTTTCAGTCATCTTTGCAGGCTTTACCCGTAAACTAAACAGAATGCCAGTCTATCATGCCTGGTCCATAACCTGTGCAATAATCCTTTAAGTAATTTAACTTGAGCTTGTTTCTTGTTTGCTGTTCATTTTTTACTTTGATCATGTTTTCCCCATGAAACAAGTAGGTAGTTGTCAGGCAACAGGTCTTTCTTGGATAAGAAACATTTTTACAAGTTGGGTTATCACAAAGATTGCTACTTTCAGCATGTTAATTGGTGCTTTTATAAAGCTGAATATAAATTAGAATTAGAACTGCAGTGCAAGGAGAAGTGGTTTGAGTTGAGTGCTGCTTTTTATACTTGATTTAACTGACATTCCAGTAATGTATTTAAAAAGTAATTTATTTTTTCATGACTTACAACCTTTTTGTTTCATTTAGATATTAAGTAAGCTGTCGTGTAGACAATGCATTGAAATATGTTTTTTCTTCTACACTTCATTTTGTCTTGATTGGACTCTCATAATGACGGTTTGGCACTTAGGGCAGCATATTTAATTAAAGTTCCAGTTTTTTGTGGTTTTGAGCATAGCTTTGCCCCCTTTCTAGTTGGTCACACCCGTTCCTGTTAACCCCACCCATTTAACTGTCTCACCAGCCACCACTAGCCTGTTAACTACACATGATTGAACTTCATACTACCTTCCTAAACATTACATACTTCATTAAAAGCACAAACTTAAATCTATCCAGACTACAAAATGTACTGTTGTTGTTCCCTTGCATTCCTGTACTACATTATCTCCACAAACATTTCATAAACTTTCCCTAAATACACTCCCTCCTCAACTACCTTGCCACAAACTATTGTCCATTATTTCAGCCCATTTCCACTCAAACCATATTCAACAGTCTGTTTATATTACAGTACAACACTCTTCAGTAAAAGTAACACTATGTACTCATCCCCAAACATACAAATTATTTCCTCATAACATAAAAAAAAATAATATTCTTTAACCTAGGCATCCTAAAAATTCGAATTTCACAATTCATATCCTATCATCTTTTCTGCCTGTTATCCCAATAAATCATCATATTCATACAATGTGCACCACAGACCATCACCTGACCTTTACTCTACTAAATGACAGAAGCATACAACAAAAAAATTTCACCAACTAGATACCTTTCTGTACCATCATTTCCCTGACTTTGTAGCTGTCACAGATTCATAGATAAAAGACTTCACACCAAACCTAATTTTTTTTAATTTAAGGGATATGTATATGTCTTAAGTGCATGGTCAGGCAAAACAATAGGTTGTAGTATACTACATACTAACATATCCAGCTTAAAATACACCTTATAGACCAGACAAGCTCCATCAGTGATCATTATCCAAACTGGCTTAATGCCAACATCCTACTACACAATGGTCATCTCTTGCATCATGTCATAGACTGTTTCTACCACCAGTGACCCCAAATAAATTCAAAGCTCTAATCAGTCAGTCAGGTCAGGCCTCAAAACCCTATAAGACCATATTCATTTAAGCTGACTTTAGTATTAATCTCCTTGGTCGACTAATGTATGACAGAAATAATTTTCATACAGATCTAGCCCCTAAATAGGTCATACATGCCGTAGAAGACCAAGCTTAAAAAATAACAATCCCTACATTCTGATACATTCTAATTTTACATTACCAGAATAAAATGCAGTCTCCACATAACATATCCAATAAACCCTAGGCTCATCTTTCAGTGATCAATTCCCTCTCATTTTTAATGTCACCATTCCATACAAAAAAAAAACAGCCAAAAGTGTTCTTCCATTAGAAATCATGGTAAAATATATCAGCTCTGAAAGCTGAACTAGAGACTAGAATTTGGTCTACTGTATTAGACAACACAGACTCCTCAGATGCCGAAGTGCAAACTACTACAAAGATTTGCATAAATATATAAATGCTTTATTCCAATTTTTTATTTTATATAAACATTTCATAACCCTATTAAAATTTAGTGATCTGTCTTGAAAGAAAAGCCCAAGTCATCTCCTTAAGAATCCTGATTAAAAGAGCTTCCAACAGACACAAAGCTAGTTTCCTACCATTCAAATGATCCTGCGCTTGCAAGTGCCCTAAACAGTTCTAGAAACAAGTCAATCAAACAGTGGACCCATGTAATAATAGTGTAAATAATGATTGATCAGTTTGGACAACATTTGGCAGCATTTTAAAGGAGTTTTGCCACAGTCTTGTCACCCTGTTTCATTCCCTTATTTACCCTTGCTCGTCGTTCATTTTACATTCAACTCTTTGTCCTCTTTACAATAAAAGTCAAACTGTTAGAACAAATTTGAGCAGATGCTCCCAGCCTTGTTTTATAGGTGTCTTTTGTGATGACATAGCTTCTCCTCTTTTATATATATATATATATATATATATATATATATATATATATATGTATATATATATATATATATATATAAATAATCTCTGCTTGTGCAACAAAATAATGCCAGGCGTATGAAAATATGTAGTTAACAATCCACAAATGGACAAGAAAACTGACTAATAACAAGTGAAGAAGACCACGGTAACACAGCATCCAAAATGTATTAAATCCTTGAGTGCTCTTGTAGTGGACTTCATCAGAATAAAATATAATACCACAAATCAAACTTATATAGTGAAACTGACGTCACATGCTAGGCTTACCTAACCAATTACATTACAAACTAACTAAAACACCTACCAATATAAAGTTGACCTGCTCATTCCTGGCACAAATTAGGCTAACCTTGAATACAGAATATATATAAATTACATATATATCCACACATAACCAACATGACTTAAACATCAATATATAACATACGCAAATATGTACATTCTCAATACCTATATCAAAACACTGTTATGATATTAAAAAACTAGAACAAAAGTTGGCTTTCAATCTCAATATACTACTCAAAGAGACGTTAATTTAAATTGGGGAGTACTGTAGCACTGGTATGCAGGATCCATTGTAGTTCTAAATATTCTAGATAATCTGCTTCAGGTCCCCCCTAGGACCCAAATCACATTTCTCAGTAATACAAAACTGAAAAACATGACCCTTGTTCTCTAAAAGTTGTTTGCACAGGGCATTCTTTAAATCCATTTTTCTGATTTCATATAAGTATTGCTATATTCTCTCTTTCAGGGCCCTTTTTGTTTTTCCTATATAAAAACTGTCACATAATTGACACTTAGTGATGTATACCACCGCTTTGGAAAAACAATATAATCTACTTGGAGTATTGATGCCCCTATGACCCCTAATATTTACACTATTACATAGCAAAATGTCATTGCATTGAGCATAGGCTCCATACTTACACATTTTCCCTTTTCATTTTTTTCTCTCTGCTCTTTCCACAATTTGTTTAAAACTACTTTCTTTCCTATACACTCTGTTTGGCTTACTTCCTACAATTTGTAGGTATTCTGAATCAACCCTAAAAAGCTCCCAATTTCTTCTAAGTATATTACAAATGGAATAAAAATCTTGGTTCAGGGTATAATACATGACGTATTCCAAACATCCTCATTACCCATCCTGATGGCCATTCTAGCATCATTAATTCCCTCATGTGTACCTAGTAGTGGTTTGTATGACCCATCATTTCTTTTTCTATTCACGTCTCCAAAAATTTCATTAACAAATTCATGGGAGTAACCTCTTTTACACAACATGTCGTTCAGAACATTACATTGGTAAAGAAAAAGTTTATTTTCTGAAATCATTCTGGCTAAATGCACACATTGCCTCTTGACCAATGCCTTATTTCGAAGTGGTGGGTGACAACTGTCATAGTGTAACAAAGTATTGGAATATGTAGGTTTATGATATAAACTGGACCCACATTTTTTACTTGGTCTGTCTTTGCATATTGTCACATCTAAATAATTAACTTTCTCATAGTCAAATTCCATTGTAAATTTCAAAAAAATAGTACTATTACTAATATAATCAAAAAATTCCATTAACTTTGATTCACTTTCCTTCCAAAAATGACAATATCATCCAAAAACCTTCCATACATAACCCAGTTTTCTTTTAACCTAGATGGGAACACCCAAGACTTCTCCCATTGGGCCAACACAATATTCGCAAAAATGGGAGCACACCCTGCCCCCATTGCTACTCCTTTAACTTGTTTGAAAATCTGATTTTCAGAAATCAAAAAATTATTTTCTAGTACAATTTCCATTAAACTTCTTAAAGTGTTGGCCTTCCTAGCAGAGAAACAAGAATCATAGAAATTCAAAGAACATATCCAAACCTTCATGGGGGATTACAGAAAAATCACATACATTTATAGTAGCCAAAATAATGTTATCAAAATAATATTCATTTCTAATTTTAGATAAAAAATCCTATGAATCTTTAAAAATGTATTCATGGTTTATAAGAGTGTTTTTAAGATGATGATCCATCCAGTTGCATCTACAATAGGGTTGTAAGGGGTGGTTTGTGATATTTTTATGTATTTTTGGAATCCCGAATATAGTTGGGATTCTTGGATGGGACACTATTAAATATTTTTATTCATCTAATGTCAGTTCTTCATTAATAACCATTTGATCAAGAACTAGTTTCACATTTCTATAAGCAATATTCAATTCATTCCTTGACACTTCTTCATAGGTGTCAGTAAATAGTATTGCAGACATTCTATCAATATAGTCAACCCCATCCATCACTACTAAGCCCCCTCCCTTATACTTTTATTAGACAATATTTCATTCAACAGTCTTTTCTCATTTCTAGTTAGGATATCATACACTGAATTTTTGGACTTATTGTGTAAAACCCCACGTATTTCCTTATCATACATTTTCTCATATAAATTAACAACAGGATGGGAAACTGGTATAAAAGTACTAGGTCTAGACAAATCTTGCCCTCTCCTACCAGACTTGTCTTTAAACAAATAACTCAAATTCAATTTCCTAGTGTATAATTTGAGTTGAGTAATAGTTTGTACAACACTACCTCTTACTAGGCACAAAATTAAGTCCTCTTTCTAGTAAGTTTGCCTGTTCACTAGTAACCTGTACTCGACTATAATTATAAATAGTGAAGCCACATTTCTCATTTAATATTAAAATCAGTCCTGTGTCATCACAAACATCTAGAATTACCTTCTCCATTTGTTCATGATTGACTTCAAGGTTTAAAATCTCCCCCTCCCCTGATAAAAAGAACCTTGAGCCTGTGTGCCATAGGTATTCACTATATGCTGTCTCTCCCTCTGCTCTATTAGCCTCTGTGACCTCCTTACTGCATTCTGTTCCAAAGGGTAACCCTGTTGAATATTTTCATTCACATTAGTGTTACCATCAAAATCATTTTCGTCAATGTCAAAATAATTTATTTCACCATTTATGCCATTATTAATAGTGTGGTGATATACATCTCTGTTATTGTCTCCAAAACCCTTTGGTGTAAGATATGATTCACCATTAGTGTACTTAGTATGGTCATGAGCTTTTTTCCTTTTTTATCTTTTAACAAACCAATGGATTTTTCCACACTAATAAATACATTATTAAATTCATTTACCTTGATAGGAAACAATAAATCAGCCTTAATACTTTTGTTTAACTTAACAATTTTTTCATTCCGCTCAACCATTTTAAAATCATTGTGTTTAATTAATAAAGCTAATAAATCACAATCATGTTTGTTAAACATTACCACAAGTCCACGATGCAGTCCAGAGTCCTTAATAAGTCCGTTCGGATATTTCCATACATGCATACCTTTTGGAATTTCTTATCTTTTTAAACATTCTCTCAAGTAATTGTTTTCTAACTGTAATGTAATCTAATATATGAAAATATGCTGTTGTTTCCAAAAAATACTTAAACCAGACTCACCATTTGACATCAGATCTGCTTTGTCCTTACCATCTTGACAAAATACTGACATAACCAGTCATTGTCATCATCATCATCATCCCTTTTCCCATTTTTCTACATGGGGTCAGTGTGTTGTATTAACTGTTGCCATCTCTCTTGATTCAGTGCCACATTCCTGCCTTCTTCGATTCTCATGCCTGACTGTTGCAGATCTTCTCTCACACAATCCATCCACCTCTTTGATGGATGCCCTCGTTTTCTCTTACCTTCTTCCTGTCTGTCCCAAATCTTCTTTTTCACCAGATTGTCTTCTGCTTTTTTGCATATGTGCCCACATCACCATAATCTGTTCTCTTTGATTTTTTTTGCAGTTGGAGCTACTTTGTCTTCCACTCTTATGCCCTTATTTATTGATCTGTCCCACATTGTGCATCCTACTACCCTTCTCAGGCATTTCATTTCCATCACCTCTAGTTTTCTCATCTACTCTGCCTTTAATACCCAGGTTTCTGTACCATACACTAGTACTGGTCACACCACTCTTTTGTACACCTTATTTTTCAGCTTCTTTGACATTCTTCTGTCATACACTA
This sequence comes from Protopterus annectens, assembly GCF_019279795.1. Lineage (NCBI taxonomy): Eukaryota > Metazoa > Chordata > Ceratodontiformes > Protopteridae > Protopterus > Protopterus annectens. The sequence goes on from NC_056741.1 coordinate 1,935,931,414, forward strand.
CAGCTGACAGTCTATGCCACTTGGCTGCAGCTCCTCTGATTCTAGCTTTGGCCGCTTCATTCAGACTTCCCTTCTCATCATCCACCCCTCCCAGATACTTGAAGCTATTAAGCTGTTCCATTATCTTCCACTCTACCTCACTTCTCAGCTTCTTCTAACTTCCCCCTAATTTGCTGCCATTACCACTGACTTATCTTTACTTAGTTTCATCCCATGTGCCTTCAATTTTGCATTCAATTCCCCTGTCCTTTGCTAATGTTCATGCTTAGAGTCTGCCTGTAATGTCACATCATCTGCATACAGTAACTTTGTTAATCTAACCCCTTGAACTTGCTTGCTAATGTAGTCCATCACCAGTATGAACACCAGTGGCCTCAGAGCTGAACCCTGGTGCACATCCACTCCAACTGGGAACCCCTCTGCGAGACCAAACACTGTTCATATTTCAGTCATTAAGTCCTTGTACATAGCCTGCACAAATTCAACCAATGGTTCTGGGACTTCGAAAAACTGCAGTACTGCCCAGATTAGCTTTCTTGGGACCATGTCATATGTTTTCACCAAGTCTAGGAGTGCCCAGTTGGTCTCTTTCCTCATCTCTAGCTTCTTTTCAACTATCTGTCTCACTGTAAACAGTGGGTCAGTTGTGCTGCATCCTATACAAAACCAGCCTACTTAAAATTAGCCAAATACAAGCAAAAGTAGGATTTGTTGTTAAGACACCAACATGGCTTTTGGTTTTGTGGAATTTCAACACAGACGATATAACAGCTGGCCAGCTTCCAAGGCTTCTGGGCACATTCTATGTGCACAAACCATTAGGCACCTCAAAATGAGCCGACTATAGTAACAGCCCTTCAGAGCTTTCCTGACATCAAGTAGAGTGCTCCTCTGTGAGCTTTCAAGGATTGACAGTTGGTTAATGCTGTTCCATTGCTGGGCAAATAAGTTTCCTTTGGGGAAGAATTTTCCACATTATTTTTTAAATTGGTTAAACTAAGCTTTTATTCTGAAAAATAACTACTTTTAAGTATTTCTATTGACTGTCTCTTGACTTTTTTGCACTTTTAACACTTGTTTTTACTTTTGTGGTAAAAAGTTCCTAAAAGCTGTTTAAAACTACTTTTCATGTGGATAAACTCTTCCTTTTGGGGGTAGGAAAGAGTGTTAAAAGTACTTTTTACTGTGCTTTTTATGGAAAAAAGTAATTTCTGTACTACATTTCTGGTTTACTGACTATTGCTGCTAAGCTTCCCTGGGAAGCAAACACTTTTTTCAACTTGACCATGGAACCAAGTACTGGTCCCTTGGTCAGACTTTCTTCAAGCCACAAAAAGAAAAAGTTAATTCCACAGCCTTTACCATCCCTGGTAATTTGCCACAGATAAGTTTTGGCCAAAGTTGGTTCCTCAGACTACTCCTGTTTTTCATTTCCCTTTGGTGTTGTCCATACAGTGACCATGGAGTGGAGATTCCTCTGTGGCTTTTGAGGTTCCCTCATAGTCAAGGGAAATTCTCTCTTGTAGGTCATGGGAGAAGGGGCAAGGAAGGTGCCCATATGTATCCAGAATGTATTGCCCATCCCTGAGGAAGCTGATGCTAGCAATCCGAGGTCTTTTTACCCTAATAGAAAACTAAACATTTAACTTCTCCTGTGTCAGTGTTTCTGGATAGGAATCATATATTGGGCTTTGCTCTAGGTCTTTTGCAGGCTATTGACCCTTCCTGTATGGTAGTTTCTGGTAAAAAAATGGATTCCTCTTTTCCTGAAGAGATTCAAGATGTAGAATCTGTAGGGTAATGAGCTTCTAGCACAGTTTTGTCAAAATCAACTCCTTTGGCTGGTAGGATTGCATCTTTACTATTAAAGGTCTAGGTTGCTTTCTCATAGCCAGGTTTGGAGCATACACATGATGTGCCCTTTCAACTAACAACTCCTGCTCTGGAATACCACTCCAGTTGCTTATTTGGGCTTTTGTAAAATTAATGCAGTCTGTTTCTTCTAGCTTCTCTGGTATAGCTGAAAATCACAGGTTTTCCCTACATGCTGTGTCCTCTAACTATTATTTTATTAAACATCTCTTCCTGAGCAGTTTCATATTCAGCCAGCCTTTTCTTCATTTTGACCTTGGATGCTTGCAGCTTTGTCATCTCATCTGAATATTTGTTTAAAGCTTCTTCCATTTTTCCCACCCTTTTTTTTGTGTTGATACACTCCATCAGTGTTTCATTTATTTTAACCAGGTCTATGTGGAGTTGTCTTACATCTTCCTGTAGGTGACTGGAATTCATGTCTGGAGGTTGCATTGCCTTTTGCTGAACAGTCAGTGTTTGTTCCTCACTTTTTGTACCTGATTTGTTTCCAGGTCCTCTGTATTTCTTTTTTCCTGGCATCCAGGCAGTACACTTACTAGCCAGTTACTGGAATTTACCCATAAACACAAGTCTGCTGGCCTTCTCTGCTGAGTTTCTGTTTTCACACTGGGAGAGCTATAATTAAGCTGTTACTCAATGTGCAGCCATCTTGGAAGTCCCTAGATGTGAAATCTTTAGGGTAATGTGAGGGGACAATGCATTTTTTCACCTTCAGATTCTGAAGAAAGTATGGTATTGGAATCTCCCTGTGAGGGATTCACTTTCTCTGAGACTATTGCCAGAATGAGCCAGTGGCCAGTGTTTTTAGTGGGAGAACACTGAGGTTCCTCAGTCTCTTAGAAAAAAACTATGATTATATGACTATTGAATTGGAATTTTAATAACCCTCACCCATCCCTCCAAGGCATTATAGGATGTGTTTGTTACAGTCTGTGGTTTTCCTGACAGTCAATCTGCTTGCCCCTAAGGAAGCAGATAGAATGTACAAAATTCCTCGGTCTTTTAAGCTTTCAATACACTAATCCTAGACCTGACCCAGCACCTACAGCTTTAGTTAATCCAGCCTGCTGCTAAGCATTTTGTTAATTCTAATCCTTCTCCTTCTAACAAGGATGGTAAAACTATTGATGTATTTGGGAAAAAGTATGTGCTTCTGCAGCTTCGATTCTTAGAATTCTGAATTGTCAGGCTTACATATTAGGTTCATAGGTTCATAGGTTCATACTAGGCTATCTGCCCGAGGGCATTTACAAGCCTAGCCCATAGTTTTGTGGCTTACGCCACCCCTTTAGTATGGGGAACTATACCCATTATTTTGCTGTGCCTCTGTCGAGCAGTGACACTGAGGTAATCCCTGGGGTATATCTGCGATATATAGGTAATATTAAAGTGTATGCAAACTTGTGAAAGTGTGAAGAATGTTTTGGCTGTTTTCTCTTGTAAGGAAAAATCCATAGTCTAATTTCTTTTGTTTCTCAGGTCACCACTCATTGCTTGTAGTGTGTTTATGACTCTGTAGATACTGCTTCCAGTACTGTTACCAATGGTACTGTTTTGAGGAGGTTTGCATGGCTGCATTCTCAGGACCTCCCAGAAGATGTCAAAAGTAAAATATTGAATTCTCCTTTGGCTAGAGATTTAGTTTTTGGACCCTCTCCTGCAGAGGTTATCAAAATGTGATTAGAGAGGTAAGGTAATTGAATGAATTTCTCAGATTTTCATCCCTCCTTGTCTGAAATTTCCAAGGGATTTTCTGGTCCTGCATATAATTTTGTCAAGAAACAAAATACACAGTGTCAGCAGAATTTGGATAAGCGACATTTAAAAATCCATGGCAGGAAGGTTTCAAAAACAATGATGGGCCCCCCAGAACAAAGTACAGTAAAGCAAAGCAGAATGGCTGTATGAGGGGCTTCCCCCTCCCAATCTGGCAGTCTTTTATTCATTCCAGAATGTCTGAATCTCCATTTTTTTTCCTTTGGAAACTGATTGTTTTAGACAAATGGGTGTTCTGAATGTGATTCATATAGGATACAGATGGCAGAGGGAGGAAATTCCTCCTCTTCATAGGATTCCTTCTCATCCGCCATAAAAAAATCCTCTTTCCTCCTTTCCTACATTATATACTGTCTCAGTGGGTAATAGAAGCAGTTCCTCCTTCCTAGCTGGGTAAAAGCATTATTCCAGAATGTTTTTAGAGCCAATGAAAGAAAATTCCAGGAGACCAATTCTGTTTCTTTCTTTCCTGAATTAGTTTATAATAGTGCTTCCAGAGCTTCAGTGTACATGTTCTTCATTCCACATTGCTGCAGTCCTAACTATTGGGTAGTCCGCTGTCCAGTCGGCCCGAATACCAAAGTATATGGCTGACGTCGGTCAGGGCGCATTAGACTGACGTCAGTACGTCAGGGTACTAATGCTCATGACCGACGTCATATCCTCAGTCTTTTTTTGCCGCATGGTCCGATGCAGAAGCAATTTTGCGAGTGCAGGTTGGCGTTCTGAAAGTTTCTGAAGTCAGAGTTTCAGACCGAATCAAAGTTGGCTAAGTACCCCGTTGGGGAATATTTTGTTTTTTTCTTGCCTCAGTATTTAACCGGATGTCAGAAAAGTGAATAACTGTATTTCTTGTGGGAAACAGATACCTCATAGGGATTACCATACTTTGTGTATACCTTGTTTAGGGCCTGAGCACGACGTTGTTGGATGCCGCTCTTGTGCTAGATTTAACAAACGCACTATTAAGAGAAGGTTAGACTGTGCCAGGTTAGTTTTGGGAAGCGTAATTATAAAATGCCGCCGGAGGCTCCGCCCGCTTCGCCAAAAAGCGGAAGGAGAAAGCCGCAAAGCCTAGAGTGGAAGAACCGGCAGTCCCAGACGCCGGATCTTTAGAAGGCTCAGTGGAGCCGGAGGTTTTGCCAGGTGTTTCTTTGGAGTCTCAGGGAGAGACTTTACTGTTACAGGATGTATCCTCGCAGGAAGTAGGCCAGGCTGAGGGGCTTCTCAGGTGGCTGTTCTTCCCTCTCTTCCTAAGGTGGTTAGAGCCTCCCTTCTGTTTCCAAGGCTTCTTTGAGAGGCAGGCCAAGTTTAACTTCAGTGGGGTTTCTCCTAGTGCTTCAGGGTCTTTGCCTAAGAAACATATGCTTAAAATGGCAGAGGATTTGATTACTATGATTAGAGGTTCTATGCCCCTCCTGATAAGAGGCCTAGGGTGGAACCTGAGTTTGAGAGTTTTGAGCAATGTTCGGAGGCTTCTGAGTCTTCAGCTGAAGACTTGCAGGAGTATCCTCCTTATTCTGATTCTGATGTGGATGATTCTACTCCTTCAGCTTCTCCTCCTGAGGATTTTTCATTTTCAGAGACTCTGCATTCCATGAGGGAGCATTTTAAATGGGAAGGTCAAGATTTCTCTGATTCCAGGAAGAGGCTTAGGGAATTCTTGTTTTTACCCCAGCATAGGCCTTTAGCTATACCTCCTGTTCTGAATGTGGTGGAAGATGTTTGTGCAGAGGCTTCCCTCAATCCTGATTCTTTGCCTCCTGCCCCAGTTAAACCGGATAGGTACTATAGGGTGCCTGAAGCTCATAAGGATCTTTTAAGAGTCCTAGGGCAGACCCGAAACTGTCTCTCAGGGGCCTAAAGGTGTGAAGGCCTCTGTTGTTAAAAATCCTGTTCCTCCTGATAAAGAGGCAAGGGCTTTGGATAGATGGGGAAAGAAAGTGTATACTTCTTCCACTTTAGCCATGAGGGCGTTGAATTGTCAGTTTCACATGTTAAAATATCAGAATTATCTCCTTTCACAATTGAAATCTAAGGTGGATGCTCTGGCAGAAGGTATTGAGTGTAAAGAGTTGCAGGATTTAGTTCATGTGTCTGAACAGGTGGGTAAACATTCCTTGCAATGTGGTTTTGATGCTGTGCAGGCCTCCTCGAGGGTGGCTGCCACTGGTTCTGTTCTTCGAGGCATGCCTGGTTGAGAGATCAGAATTTAGCTGAGCATGTTAAAACAAGGATTTTGGATGCTCCTTTGCAGTCTGATGTGTTGTTTGGTTCGCCTGTGGAAGCAGTCTTAAAGAAAATGGAGGACAAGGCTAAGTCTATGCAAACTGTTAAGGATTTTTTGCAGGTGCAGCCTCCGAAGTTTAGTAGAAATTGGCCTGCTAAGGGATGGACTTATCCTGCTTATGATTCCCAGTCTAGGGGTAGGTCTAGACGTGGTAGGGGCAGAGCTCAAGGTTCTTTTAGGCCTAGGACAGGGAGTTCCCCTGCTCAGACTTCTGGTGAGGGTAGGGGTCAGTCCTTTCGTAAGCAGACCCAATGACCTGCCTTTTCAGCTGCCAGTACATTCTCGCCTGGCAGCACCTTTGGGAGGAAGGCTGTCTCTTTTCAAAGAAAATTGGGATTTAATTACCCAAGACAGATGGGTTCTGGATATCATTCACCACGGTTACAGGTTTTATTTCCATACCATGCCTCCTTTCAAAGGCATGCCAGACATTCCTCCTCTACAAAGACAAGAGGCTCACAAGCAAATTTCTCTGTTGCTCCACATAGGGGCCATTCAGCCAGTTCCTGTGCCAGAAAGGGGCCTAGGATTTTATTCTCGCCTGTTCCTAGTACCGAAGAAGGGGAACACGTGGAGGCCAATTTTGGATTTATCTATCCTCAACACTTATCTGGACATTCCCAAGTTCAAAATGTTGACGTTACAACAGCTTTTACCTCTGCTGGGCAAGGATCACTGGATGGTAACTTTAGATCTCAAGGAAGCTTACCTTCATGTGCCTATAAGACTAAGTTGCAGGAAGTATCTGCGTTTCGAGCTGGAAATTCTCATTATCAGTTCTCTGCATTGCCCTTTGGCTTATCCACTGCGCCCAGAGTATTCACAAAGGTTCTGGCTCCAGTGATAGCTTACTTCAGGCTAAAAGGAATTCAAATCTATCCTTACTTGGACGACTGCTTGATTCTAGCTCAAGAAAAGGAAGACCTTCTACAGCATTTGGATTATGTCATAGCAGTGCTAAGATGCCTAGGGTATTCTGTGAACGAAATAAAGTCCAGTCTAGTACCCTCTCAAGACATGTGCTTTCTGGGTGTGAGACTGAATACAGCAGCCCAGATGGCCTTTTTAACCCCGGACAAACAAAATAATCTTTCCAGTTACTTTCATCAACTATCTCTTCAGTCCGGGCTGACTGCAAGGACAGTCCTTCAAGCCTTAGGGTTCATGGCATCTTGTATTCTGGTGCTTCCCAATGCCAAACTGCATATGAGGAAGCTGCAATGGTATCTCAAAATGTATGGACACAGCACTGCCAGGATTTGGACACTGTCATTCAAATAATACCTTGCATTCAAAAGGAATTTTTGTGGTGGGCTCAGGAATGTCACCTAAACAAGGGACTCTCTGTGACCCGGCCAGAGGCGAGTCAGATTCTAACGACAGATGCCTCAGACATTGCTTGGGGAGCTCATCTAAATGGAAAGTGGATACAAGACAAGTGGCCTGCCAGACTACAGCATCTACATATCAACATGAAAGAGATGTTAGCAGTCCAGTTTGCATTAATGGCTTTCAAGGAGTTACTTCTTCCAGGGCAGGTGTTGATTCTAACAGACAACACAACTGTCATGTGGTACATCAACAAACAAGGGGGAACACATTCTTACCCATTGTGCAGGCAAGCAATGATTTTATGGGAGACTGCGCTCAGCTTGCAACTAACTCTTCAGGCAAGGTTTCTGCCGGAGCACAGAACTCCTTAGCAGATGTGTTAAGCAGACAAATCATGGATCCCCACGAGTGGAAACTGGATCTTCATGTATTTCAAAAATTGACAGTGTCATGGGGAACTCCAGACATAGATCTGTTCGCTTCTCCACTAAACCACCAGCTGCCAAAGTTTTGCACAAAGAGGTTTCATCACACAGCTTGGAAAGTGGATGCTCTTTCTTTCAGTTGGAAAAATCTTCATGTGTATGCTTTTCCACCTCTGCCTCTTCTCCCAAGGGTGCTTCTAAAGGTCAGACAAGACAAGCCAAGGATGATTTTAATAGCTCCAGATTGGCCTCGGCAGCACTGGTACCCATTACTGAGGAGTCTGGTAAGGAAGCCTCCATGGCCTTTACCCTTGATTCCACACCTGTTGTCTCAGAGGGACGGTCACCTGCTCAATGTCAAGCTTCAATCTCTTCATCTAACAGCCTGGCATATTCTGTTTTGAAAGACAGCAGGTCTCAACTTCCTCAACAAGTTTTAAATGTGATTATGGAAGCCAGAAGACCTAGTACAAGGAAAGTGTACGCAGAAAAATGGAAGAGATTTTTATTTTGGAGTGCAGCAAACAATTTGGAGATTTCTGAGCCTAATTTGAGTGTGGCTCTTCAATATCTTACTGAGTTATTGGACAAAGGTTTGTCTTTCTCTTCCATTAAGATTCATGCTGCAGCAATTTCAGCTCACTATGATTGTGACCCACCATTGTTTTCGCATCCTTTGTTCAAGCAATTTCTTAGAGGGGCAAAGAATATAAGACTCCCACGTAGAGCTCCTACTCCTTCTTGGGATCTCAATTTTGTGTTGGAGAAACTTACTCTACAACCTTTTGAGCCTCGGCTACTGCTGAATTGAAATATTTGTCATGGAAGACTGCTTTTTGTTGGCCATTACTTCTGCAAGAAGGGTTTCTGAGTTGCAGGCCCTTATGGCGGTAGAGCCTTTTTTAATTTTTCATAAGGATAGGGTATCTTTACGCACTAATCCTTCCTTTATGCCTAAGGTGGTTTCTAGTGTGGCTTTAAACCAAACTATTCATTTGCCTACTTTTATGCAGATCCCCAAAATAAAGGGGAAAAGATTTTGCACACTTTAGATGTACACAGGCAATTGCGTTATTATTTGAGCAGGACTAAGGATTTTAGGCAGTCTCAGCAGTTGTTTGTTTCTTTTGCTTTGGGTTCGCAGGGCAAGCCTGTGTCAAAACAAACTATTTCTAGGTGGATTGGGTTTTGCATTGCATTTTGTTATTCCCATCATGGCAAGGAGATTCCAGCTGGAATTAGGCCTCATTCCACTAGGGCTACTGCCACTTCTACAGCATTTCTAAGGGGTGGCCACTAAGGATATTTTGGAGGCAGCTACTTGGAGTTCAGTGCATACTTTCTCTAAGCATTATCACCTTCCTCTCTACTCTAAGTCTAGGGCTGGTTTTGCCACAGCTATTTTGCAAGGCATGTTGTCAGTTCCTGCTTCCTTATGATTTGCCAGCCTCCCTTACCTCTGCTTTGGGATTCTACCCAATAGTTAGGACTGCAGCAATGTGGAATGAAGAACATAGTACAGTTTTGTACCTACCATAAATGTAGATGTTCGAGGATCCACATTGCTGCAGTCCAATTTACCCTCCCTCCTTCCCTCTGTGTTTAAGGGTGGTTGTGTAGGTGAGGTTATATTCTGGTAATTTTGTATATATTGTACATATTTTTGGTGCAGGTATGTTTGGAATTTTTGGTTTTGGCCTTAGCTTTTCAGGGTCTTCTGACATCTGGGGCAAGAAAAGACTGAGGATATGACGTCGGTCATGCGCATTAGTACCCTGACGTACTGACGTCAGTCTAATGCGCCCTGACCGACGTCAGCCATATACTTTGGTATTCGGGCCGACTGGACAGCGGACTACCCAATAGTTAGGACTGCAGCAATGTGGATCCTCGAACATCTACATTTATGGTAGGTACAAAACTGTACTTTTCCAAGCATCCAAACCGTTTGGCAGCTCAAACTGAGCTGACTAAGAGATGTCTGGGTACCAAGCCCTTTAGAGCTTTAAGCTATTAAAGAGTACACTCCTCTGAGGCTTTTGAGGATCAGTGGTTGGCTTGTACTGCTACTTTACTGGGCAGATAAGTTGCTTTGGTGAAAAGGCCTTCCATTCAATATTTTTTGTATATTTCTCTTTGAGAAAGTTATTTTAATTCTAGGAGTTTGTGTTTGAAAGGACTGTCATGAAACTGTACTGCACTTTTAAATTGTTGTGCTCTTTTTTCTGTCAGTTTAAAAGTTGTTTAAAGTAACTGAAAAACACTTTTTCTTTGGAGAAATTGTGTTTATTTTACATTGTAGGGCTGACATTGTGCTTTAATGTGCTTTTTTACCGCATTTGTCTGTAAAAATGATTTTTAAATAATTTTAGTTTTTACTTACATTTGCTGCTTGATATCTCTGAGGAAGAGGCACCATTTTTGGTTTGACCATAGAACAATCTGTGAGTCCCACAGCTGGAATTATTCAAGCCACAAAAAGAAAAAGTTAAGCAAACAACCTTTGCCATCACAGCAGCCTATCAATTTGCCTCAGTTGCAGGTGAGTGACTCTGTTGTGGTCATTTGTTATATCTCAGACCCCTCAACTTTCACCCTAGATCCCTCTGGTGTAGCACCCTACAGCCACTGTGGACTGGGGAGGTTATCCACATCCTTTGTGTCTGTTAGGTTCCCTCACTAAGCAAGGGTCAGTCCTATAAGAGGTAATAGAGAAGGCTTCCCTGTTTTAACAGAATATTGTGCCCGTCCCTGTAAAAGCTGCTGCTGACAATAACATTTTTGATCCCATTTTTTTCTTGTCAAAAAAAGCAGAGAACTAACCATATATCTATTCATCCTCGAATTTCCTTAGACAGGAGTAGTTTATGAGGACTGGTTCAGGGCTTAATTCAAGTTATTAATCCTTCTTATGCAGTAATTACTGGTAAAAGAAAGAGAGATACATCCTTTCCTGAAGAGATTCAAGATTCTGAATCTAGACCGGAGGATGAAGGGACAGATACAGGTTTTTTTTTTCTTCAGATTTGTGATTCAAACTCAAAAGAAATCTCAGTTTATGATTCTGCCTCTGGGGGTTTCTCTTTTTCTGAGACTATTTCCAGAATCTGTCAGTGTTTTCAGTGGGAGAACAGGAAATGTAATAAGTTGTTACAGAAGTAATTTCCAGAATATGCATCCATCAGCCAGTTCTGTGAACTTTGGAGGATGCGTGTGCCACTGCCTGCAATTTTCCTGACAGCCAGCTGCACCTAAAAAGGCAGACAGACTGTATAAATTTGCTCAGTCTTTTAAGGTTTTATACACTCTTCCCAAACCTGATCCAACAGCTATAACTTTAGTTCATCCGTCTGCTGCAAAACACTGAGTCATTTCCATTCATACTCTCTCATAAGGCTGGGAAGATTATTGATAAGAAAGGGAAAAGTGTATACTTCTGCAAGTTTGATTTTCAGAATTTTGAATTGTCAGGCTCATATGTTAAGGTTTGTTCTGATTATTTGTGAACGTGTGAGGAATGTTTTATCTGCAGTTTCTTCTTGTGAGGAAAAATCTGCTTTAAATAGTTTAATTTCTTCTATTGTTCAAGTCACTACTCATTATATTCAGTTTGTATGACTTTGTTAATACTTCTTCCAGGGCTATGACCTGTTGGTACTATTTTAAGCAGATTTGCAAGGCTGCTTTATCAGAACCTCCCAGATGATGTTAAAATGAGATTTTAAATTCTCTTTGGAAAGAGATTAAGTTTTTGACATCTCTGCTCTAGAGGTGATCAAAAAGTGTGACAAAAGGGTTAAGCTGGTACAGGGAATCTCTTAACATTTTTCAGCCCTCCTTTTCCATGTTTTCCAAATGATTCTGTAACTCCTCATCCAATTTTAGTAAGAAACAAAATAAACAGTCTCAACGAAATACAGCAAACAGATGTTAAAGAAGAAATGACAAGAGGGTTCCAAGAAGAATTCTGGAAACTACCAAAACGAAATGCAGTCCAATAAGTCAAAATAGCTATTTAAGAGACTCCTCTAACTTTAGCAGCCCCCCCCCCCCACCTTTTTGTCCCAGAAAATCTGAGTCTCCACTTTTCTCTTTGGTAACAATTTCAGACATCTAGGTTCTGAGGATCATTCATCAAGGTTGCAGATGGCAGTTGGAGGATATTCCTCCTTTGCAGGGAGTAATTCCGCATTTATTTCTTTATTTATTTGACATTTGTTAACTGGGTTAGTCCAACTGGGCAAAAGCCATTATTCAGCAGAGGCCTGAGGCGAAAAGTTCCAATAAGTACATGTAAACACAAGTAATCAATTGACAGAGTAAACAAAATCATTTAGAGTTAACAAATATGATAACATAGTGTGAGAGAAAACATGCTAAATCATGAACAGTGAGAAAAACATAACTAAATTTCAAAAGTTACATTGAATACTAAGAAGAAAATCTGAAAATGGTCACCTGTAATCAAAACAGAGTGAACAAATAAATTATAAATGTACATTATGTACAGGAAATTATCCCAAGGCACAGATCAGTAGGTCTACAGTGTTGTAGGCTGTGAGAAACTGAAACAGAGACAGTTGCAGCAGAAGTATTACAGGAGTAAAAGTATACCCTCCAGACCAGACTCTTTTGTTTTCACCTGTCCTTCTTCACATGCTGTCCCAAGAGGTTATAGAACCAGCTCCTCCTTCCCAGGTGAGAAAGGGGTTTTATTCAAGGATGTTCTAATGCCAAAGAAAGAAAATACTCAAGACCAGTTCTGGATCTTTCTTTCTTAAGCCAAACTATACATCTTACCGTTTTCTTCTTAAACCCAAAATTTAATGAGAAAGGATACGCCATACCTTAAATGTCCACAATCTTTCATATTTTTGGATCAATTGTTCATTTCCTGTAAGGGTAAGAAGAGGGAACAAACTGTCAAAACAGACTATTTCTAATTGATTATCTAAGGCTTTTATCTTTTGTTATATTCACCACAGCAAAACTATTCCAGGCAGTGTCAAGGCCCACTCTACCAGGAATTCATTTATGACTTTTTGGAAAGGGCTGGATTGTAGACATATTCTAAAAGCTGTTAGTTGGTCCTCTGTACATAATTTTGCAAAGCACTATAAGTTTGATTCCTTCTCTAGTAATTGTCAGGCTTTGCAAGGACCATTCTCCAGGGGCTCCTGTACTCTTCTCCTTCCAGCTCCCAAATGTAGTATGCTAAGGTAGTCTACCCATACAGCTAAGGCTACTGCAGTAGTGATCAATATGATGAACATAGTACAGTGTAGATGTCCATCCCCTTGTTTTTTTTTTTTTTTTTGGTGTGTTTATGCTAGGGTGTGGTTATTTATTTTTTGTTCTTCCTAGCTTTTTCCCTTCAGGGCTCAGCCCCCCCCCCCCCCCCCCCCCACACACACACTTTGTTGCTGAGAAAGCTCTGAATGGCTTGGCACCCAAATTGTCTTCTAGCCAGCTAAACTCAAGCTGCCAAATAGTTTGGGTGTGTTGAAGATGTCCTGAAGCTCTGGAAGCTGTCCTGGTGTTATATCCTTGGCAGGATATAACCCACATTGCTAAGACTACTGCAGCATTAGTCATTCAAACATCTACTGTTATGGTAAGTTTGCTGATATAACTGCACTATGTGGCACTTAGACAAGCAAAGATCTTTTCCCTTTTGTGGACTAGCCATGTTAGCACGGGTATATCTTTACAGTATAGTCTCACTGTACGGGCACTGTACATTCCATCAGATGATAAACTGTGTGGCAGACAAGAAGAGCAGGACAAAGGCAGACCCTCACATGTAGAAACTGGATTAGGGAACCTTCCAGGATTTGATCCATCAATGGGGAATCCCTCTGGTAGACCCTTTTTCCTTCTTTCTATACAATCAGCTGGAAAATTCTGTTCCAGGACTACATGCAAGAAGGCCAGGAAGATAAATGTCTTTTCTTTTCCGTGACAAAGGCCATGTTGCCTTTATATAAATGATAATAAACCATAGTGACATAATCTCAGTTGCAAACATTATACATTCCAAGCTGTGCCGACACAACTGTAACTGCAAAAAGTATACATCATTTTTAACATATCCAGTCATTGTTAGTCAACTATTACATAGCTCATTCAAATCCTGCCTTCTTTTAAACCTTGCTCCTCCTGTGCATGTATTGATCGTACAATTCCCATTTTTTTCCTAGGTAATTTGCTCCTATCCTTTTTAAACATTCCACTTCCAGTTGTTTTAACTCTGTTACTATTTTTACTACTTCTAGTAAAGTTGGTTTAGACTTTGATTTCCATTTTCTAGTAATGCTTTTTTGACAGCCATTATTATTAGACTCAGCAAGGTCTTACCATTTGTATCATAGCTCAAAATCTCATTTCCCTAGACACACCAACTTGCTCACCCAGCATCTCCAACAGAGGAGTCTGCAGGGAATCTTTAAAGTCTGCCAACTCATTACACTCCCAGAAAATATATTCCCAGGCACCTTTTTCTGCCCCATCACAACTCCAACATTTGCTGTCTACCTGAGGAAAAATTCTTTGAAGTCTGCTTGGGATATAAAAGTACATGTGTAAGCACTTCCAGGCAAAGATCTGAAATCTTCTAGATTTTGTTGCATATTTGGGAGACATACATATATCCCCCATTGTTTCTTTGTGAATTGCTTATCTAATCTGTCTTCCTAGTCCTTCCTAACCTCCTCTGATTGATTCTTACAGTTATCATGCAATATTTTATATGCTCTACTAATTATTCCTTTCTTAATGGGAACTTCTGTTCTAGATTCTACTAAAAACTCTACCAGTGCTGGTCTTTAATTTAGGACCCCCCCTATATATTTTTCTTTGCCTATACTTTGATATCAATCCTTGATAAAGAAGGCAATCTTTAGCTTGCAGTCCAAATAGGTTCTTGGCATCTTCCCATTCTATTACCGTTCTCTCTCTAGTTATTTGCTCCCAATACCTTGGTTATTTTGCCAGTTTTCTCCAATACATTCCCACCCCCTCTTGCCTATTGTCTGTATACCTAATTGCAGTCATCCCTGTTGGCAGAATCTTCTTTATCCATTCCCATGTTGGCTTAGTTCTTAGAAGACCTTCTGCTACTTTATGAATATAATATTCTGTATGATTATTGTTGTTCTCCTTAAAGGTCTGCATTCAAAATCCCAGTCTCTCCCTGTTACAATGCCTTTTCTTTTCCTTGGTAGAAATGTTCCTGTATGCTTTTCCACTCTTTAAACTGATATCAAGGGTATTCTGAACATTCAGAAGAAATCCCCCAAGGTCATTGAGGAAACTCCCTTCTGGCCCAGGCAACCATGGTTCTCCCATCTTTTAGAAATGGCCAGGAGCAATTACCACAGGATTCCTCACAGACCAGATTTACTCATGTAAGATCAGGGGTTCTGATACATCCCAACCTCAAACAACTACAACTGACTACCTGGTCAGTAGGGTCTTAATATCATTTAGGCACCTGTTTTATAAGGACATGATCACTGCTGCTGCAGTATGTATTTTTATTCCAAGGTATAGACATGTATTTGTCTTTTCGAAGCTGTTGTCTCAGGGCTTAGCATCCCTCTCTCATTTGGCATGAAAGCTCTGAAGGGCTTGACACCCAAAATTGTCTTTTTAGTCAGCTCAGTTTGAAATGACCAATGGTTTAGTTATTTGTTTATTTGTTGTTTATTTATATTTTTTACCAGGGTAGTGCACTGATCTCAATGGACCATTTGCAGGCACAACCCAGCTGAATAGGATCACATAAGACATAACAAAACATTTTCACAGATACAAGGATATGCTAAAATACACGTGCGCACATGCACACACACAAACACACACACACACACACTTACATGTATGTGTATATATATATATATATATATATATATATATATATATATATATATATATACGTGCATACATACATATACACAGATTCAAGAATATACTACAGTATTTAGTTCAAGAAGCAGTTTACAATATGAAAACATGGATGGAAAAATTTAATTATACTTAGCAGAGCTTTATGAATAAGATGTAGTCATACTGACCAAGATGGCTTGTGCTACAAGGATAGCAGCATATCATTATATAGGGAGGCATGAAGACAATATAAGAGAGAATAATTATAAGGAAGGATACCATGGAGAGAAGACAGGGAAAAGGTGAGAGAGGGATGCAGGCAAAAGTAGAAAGGAGTGTGAGAGAGATGCAAAGAGAAGAGGGATGACAAGACGAGATAAGGAAGGAATAAACTGGGATAAGGAGTGTGAGAGAGCTGCAGGGTTCATATAACATAACCTGAGTGAGTGAGTGCAGCTTTTTGGAGTTAGTGGAGTGGGTTGATATTGAGAGATCCCCTCAAGATTACATGTGGCAATTTTAATGAAAAGTTTATGAGTGAGAAGGGACAATGTCTCAGGAGAAAGGGCTTGTTAATTAGTGATCCTAGTAGGAGGTTAGCTGTCAAATGTACTAGGAGTCATTTAGCCTTGGTGAGAGTAAGGCAGTGGTGTTCATTATTAGGGGATTTAGTGATGAACCAGCAGATTTTATTGGAGATGGTTTGTAAGGTGATGGCATTTTTGTTTGAGGATGTAGGAGTAGTCCATATTCAAACTGAGATAAGAGTATTCCTTTGCCTAGAGCAGCTTTGGCTGCCTTGGACAGAAGAGGTGATAGCTTCTCACCCAGAACAGTAAAGTGTTGATCTTTCTGCATGTGTTTTGAATGTGTAATTGAAGGTTAGCAGATTAGTCTAGCCAAATGCCAAGGTATTTGAAGGGTGTGCTTGTTTCTATGGTGGTATTGTTAACATCCTTAATTTTAAGGAAGCTGGGTGTTTTGGCTATTTTTTGGTTGGTTCCAGATAGCATTGCTTTTGCTTTTCAGGAATTAAGTATACGTTTCCTGTCTATTAGCCACTGGTTGAGGGCTTGGACATGTAGAAGGTGACCAGAAGCCTTGGAAGCTGCACAGCTGTTATATCTTGTACAGGATATAACCCGTATAGCTTATACTGTTGTATCTGTGATCATGCATCTACTGCTATGCTAAACTTACTTACACAGCTGTTCTTTATAAAACTCCAATAGAGCTATTTCCCTTTCAACCATCCATGAAATATCAAAAAAAGCTTAACTACAGGTCATCACCTACAGTGTGGTGGTACCAAAATATTTTCCACTGCAACTCTATCCTCTCTTGTATTCATCTTGGTAAGGACTTACAATAAAAAAATCTAATTTGGAATTGTTCTTCTCAATCCTTTTCTACAAATGGGCCTTACCTTTTGGCTATTCTCAGTAAATTTAACAAATAAATAAAAATACATTTAAAAATAATTAACAACTAAGTTACTGCCTTTGGCTATGCAAACAGGAAAACAAATCCAGAATAAGTACTGATTATATCCTGCACTTTGTAGACGGAAAATGTAACAATCAGTCCCAGCCTGTTATTATTGAGTACTACCATAGAAGTAAAGTTGTTAATCCACAATAAAATAGTAGTAAGATAACCACCCCCTGTTAATCTCTTCAGAATGGGTGCCACATTATCTTAGCAGCAGATAACTGCACACTATGCTATGTACCAAGATACTTCAATTTACTGGTGTAATCTGAGTTGCAATTTCTAGCAAAATAAAATAGCATAGTTACACTTAAATTTAATTACGGGACAAACTACTTAGCAGCATTATCCAAAAACACTGCATTACAGACTCAGAAGCAGGATTGTAATGCATCCATTTTTGCACTGGTGTCTTGCTGGCATGTAGAGAATATAACTGCTGTCACATGCTGCTCTGCACCAATACCACCAATGATCAAGACGGAGAGGTCAGTCCATACATGTGTCAAATAAAACATTGCTGCAGAGTCGGTCACAGCTCCCCTAAAAGCAAATATTTATTTTAATCATAATTCTGATTTTGGAGGTGGAGAGGCAATATTTGTGTGTAACACTTCTTCGTTCGGCTTTTCCCAGTTAGGGGGTCACCACAGTGGATCACCATGTCTGCTCATGATTGGCAGTGGAGATTTACAGTGTCGAGTTGCCAGCCCAGCACCCAACCTTCCACAGAATGCACACACATGCATGACTCATGCCTAGGGCCAATTTAGAGTATCCAATCCACCTACAGCTTGTCTTTGGGATGTGGGAGGAAACCGGAGCACCCGGGGGAAACCCACGTGACCTCAGGGAGGACATGCAGACTCCGCACAGAAGGCTCCCCAGCCATTGATTGAACCGGAGAACCTCTTGCTGTGAGGTGGCAATGCTAACCACTGCACCACCGCAGCCGCCCATTTGTGTGTAACACATAAAACCACAACATCATAACAGTTAAATAATGATGGAACTAGAATGCAGCATGTGTGTAAACCAAGCACAATATGTTATGTTGTGAGAACTCCAGTCAACTGATCGTAGTCAAACATTAAAGATGTACCCAGTCAAAAGATGGTAATTTGGGAGTGGGCCACAGGGGACCACAGTTAGAGGATATCTGAGTGTGTGTGTGTGTGTGTGTGTGTGTGTGTGTGTGTGTGTGTGTGTGTGTGTGTGTGTGTGTGTGTGTGTGTGTGTGTGCGCGTGTGTGTGTGCGTGTGGGTGTGTGTCTGTGTGGGTGTGTCTGTGTGGGTGTGTGTGTGTTTGCTTGTGTGTGTGAAAGGGAAACAAACTGAAATGTAATATTATGAGCAGAGTGTATTTTCCTTAATCACAATCAAATATCTGAGGTACATCCAGTCAGTAGTAATTCCGTTGGGTGGGAGACAGTCTAAAAATTATCACAGACTATCTGCGTACAATTTATGCAAATGCTTCACTGTAAAGGATGTTTATGTTTTCAGAAGGTGTTTACGCAGGAAAGGCTGTATGTGAAATGGGGTCAAACCATTATTTTATGGTATGTTATGAATTAGACCAAGACACAACCCATATTTTGTTTTTCCAACAGCCAGAAAATGTTCATTTAATTTGGTTCACAGCATACACACACTTAGCTTTTTCCTCACTGTAGCAGGTTGATGCATGATGTATTTATTTATTTATTTATTTATTTATGGTATAATCTTAGTACAAGCTGTAAAACAACTATGTATTGAAATGGACTACCAATAAGCCTGTACAACCACAGTAATGTGACTGGCTTCCAAACTGCAATGAAGTCTGTTTCTATGGAGGCAGGTATATGAAGTATTTTCAACATAGATAATGCAACACATGTCCAAAGCATAGGTGTACTGAGTTGAAATTACATGTGAAGTGAAAATAATATGGTTTTCTCAACAAAAAAGACCTGGATGCTGTATCACCAACAGTTTGTGTACTGACAAGGGCAAAGTGGTCTAGCTAATATTGTTCAGCTGCACGTAAATCCTTAAGTGTGAAATTACAGTCATATGTGCAGTTTGTGTCTGAGTGCCAAAGTATAATTCCCTGAGGCTTTACTAAGAGTTCTCTGTGTATTTTTGAGATATTGCCTCATATAAGCTAGTACACTCAGACATTTTATTGGGATACTTTGCCAAGATGCATGTTAATTTGTTTCAATAATTTTTAGCATTAGAAATGCAGCGCACATTCAGAACATATCAGCATTGATGATGACACTATATTAGTAGTAAAAATCATGTATGGTTCTCAAAACAAACTCCTTTCAGTAGCTAGTCCAATCCCTTCTGACAACCTAGGGAAAGACTTTGAATGGTTTGGGAAGAAAGTATATATTTCCTCTCCCTTAGCTTTTAGAATAGTAAATTGTCAGTCTCACATGATATAAATTTCTGCTGGCATCTTTTGACAATATGTGCTAACTAATTGCTGATGTCCCTTCTTCAGAAGCTAAAACATCTTTAGATTCTGTTGTATTTTCTGTGTCTCAGGTACTAAATATTCTTTAAACTATGATTATAACTCTCCTATTTTGTATCCAAATCAACTTCCACTAGTTCTGTGATGAAAAGATCTGCCTTGTTGCATTCCGAGAATTTTCCATAGGATGTCAAAGCTCAGATCCTGTTTTTCTGCTTGGGTCGTTAGATGGTTTGAGGAAAAAAAAAAGTTAATTTAAAGGATTACCCAGATTTTTCAACCATCCTTTCTAAAATACAATAGAAATGTTTCTTCCAATTTAGGTTCTTCTTTTATGAAACAGAATAAGCATGCCCAGCAAAGCACAGGCAAACACAGTTTCAAAAAGCTGTGGTAGGGAGGTTAAAAGAAGAAATGAGGGTCCTCTCAAAATCAAGGACAATTTAAGAAAATAGACTGTGTCCCTCAGTTGTTTCTCCCTCCCAAACCTGGTAATCATGCAAGCCTACACCAGAACCTAGGCCTTTACTTTCTTCTGTGGCAACAGATAACCTCAGACAGTTAGGTACTGAAAATCATTCTAAAAGGCTACATCTGGCAGTAGGACCCCCTTCTTCCTTTTCATGGAATTCATCTACATCCACCCTATCAAACCTTTCTGTTCCTTGCTATCCTAGATTAGATTCTGTCTCACTGGGTTATAGAAACCGATCTTCCAGACATAACAGGGAAAGGATTTTATTAAAGACTCTTTCTGATGCCAAAGAAAGAAGAAATGTTGAGACATGTTCTAGATCCTTCTTTTCTAAGCCTTCAGAACTGATCTCTCTTCAGTCTGTTATCTTTCATTCCACTTGTTGGTTTTCGAGTAAACTTAGATTAAGAAGTACTTGCCATCACACTACAATCCAAATATATTCCAAATATTTTAAAAGCTTTTTGCATTTGTCTCTTTCTGGTTTACATTTTCAGTTTTATTCCTTCCCCTTTGGCTTATCAACATCTTTGCAGATGACTGCAAGTTAGGAGCAGTCAATGAATCCCCAAATGACTCAACCATCCTGCAGGAAGGTTTGTCCAAACAAATAACTGGTACCAAAATCATAGACTGAAATTAAATACCAAAAATACATTATTGCATCCATTTGGAAATCATCTGCACCCCCAAGAGAACTATCATACTGACAATATGCCCCTAAGAGCTGACCCAGTTAATTAGGATTTGGTAACTTATGTGGACAGTGATCAAACCTTTGACCAACATGTTTCCACTGTAGTAAGAAAGTTCTTCTATATTGCACAGCTTATAAAAAAGGGATTGTGTCTAGAACTAGGGATGTCATTGTACCCCTTTACTTACTCTTCACGAGGCCAATCATTGAATATAATGCTCCTTTTGGCATGTATCTGTCCAAACACATGCGACAAATAAAATGCCCACAGAAATCCTTACTAAAAGGATACAAGGTCTAAACAATGTGCCCTACATGGAACAACTCAAAGCTCTGTCACTATACTCTGTATCCTACAGACTGCTAAGAGGGGACCGGTGTCTATCATACAAGGCATCTTCCGACCCAGTAGTGATGGGCCTATTGCACATCATCAAGTCAAGTGGCATCGGAAATACTTGATCAAGGGATCTAAACCTCTTCTGCAATATCAACAGAAGGTTTGGAGGGATAGGTATATTATGCAGAGGATTCCACTGCTCTGGAACAGGCTCCCTTATCCATGTAAAATAAAGCTCATCCCTATCCATATTCAAGCGCAACTTGGATCTATGGATGGGTAATAGAAAATTTACTGCAGGACTACTGATGTACTGATGAAGAGAGGTAGCTCCTAAATGCCTTATCCGATGTATGGATACCCTCAAATTATCTGTGGTACGATCTCAAGTTATTCTCACTAGTGGTTATAAATAATTATCAATCATAGTGTGGGTAAGCCCACTATAACAGCAAATGGGATAGGTTAATTCAAGCACCAAAAGGGAAACTGGCTAGACTTAAAATAGCCTGCAAGGGTAGCTAGCCTACAGCTCCAAGAGTGTTTACAAAATCCCTGGCTCCAGTAACAGCCCATTGCAGGTTGCATTTTTTCCCATATTTAGATGATCTTATTTTTTCAGATTCTTTCACAGACTGTCAAGAATCTCTGGCTTTGGTAGTAAACATTGTTCTCAGCCTGGTTTTCCAGTGAACACAGAGAGCTCTTCTTTCATACCATCCTGCAGGGCAGTATTTCTGGGATGTCTACTAGATACATTCCTCTTTTACGCCTTTCTTCCTCAGGAAAAAGTTGAATGTCACAAGGAACAATTTCTGATATATTCCAGCTAGACTCAGGTATTAGACAGGGATTATTGCAGAATTCTAGGTTTTATATCTTTTACTATTCTCATGAGTCCTTTAGCCAGACTTCACATGAGGAAGATTCATTAGTTTGTCAGATCAGTTTGGCCTCATCATTTCAGATTCCAGTGCTGGGGTCTGTGAAAAAGGAAATGCTCTGGTGGGTGAATATGTCTTCTGTCAACCCATGTGTTTCTTTTTCACTTCCAGCTCCTACTGAGTCTCTAACTACAGATGTATTACACTTTGCTTGGGGAGCTGTATTCATGGGAGTGAAAGTAAAGGGCCTCTGGAAAAGGCAAAACAAGTTAAAATACATAAATGTAAAAGAAATTGTGGCTTTAATAAATGCTCTGAAATCTCTGAACCATTTGTGGACTCAAAGACCTCCTTTAGTAATCACAGGCAACACCACAGTGATATGATACATAAATAAATGGGGGGGGGAACTAGTTTGTACCCCATTTGCAGACTAGCTATGGTAGTGGATCTAATGATTACATCAGAGAAAAACATTGTGTAGACAAACTGAGCAGGACCAGGAAAGCCCCTAATATATGGAAAAATTGAGCAGGACTAGAACAGACTCTCATTAATGGAAGCTGAACCTAGTTGATCTTCTAGGAATCGATCAATCTATGGGGAATTCCTCAAGTAAATACTTTTAGCTCTAGTCACAAAACACAGTTAAAGAAATTCTGCTCCAGGACTCCTTACACAGAGGCCAGGAAGACAGATGCTTTTTTCTTCCCATGGAAGAGAATGTTCCTATATGCTTTTCTACTTTATCTTCTAATAACCAGGGTCCATTTAAAGATATAGAAGGACTCTTCAAAGAGTATTGTGGTGACTCCCTTTTGGCCCAGATAACAGTGGTTCTCCCTTCTGTTGAAAATGGCCAAGGACAATTTCTACAGACATCCTTACAGAATGGATTTACTGACACAGGACTAGGGTTGTTTGTTACACTCCAGCCTTCAGCTCTGTCAGCTGACTGCCTAGATCAGAGGTCTCAAACTCAAATGATAATGAAGACTGTACAAGAATATAATAGTCATCTTAGGACGTCAACCCCCAAAACAAAAAGAAAGAATGACCATGCAACTAGGAATGCAGTGTAGTAAGTTCCCTCACTTGTAATTATGCTGGTTTGAGGGCTGTTTGTGGCCCAAGGGCTATGTGTTTGAGGTCCTTGACCTAGAAAATAGAATCTTAATACATTTTAGACAACTTTCTTCTGAGGACATGTAGCAGGTGTTAAAGGAGACAAAGAAACCTGCAACTGGAAAATCATATATGGCTAAGTAGAAAATATTTTCCATTTGCTGCCAAACCAAAAACCTGGATCCATTTAAGGCTTCTGTGAATCTACAGTATTTGTTTGCATTATTATCCTCTGTCCTTTCTTACTGTTTTATCAAGATTCATTTTTTTTATCCAGATCTGCTTGTCTGCCCTTAGATTCTCTCTTTCTACCATTTCTCTAGTAAAACAGTTTTTGAAATGGATTTTACATATCGGTCTACCTAGTTAAATGGATCATTACTGGGATCTGAATTACACTGTTTACCTTTTGAAACTGCTCATACAGCTGAATTGACGTTCTTATCTAGGAAAATAGTGTTACTAATTGCTCTGACTTATGCAACAACATCTGAGTTAGACTTTCTTATGGTGAGTCATTCCTATCTCGTTTTTCACAAAGAAAGGGTTACTTTGAGAACAACTCCTTTCCTTACATCTTAGATTGCTTCAGGCTTTACAATGAGCCAGGCATTCCATCTCTCTGTTTTCTTTCTAGAACCTAAAAATAAGGGAGAAATAAATTTACATATTCTGGATCTTTCCAGGCAACTAGGATATTACACTGACAAAAAAAACCTCCAGGATTGCTGATCAGTGTTTATTTCCTATAAAGGTGAGAAAATGGAGCAAGCAGTGTGAAGACAAATAATTTCTAAATGTTATTGCATTTTGTTATTCTTCTTCTTTCGGCTGCTCCCGTTAGGGGACGCCACAGCAGATCAACTGTTTCCATTTCTTCCTGTCCTCTGTATCTTGCTCTGTCACACCATCCACCTGCATATCCTCTCTCACCACATCCATAAACCTTATCTTAGGCCTTCCTCTTTTCCTGTTACCTGGCAGCTTCATATTTAACATCTTTTTCCCAATATACTCTGCATCCCTCCTCAGCACATGTCCAAACCAACGTAATCTTGCCTCTCTGGCTTTGTCTCCAAACCTTCCAACTGGGGCTGACCCTCTAACTTACTTACTCCTAATCCTGTCCATCCTCGTCACACCCAGTGCAAATCTTAACATCTTCAACTCTGCCACGTCAAGCTCTGACTCCTGCCTTTTTGTGAATGCCACTATCTTCAACCCATATAACATAGCTGGTCTCATTACCCTCTTGTAGACCTTCCCTTTCACTCTTACTGGTACTCGTCTGTCACAAATCCCTCCTGACACTCTTCTCCACCCATTCCATCCTGCCTGTACTCTCTTCTTCACCTCTCTTCCACACTCATCATTACTCTGAACTGTTGATCCCAAGTACTTAAACTCATCCACCTTCGCCACCTCTACTCCCTGCATGCTCACCATTCCTCTACCCTCCCTCTCATTCACACACATATATTCTGTCTTAGTCCTGCTGACCTTCATTTCTCTTCTCTCTAGAGCATATCTCCACCTCTCCAGGGTCTCCTCCACCTGTTCCCTACTCTCACTACAGATCACAATGTCATCTGCAAACATCATAGTCCACGGGGACTCCTGTCTGATCTCGTCTGTCAACCTGTCCATCACCATTGCAAATAAGAAAGGGCTCAGAGCTGATCCTTGATGTAATCCCACCTCCACCTTAAACGCATCCGTCACTCCCACCGCAGACCTCACCGCTGTCACACTATCCTCGTACATATCCTGTACCACTCTTACATACTTCTCTGACACTCCCGACTTCCTCATACAATACCACAACTCCTCCCTAGGCACCCTGTCATATGCTTTCTCTAAATCCACAAAGACACAATGCAACTCCTTCTGACCTTCTCTGTACTTCTCCATCAACACTCTCAGAGCAAACATTGCATCTGTAGTGCTCTTTCCTGGCATGAAACCATACTGCTGATCACTAATCATCACCTCTCTTCTTAACTTAGCTTCCACTACTCTTTCCCATAACTTCATGCTGTGACTGATCAGTTTAATCCCTCTGTAGTTACTACAGCTCTGCACATCATCCTTATTCTTAAAAATCAGTACCAAAACACTTTTTTTCCATTCCTCAGGCATCCTTTCACTTTCCAAGATTTCATTAAACAATCTAGTTACAAACTCCACTCCCATTTCACCTAAACACCTCCATGCTTCCACAGGTATGTCAACTGGACCACCAGCCTTTCCGTTCTTCATCCTCTTCATAGCTATCCTTACTTCCTCCTTGCTAATCCACTGCACTTCATGATTCACTATCCGCACATCATCCGACCTTCTCTCCCTCACATTCTCTTCATTCATCAACTCCTCAAACTACTCTTTCCATCTGCTCAACACACTCTCCTTGCTTGTGAGTACGTTCCCCTCATTATCCTTTATCACCCTTACCTGCTGCACATCTTTCCCAGCTCTGTCCCTCTGTCTAGCCAATCGGTACAGGTCCTTTTCTCCCTCCTTAGTGTCCAACCTTTTATACAACTCTTCATATGCCTTATCCTTAGCCTTCGCCACCTCTCTCTTTGCCATGCACCTCATCTCCTTATACTCTTGTCTACTTTCTTCATCTCTTTGACAATCCCACTTCTTCGCCAACCTCTTTCTCTGTATACTCTCCTGTACTTCTTCATTCCACCACCAGGTCTCCTTGTCCTCCTTCCTCTTTCCAGATATCACACCAAGCACCTTTCTAGCCATCTCCCTTACTAGTTCTGCTGTAGTTACCCAGCTATTCGGTAACTGTTTACTGCCACCCAGTGCCTGTCTTAACTCTTCCCTGAACATCACCTCACAATTACCCTTTTTCAATTTCCATCATTTGATCCTTTGTGCTGCCCTCACACTCATCCCTCCACTTCTTGATCACCAATGTCATCCTACAAACCACCATCCTATGCTGCCTAACTACACTTTCCCCTGCCACCACTTTACAGTCTCCAATCTCCTTCAGACTGGCCCTTCTACATAAGATATAATCCACCTGTGTGCATCGTCCTCCACTCTTGTATGTCACCCTAGGCTCCTCCCTCTTGTTAAAATGTGTATTCATCACAGCAATGTCCATCCTTTTCGCAAAATCCACTATCATCTGACCTTCTGCATTCCTTTGCTTAACACCATACCTACCCATCACTTCCTCATCCCCTCTGTTCCCTTCACCAACAGGCCCATTGAAATCTGCTCCAATCACCAGTCTCTCACCCTTGGGTACAGTCATCACCACTTCATCCAACTCACTCCAAAATTTTTCTTTCTCATTCATCGCACACCCAACTTGTGGAGCATATGCACTAACAACATTCATCATTACACCATCAATTTCCAGCTTCATAAACATCACTCTATCCGACACTTTTTTCACCTCCAAAACACTCTTAGCATACTGTTCCTTCAGGATAATGCATACGCCATTTCTCCTCCCATCCACACCATGGTAAAACAATTTGAAACCGCCTACGATACACCTAGCCTTGCTCCCCTTAAACCTGGTCTCTTGCACATACAATATACCAACCTTCCTTCAGTCCATCATATCAGCTAGCTCTTTCCCTATACCAGTCATACTGCCAACATTCAAAGTTCCAACCCTCACTATCACAGTCCTAGCCTTTACCTGTCTTCAGGCATGCCCTCCCCCTCTTCTCCTTCTTTGGCCAGCAGTAGCCCAATTTCCGCCAGCACCCTGTTGGCGGTCATTATTAACCCGGGCCTTGACCGATCTGGTATGTATTTCTGTACTGTTGTCTGCATGTATGATTTGGAAAAATTTTACACCAGATGCCCTTTCTGACGCAACCCTCCACATTTATCCAGGCTTGGGACCGGCACAAAGAAATGCACTGGCTTGTGCATCCCCAGTGGCTGGGTTTTTGTTATTCTCACTATAAAAATAATCAATGCAAAGTCAGGGCCCACTCCACCAGGGCTCTGGCTACTTCTGTGGGTTTTTGAAAAAGTGTGGACTCTAGAAACATGGTCATCTGTGCACAGTGTTACCAAGCACTATTACCAAGCACTACAAACAAGACTCATTCTCTAAGTCCAGCACAGGCTTTGCGCAATTATTTCACTATCATAGAGACTGCGGTGGTGGTGAGACTGCGGTGGTGGTGCTGCAGTAGCGTTGTCGCCTCACAGTAAGACGTTGTCCTGTTCGATTCTCAGCTAGAGCGTCTTCTGTGTGGAGGCATGTGTGAATGGGCGTACCTTCGTTGAAGGTTGTGTGACAGTGCCGGCAATTCAGCACGTAAAAATCTACTGCCAATCATTAGTGGACCGGAGTTCCACTGTGGTGACCCCTAACCAGGAAAAGCTGAAAGACACAACATTTCCACCAAGCTACATTATATTTGACTTCTGTAAATGGTATGTTTATCACTTCTTGCCATGATAAAGAGTACATTACATATTCAAAGTATATCTGTATTAAGTTTACATTGCATCAGAATTTTAATTAATCCTTCACAGAAGTTAACTTTTCTGTCACTAGAAAGATGGCATCACCCCAAATTCCTATACTGACAAGAGCAAAATGGCAACCAAATTCAGTGTTTAACTACATGTTACTGTTACACTGAAAGTCTTAAGTGGAGTATATGCTTAACAATGCAAGTATAATTATCAAAAATGTTTAATAAGATCTGACGGGGTGATTGGAAGACTACTGGTATACGTTGGTACCAAATGCAAGTTTATATTATTATTTCACTGCCACAATCTGCCAAACTGTATTACAGTCAGTTTCTGTAAGAGTTGGCTATGTAACATCTTCTCAAGGCAGAGAAATTCAGTACTTGTCTGAAACATAGCTATATATCTTTAGTGTTTTGACATTACATCAGAAGTAATCAGCATATGCATTTGTCCATTAAGGTAACCTTTGTTTATAGGAAATATGTTACAGTAGCCAAATATAGGTATATATGAATTGACAGTTTACAAAAAACTGAAGATGTATACACATTTTTATACATAAAATTAGGAACTAAATGCAACCTACATCAGTAGAAATCATCAATAGGTCTGTATAACCTTTTGGGTGCTTAGTTCTGAGCCCTTCAGTTCACAACAAGCATGTTCATGTGACATAGCCTTTAGCAGATAAATTCAAAAAAATGTTAAACTGTATCATTATTGTGGTGCAGTGAGTAGTATTGCTACCTCACAGAAAGAGGTTCTCAATTTTTAACTCCTAGCTGGGGTGCCGTCTGCAGAATCTGTATATCCTCCCTGTGTTCACATGGGTTTTCTCTGGGTATTCTGGTTTCCTCCCACTTTCCAAGACCTATAGTAGGTGGATTCTCTAATCTAAATGATTCCTTGGTGAGTATGCAGTCTCTAATTGATATGGAAGAGAGGCCTGGCAATCTACTTCTGCTTTGTACTTGCTTAGTAAACTCCATAGATGGCTGTAGTTATTGACAGAGTTGCTGTAGGAATCAGCTGTGATTTGTAAACATGGGTGGATGGCATCAGAACTAAAAATAAAGGGGGAATTCAATAAAGCCTGCACAGTCATTTTTCAATGTGTGCATATAGTAGCTCAATGCGCACACAGACACGGAAAGATTTGGCTTCAGTAAACTCCGTGTCACAGCTCACACTCACTTGCAAACGCAGAAACTTTCATGGTATACAAATTACAGCATAAGTAGCTGCATTTGTTGCTAATGAAGCAAACCAACACGGTGGAGCAATTCAACAAACTGTAAAGCAACTGTGTAGCCTCTGTACTCATGATGGACATGTATTTGAAAATGTTTCAAATACAGCCACGGAAAGGAGTCTACACGCAAGTAAAAGGTCTGACATTTGTACAGAAATGACCTTAACATGTAACACCAGACACATTATGACATAATGAATGTGTGTACACTAGAAGAGTAGAGTAACAGTAGCAAAAACCATGACATAAATGCAGCCATAAATGCAGCTTCGTTCCTCCACCCCCAAATGAGCTCCAACCTTACCCCTCTCTCCCCTTCAACCTTCCCTCAGGAAATATCATCAAATATAACTCCCCCTACTATCACTAGGGAACAGGTCCTTAATGCTCTTTCTAAACCACGAACACTGCATCAATGGGCACAGGAAATATCCCAGGATGGCTTCTAAATAGCGTGAAACATGACCTATCAGGACCTCTGGAATTACTATTTAACTGTAGCCTCTAAACATGTTTCATGCCTCATGAATGGAGAAAGGCAACAGTCATCCTTCTGCACAAAGGTGGACCATGTACAGCCCCGGGAGACTACAGACCCATAAGTCTCACTAGTCTTGTATGTAATGCCATGGAGAGGATTATCATGGAGATGATCAGTACAGATATAGTAAACCTCCAGATACTGGCCCAAACCCAGTTTGCTTTCGTCAAGGGCAGATCATACCTACTCAACCTGGTGGATTTCTTTGAGAAGCTTATCAAGGCAATGGATGAGAGCAAAATCATTCACACTGCCTACCTTGACCTGGCCAAGGCATTTGACACAATACCCCATTTGGGCATTGTTGACAAACTCAAGAGGTTAGGTACAAACTCATATGTCACCCAGTGGATAGCCAACTGGCTCACAGACAGGACCTAGGAAGTTAGAATTGGGAAGTCCAACTCTACAAAGAGGCCAGTCACAAATGGGGTCCATCAGGGATCAGTAATTGGACCGTTCCTTTTTGGCATTTACTTCTCAGAAGTCAAGACCAATGTCAGTGGTCTCTGGCTGACTAAATTTGCAGATGATTGCAAATTAGGAGCTGTCACTGAATCTCATACTGACACAAATGTTCTCCAGGAGGGGCTGACACAGACAAACAACTGGTGACAGAGCCATGGACTAAAACTAAATGCCAAGAAATGCATAATAGTATCCTTTGGGAAGTCATCCAACCCTGGTAACTATCATATTAACAACACACCACTTAGAGTTGACCCAGTAGTCAGGGACTTAGGGACACACATAGATACTAATCTAGTCTTTGACCATAAAGTGTCTACAGTGGTGAGGAAATCATTCTATATTGCACAACTTATAAACAAAGGTATGGCATCTAAGTCCAAGGAAGTCATTGTTCGACTGTATTCAGCATTCATCAGACCTATCATTGAGTACAATTCCCCCTTTGGTATGTACCTAACCAGGTATATCCGACAACTGGAACATCTGCAGAGGTTCCTCACTAAAATAATACAAGGCGTAAGTAAACTGTCCTATTCAGACTGCCTCAAGGCCCCTATTCAGACTGCCTCAAGGCCCTATCCCTGTATTTTGTCTCCTACAGGCATTTGAGGGAAGATCTATGCCTGGCATACAGGGCATTGTCAGACCCAACTCTGATGGCCCTCCTACATATCCACAAAACAAACAGCACCATAATTACCCATTCTAAAGACTTAAACCTTGCCTGTGATATAAATATGCCCTGCTGGAGAGATAGATATGTATCCCAGAGACTACCACATCTATCAAACAAGCTCCCCATCCATGTGAAGCAGAGTTCCTCCCAAACCCAATTCAAGTGCAACTTGGACAATTGAATGGGAAACAGTAAATTCATCCCTGGTTGGCACCCATGTCTCTAATGGACACAGGTAACCTGTAAATGGTTAATCTCCCAAACCCCTGCTTACACTTATCAAGGGTATCAGAACTTGTCAGAGACTTGGGATGCATGGCTAGGCTTAAAAAGCCCTTGTGGTCATTAGCCTAGTAAACTCCTGTGAACCTATGAAGAATATACTCGTAACTAATGCAGGCTGCTAAATGTTTAAACCCCATAAAACAGAGTATTCTACTGTCATGTACGCATATGCAGTACGTAGCTGATGGAGTACAATCAAATTTTATCCAAACCTATATTCCTCTGTGCAGTTATATAGCAAAGTAATACCCTCCCTTGTGTTTACAACACTGGGCTCCCCTGCAGTTTCCCTGCCTACACGGTTACTAACTATATAGATTCAGGGTTGTCAGCATGGTGAAGATGCAAATGAGGTCAAAACTCATTAGAATTGTTGAACTGCAAAAAAGAGTAACCATGTAAGAATGTTCATGTAGCCACTTCCACAGTGTTTGTTTTCAATGGATGTCAACAGTGAATAATGACATCAGGGTTGTGCGTTAGGTTACACTTGCAGAGGTGTACATGTAGATCTGTGAAGGGTGAAAGTGCATGTAAGTAGTGTACAATTCACAAGTTCTGTTTCATCCTCATTATTCTTGTTATAATGTGTCATCTCTGTCCTCTTTAATTATTTTATTCTTATTTTTTTCATTGTTTGCTTGGTGTGGTGCTTAACACAATCATGGAAAACAGAGGAATGAATGGCAGGTTTCTCTATACTTGTCTTGTAACTATTCCTGTGGCAACACATGCATGTGTAGGGCTGGAGTATACATGGTCCTGGGTTCAAGTACAGGATGTGCCACCTTTCCTTCACTTTTTATGTTCCTTACTTGGGCAATATCATGAGAACAGATGAAAGTAATACTAATTTTCCTGTATTTACCTTAATTGCACGAAGGTGCATAGAGGTGTGTATAGCACAGTAGTGAGCACCCAGCAGCTGTGATCAGTATATACTAATTATAGCATAAGCAGGTGAATTGCATGTTAACAAATCCAACACAGTGAGGCCATTCAACAATCAATAAAGCATCCATGTAGCCTTCATTCTGTTTTTTTCCTGAATACTTCAATACCGTTGGAGTTGAGACAAGGAAGTTTTAACTGATATAATGCTAGGGGCTGCTGCATCTATTCTACATCTTTATGTGCTACAGGTTGAAGCCAGTGCTGCGGGTGCTGGTGACAATATGCCTAGGCCGAGAAGGAGAAAAGTGTTCAGGCCCAGGGTAACTTTCCATGTGCTACATGAGCTGGAGACTGTAGAGTGCTACAGGGTGGACCAGGACACATTACAAGAACACTGTGAGCTCTGCTGCTCTGAACTCAGAACCAGAGCCAACTGAGGGGAACCCATCCCAATGGAAAAAAAGGCATGTATAACCCTTAAAATATCAGCTACAGGTACTTTTCAAAGACCAACTGGGGATATGATGGGTGTGTCACAAGCATCAGCATCCAGAATGCTCCACCAGTTCCTGGATGCTATGTTCATACATGCCAGTGAGCGCATATGTTTTCCACTATATTCTGAAGAGAGGGACAGAAATATACAACAGTTTTATCATATAGCACACTACCCTGAAGTACTGGGTGCCATAGACTGCACTCATCTACACATTAAGGCATCACCTGGTGAGCAAGGTAGAATCTACATGAAATGCAAGGGATATCACTCCATCAACTTCCAAGTTGTGTGTAATACCCATAGAATAATCTTGAATGTGTGTGCTGGTAACCGTGGCAGTTATCATGACTCCCATGGCTGGCACATATCACAGCTGTACCAGATGTTTGCTAGGGGGGAACATCCCACAGGACCATTTACTGGAGAATGCTGGCTATGTACTGGAACCATGGATGATGACACCCATCAGAAGTGCACACACACCCATGGAAGAATGCCATAATGAGGCACATGCTCAAACAGGAAACATCATAGAGCATGTGTTTGGGCTGCTGAAGTCACGGTTCCAGTGCCTAGATATATCTGGTGAAGCCCTGCAGTATTATCCACACACATGTACAGAAATCCTTTCAGTATGTGCTATGTCCACAATCTGATCCTGCAGAAACAGCTGCAGCAGGATTAGCAAGGAGAAAGGACAAACATCCCCCACCAATGCCAGGTCACCACAGCCACAGTCAGAGGAGAACTTGGAGTGGGAACCACCAGCTGCTGTCCTGTAGGCAGACGTAGGTGTGCCCAGTATACCCTTGCTTTAGCTGAGAGATAATGCATAGTACATTCATAGACCACCTAGACACCTAATACCTTTCTCCTAGTCACATACATATAGTAAAATTGATACCAGGCAACTCATGCATCCTTTACCTCCCCATGTATTGGCTGGGTACTGCTTGCATCAGAAAGAGTCAGCCCTGAACTAAAATTGTGTCAACTTCTGTATTTGCAAGGTAAGTCCTGAACTCACGGTGTATTCTAGAGTCATATTATGGCATTTCCTTGTATTTTGTAACTTGATATAGTAATCAAGTGCATAGTGGTGGATTTGAACAAAAAAGTAATTTAACATATGACAGCAGAGACATATTTTATTCATAGGTTCATACCCTAGGGCATTTATAAGCCTAGCCAGAGTGTGTATGGCTTTCGCCACCCATATTAAATTAATTTTGCTATGCCCTTTTTCAAGGTTAGTATACTGTGCCTCTGTCTAACAGTGACACAGAACTGATACCCGGGGTAAACCTATGATCTCCCATCCACTCATCAAGATTCCTCTTGAAGAGAGTCAATGAGGGACTCTGCCTAACCTGGACTGGGATTTTATTCCAGAGTGAAGGGAGCCTCTGGGTTATGAATCTGTCCCTCCAGCATGTCCTATTTATTTCAGTGCTGAGGTTCAAATCCCTCAAGCGCATTGCTCGATGGGATTTGGATTTTCTGAGGTGCAGCATGTCCATTAATTCCGGGTTGGACATGGCTTTATACGTCAGGCACAGATCGCCTCTGAGCAGGCGATATGCCACTGAGTAGAGCTGGAGTTTCTTTAACTGGGCAGCATACGGCATCTGTTTGAGCCCCTTGATCCTCTTGGTGAGGTACTTTTGGGGTCTTTCCAGTTGCTGCAGGTGTCTGGTAAGGTACATCCCAAAAGGGGCATTGTACTCAATTATGGGCCTGATGAGGGATGAGTAAAGAGGCACGATGACCTCCCTCATCTAGATGTGAATCCCTTCATGATTAGGTGCGCTATATAAAATGTTTTCTAACCACTTTCGCCACGTGGTTGTCAAATGAGAGATTGCTATCAACTTGGGTCCCCAGGTCCCTAATTACTTCTTCTGTACTTAATGGAGTACCACCTATGTGGTAATTTGTGGGCACTTTGTTTTTGCCAAAGGGGATGACTATACACTTTTTGGCATTTAGCTTGAGGCCATGGCTCTGGCACCAGTTGTCTGTTTCTATGAGGCCCTTTTGGAGGATGCTTGTGTCAGCTGGAGAGTCTATTATGGCGCCCAGTTTGCAGTCATCTGCAAACTTGGTCAGCCACAGTCCTTCCATGTTGGCCTGTACCTCCGAGAAATATATACCGAACAAGAGAGATCCCAGGACTGAGCCTTGTGGGATGCCACTTGTAACTGGTTTGGAGTCTGACATGGCTCCAGCTATTCTAACCATGTGGGTTCTGTCCTTGAGCCAGTTTGCAACCCATCTAGTGACATAGGGGTTTATATTTAAGCTGGCGAGCTTATCTATAATGCCCGAGTGGGGTATTGTATCAAAGGCTTTTGCGAGGTTCAGGTAGGCTGTGTGGACCACCTTCCCCTTGTCAATGGCCTTGGTGACTGTTTCAAAGAAATCGACCAGGTTCAAGAGGCAGGATCTGCCCTTAACAAAGCCAAACTGGCTAGGATCCAGTGTCTGCAGGTCCCCAATATCTTTATTTATAAGGTCCATCATGATCCTTTCCATAGCTTTGCAGACCAAGCTAGTGAGACTTATGGGGCGATAGTTTCCAGGATCCGTTGAGGCACCACCTTTGTGGAGAAGGACCACTGTTGCTGTACGCCACTCTTTGGGTACATATCCTGTAGTAAGGCTGAGATTGAACAGTAGTTTTAGGTTTGGGTTTAGCTCTTCTTGGAGTTCATGTATGATGCAGCCCGGGACACCATCTGGTCCCATTGATGCTGTGTTTCTTGCTTTGGAGAGGGCGGCTCTTACCTGAGCATCTGAGATCTCAGAGGGGCAGCACTCTGCTGGGATAGATATTAGCCCTTTTGGTGGGGAGGGGGGGAGAAGTTTGTGCTGAACCTGTCAGCTAGGATGTTGGCAATGTCTGTGGGTTCGGTGTATTTTTTGTCATTTTGGACTAATTCTGAGCATATCTGGGAATTCCCACCCAGGTTCCTAACATAACTAAAGAAAGCCTTGTGATTATCCTTAGTGTCCTGTGCAATTTTTCTCTCGAAGCTGGTCTTAGATGATTTTATGATTGCCCGTAATTTTGTGCTAATATTGATCAGAGATGCCTTCCCTTTTTGGGATTTTGCTCTATCATGTAGTAGCTTCCTCCTTCTATTGTATAGTTTGTTTATGGCTGGGGTCCACCAGACAGGACATCTGCCTTTGGAAGATTGGGTCTTGGTTTTATTTGGGATTGCATGATCCGTGCATTCCTGAAGGTGTTCATAGAATGCGTTTATAAAGGATTTTGCGGTCTGGGCCGTATTATCCACAGGCCCGGGGGCTTTGAAGGATTCCACCTTGGTTTTGAGGAGTGTGAAATTTGCTTTAGAGAAGTTTTTCACTGTGGTTTTCTGGGCATGGGGTGGGGTCGGGATGTGAATATCCAGTGAGATTAGTTTATGGTCTGATCTTACCAGTGAGGGATACACTTCTGGTCTGGAGCATAGAGTCCCCATGTTGGTGATGATCAGGTCCAGTATGTTTTCCCCTCTTGTGGGAGTGGTAACACGTTGTTGCATAGCATTTGAGTTTATAAATTCTAGGAACCTTTGGGCTAGGGTGTTGGAGCTAGAGTAATGCTCCTAGTCTATGGTTGGGTAGTTGAAGTAATCCAATATAATGGTGTTTGAAGAGACCTTCATATTTTCCAGTGTTCTCAGGAAGGCCGAGTGGGGTTCCTGAGTTTGGGAGGGTGGTCTTTAGCAGGCTATAAACTGGAAGGCAGTTTTACCCACTGTTAGTTGCACATGGATAGTCACTGATGCTTCGTGCTGTGCCACCAACCTGGAGGTGTGGGTATCTTTGACGAATATTGATACTCCCCTTCCTTTTGTGGTTCGGTCCAAGTTTTGGGGCTGAAAAGCATGGTATGAGGTATAACCTGGTAGTGCTGGGGTGCTCTCGAGTGCCTTGAACCAGGTTTCTGTTACTGCACAGATATTGATGTTCTCCATGCTAAGGAGAGTTTTGAGTGCGTGCATCTTGAGATTTAGACTTCTGGTGTTGAGTAGCATTACTCTTAGTTTCGTATCCCTTGTGATACCTATGGAGGTGGGTTTGTCTTTTGAGCCTTGCCTAAAAAAGACACTATGGGTGTAGCAAGAGCCTTTGCCAATATCCGAAAGCCAGGGGTGACAGGTGCAAGCCATCCCTAGCGAAGCATCGTGGCTTGTCGAGCATGTCATCCCAGGCTGACAGGCATTGGATCCCCTTTGAATGACACCAATACTTAAGCCAATTGTTGAAATTGATAATCTTGTCTTCATACTGTGGCATCATTCTTGGTGAGGGTAAGATGCTACTCAAGGTCAGGGTCATACCGGCCTGGGCTACATGCTCAGAGAGCTCCTCTATGTCTCTTTTCATGTAGTCCAGGGAGGTACGTCTCAGGTCATTCACACTAGCATGGACAATGACTGAGTCATATTTGTACTTGCCTTGGAGTGACCTGAGTGCTTGTGTTATGTGGCGGATCCTAGCGCCCGACAGGCAACTCACAGTGACCTTCTCCTTGTTCAGCCTGGTGAGTGGGATGTCAGTGTGCCTGATGATAGAGTCACCTATTACAAGTGTATCAGGTGTGTTGTTTAGCCTTAAGGGCTGTGACTGTTCGGCACACTGGCTTTGTGAGCTATGTGTTGCACGTGTTTTGTTTTGGGGTAGCGGTTGCTTGGGTGTCTGCTTTGGAGGTCTCTGCTGCTTAGGCAGATTTTTATTTAGAGCCTCCAAGTATGTTTTTGTGTGTTTATGTGTTTGGTTTGCTGTCGTGGTAGGTCTATGTGAGATTGGAATTGTAGTGAGTGTGGTTTCCTTCTCCTCCTGACTGGTTACGCCAGTACTGAGTTGAGAGAGCTTAGCCTCCAGTTTGGCTATATGGTTGCATCTCTCACATGTGTTGGAATTTGTTGGGAGGAGGAGAGGGTTGACTGTGTACATGAGGCAGTTGTAACATTGCCTCAAGATTCCCAGATTCACCAGCTGGACTGGAGAGGAGATTGACAACTGACCTTTGGACATGCTAGAATAGTATTGGGAATTTCTTTATAATTGGAAAAAAATGGCCAATGGGGAGAAAGGTACTCCAGGGGGAGTTTGTGAGGGTGTAGTGCTTTTAATTTTTTAGTGCTGACTTATATAATTGCTTTAGTGAGCAAGTGCCAGGTAACTTAAATGCAAAAATGACAAACAGTAACTTTCTTTCAAGTGAAACAAGGAAATAAGTACAGTAAGCAATGCAGATATCACTAGGGATCCACAGAAGCGCTGAAAAGCCATGTTTTAGGTGGAATTAGCTTTTCAGGGAAATAACAAGCATACAAACAAAACTAGATTCAGCAGGCCTGGATCTAGTCTATGCTACACCAAACAAGGTGTACCAATTACAGAAAGAAATAGTTCAAATATGCAGGCACTATAAGCCTTTAACCAGAAATTCCCAGCTCAGAAGGGCAGAGTCCAGCCTCTTCTCCCACAGGAGTGCAGACCATGAACCTTTTTAATGTAAAATAACTGGCCTGAAGCCCTGGTGCTTAAACCAGAACTAATACACTTTTAGAATAACAGACATTGAGCCCTCAATCAGCAGTTTCCAACTTAGAAGGATGTAAGCTACCTGTCCTGCCACCACAGTGCAGCCCACAGACCTTCCTAATGTAAAACAACTGGTCTAAAGCCCAAGTGCTTAAACTAAAAGGCTTAGAATAAGTTACACAAAGCAGTAATAAATACAATTGAGTACTTTTAAGATGACGCAAAAGCAAAATAAAGTAGGAAAAAACACAAATACAGTAAAAGCAGATATTTTTTTTTTTTTTTTTTTTTTTTTTTTTAGTGGAAAGAGAGAAAGGAATAGCTGAAACTAAGCTGATTGGCCTTCTCAAATGTTCTCCCTGTACTGGGTAGAATGAGGTAATGACACTAGACTGGGAGGAGGGTCCCAGATCAAATTTACACTAGGGGCGGGCAACTGCAAAGCCACCAGCTATAAAAACTGCAGAAATGTTTCACAGCTGAAAAGCAGCAGTGAGCCTTTAATTGAAAGTTTTAAACAGCTAAAGGAGCCTCTAGAAAAAAAGAGTTTACTGTAACCAGTTATCAGAAACAAACAACCCAACAGATGCTTAATAAAGGTGGACAATTTCCAGTTAATACCTCACACACAGTGAAACTAGCTAGAAAAATACACAGTACACAAAGTGCTATAAATAACAAAGAAATAAAGAACAAAATAAACAAAAAACAGGATACTTAATGTTATATTATAGCTCCGAGTTTCCTCAGTGTCCCTCCTTCGATCAGTTCACTGTGAAATGGCAGAGCATTCACAACTGAACTTCTTAGGTAACAGAAAGTTGAAACCTGAGACAGCTTTTAAGAAAGAAATCTCAAAAGAACCAATGAAGTGCTTAGTCTAAGCTGTAGTCCAGGTGACCTCAGTCAGCCAATGACCTCAAACAATTCTCTCTTACAGAAATGCCTGATGGCTTTGGCCAAACCAACATCTCTGAATATGTGCTCAGACACACAGCCTCCACAAACACTAGGCCCAAATACAAGCCTGAATATAGAAATGCTACAAATATCCCCACTACTTATGTGTCCATTAGTAAGTAGTAGGCCTTAGGCATCAAAAATTCACCCAGTCATACCTATGAAGAATATTGATGTTCCCTGCATGTCCTCAGTGTAGCACCATACCTTTGTACTGGTAAATCATTAAAGACAGAAGTTAGAAAGTTTTTGTGAACAATATACCCCCCCCCCCCCTCCACCACTGCAAGCTTACCACTTCTTCAACATCACTGCTCTTTCCAAGACAAGGAACACAGCCTCCATGGGACCATTTGGTATTCCAGGATGTATTCTTAATGTTCTAGCTAGCTACCATACCTCTCAACTGTACAGATTTTCACGGAATATCCAGATTTTTGCCTCATATTTTTGGTACATTTCTCATAAAATTGTGGGCAGGATTCACAAAGCCTCCATGTAAGAGATACATGGCTTACATGGAGGCTGCAGTTAAACGGTGTGACGTCAGCATGTCATGCATATGCATGAGGGCATGCTGAATCACACCTAAGGCTAACACGGTCCATGGAAGACAGCAGGGGGTGTGTCCGTAGGCCGAGCCCTGCAAGCGGACATGCCCCCAGAAAAGTAAAATTGCCCAAAGTAAACACCCACGACAGAGGCCATGGAAATGTGAATAAACACAACACAACACATGCCCTCACAGACTGTGAACATAAAATATATAAATGAACATGTTATATATATTTTTTTAAATTGTAAAGATGTTTGCCCATGAGTGCGCTCTTTTGCGCGGGCGTGCCCGTAGCTTAGCCACAGTTAGCAGTCAGTGGAAAAGCATATAAGAACTAAATATGCAAAGTAAGCCAAGAAGCAATAGCGTAGCGGTAGAGACATCGACTGAAGAGCAGGCAGTCATGATTTGAGCCCCCACAACATCAATTTTTATTTTTAGTAAAATAAGCACGAAACAAGTCCCTGACAAATATGTACACACATAAAATTATATTCCATGTAAAATGTAATGAAATAGTCCATTTATTTTGAAGAAATGTGAGATAACAAAACAATAAAAAATGCGAGATGTGCCTATAGCTGAGCTACAGTTTAACAAGGTGAGTGCATCCGCCCGTAGGTGAGCAATGGTTCAACAGGTGCAAAATGAGTGCCCGTAAGTGAGCTGTGGTTTAACACGCTGAAACTGTGTACCCCTAGCTGAGCTGAGCGTAATATGCGTGCTGACAGCCAAATGAAGCGTAAACCAGTGTAACCCATTTGTGCGGAGCTGCGCACCGCGCCAACAAGCTAACTGATGGGCAACGTTGAGCAAGCTGTATCAAAACTGCCTTTACACAGACACACCCCCTAGCCTGTCTAGACAGTCATAAAAAATAAAAAGCAGTGGCCAGGTTCGAACCCAGGATACTATGCACCATAGTCAAGGTACTGAACCACTAAGCCATTACAGCAGTACCTAGAAATGCAGTAATAGCAAATATATAGGAATGAATACAAAGTGGAGCATGACAAAGCAGGTTTTGTGAAGTTGATACAATTCCAAAATGGCCAATCACAGATATGTGCGGGAAAAACGGCATATATAAGCCCCATAGGCGGGAATACACAGCATAAACTATTGTAGAACTAACTTGCAGCCAGAATATCAGGAGTAGGTGAGGGTAGTTGCTTTTGAGCACAGAGGTGGGGCGTTGAGGAGTCCAGATACATGGTCTGGCTCCTAGTCCACAATCATGAGGCCCAACTCATGCAGGGCCAGGTCCTGTGGGGAGCATATAGGGCTGAGGCGTGGGACCGGTTGGCTCATGATCTCACCAGTGCCACAGGGATTCCAAGGACTGGTGAGCAGGTCCATCACCACCATGCGGACCTGAAGAGACGCAAGCAGGACCAATTGAACCTTTGGATCCAGGAGGCCGGCAAATGCCCAACGCCCCACTACTAAGTAAGTTAATTTAATTACATATGTAAGAAATTAAACTAGCTGATATTATGGAGATGTGTATTCCAATATTACTTCATTTATATTACAGCTGCAGGTGTCCGTTCTGCGAACCTCAGAGCCTATGGCGATAGGCTGGTGTGGTTGCGCCACCAAGCAGGTCAGTAATCCTCTCCCAGTAACTGTAAAGAAATATAAAAGTATGACAGTTAGCAAAAGAGTGCAGTGTAGTCACTAAGTAATAAAATGTGCAAGTAACAGTGTAAGAGTGTTTGCAAGTATTGCTTGATTACAAAAGTGTGT
Organism: Protopterus annectens; assembly: GCF_019279795.1. NCBI lineage: Eukaryota > Metazoa > Chordata > Ceratodontiformes > Protopteridae > Protopterus > Protopterus annectens. The sequence continues at coordinate 1,935,972,398 of NC_056741.1, forward strand.
TGCAGTCTGTAATCCAAACAGAAAAATGAAAATGTCTGAAATAAAGTCTGAAATAAAGATGCCCCACCTGGAATATAATAGTACACAACCTGCAGCAGGCTGAAAAGTACAGCTGCAGAAGATGAGCAAATCACATGTGTGAAATATACCCCTGTTGAAATACTGAAACATGACAGAAGTGAGACTGCTGGAAAGGATTGTAATAACTACAGGTAAAACATGTCAATAAAGCCTAGAAGTAAGTACGATCCTGAATAGTAAAATGAAAACAAGTGAGAGAGTGTGAGAAAGAGTTATGAATCCACCAATAAAGTAGTAATAACCCCTGAATAAAGTATACTGCAGTCAGTACAGAATGAAATGAATGTGAGAAGCAGAACCAAACAGCGAAATCTGTTCAAAGTGTTACTGCAGCTGGAATGTGTATCCCAAAATCTGGATATGTTGCTCTCAGTCTGCAATATGCAGATAGTATGATTGTCTGACATACCAAACATCCACAGTTGTCTATAGCTATATAAAGCAAATGTAGCAGGATGATGTAGCTGAACAAAACCAGATATGAATGTGTATGAAGAACAATAAAATGTATATTGCTGTAGCAGTCCTATCACCAAATTGAAGTAGTTATCATATAGGAAACTGTAGTTAGAACAGTAGTGTGTATATATGTGCAGCTATTAGAAATGTACAGCATATGTATTGGTATTCGAAGGTGTAATATTATTTTCTTCACCCCACCCTATAACCACATATAACCCATTCCACGTGAAAATGGTATGTGCAAACACAATTAACACCCCTGGACATTTGTCCTGTTGGGTCATAAATATTTGCATGTCCGTTGATGCATCTGCCCTGTTCATACATCCAAACCTGATGGCCTGTTGCCATCAATCAACCCTGCATGTTGTTGGACTGTGTATTGCTGTTCAAATTATGCATGTGTTATGCTCGCTGTTCAATGGTGTGAATATCTGGGTGTTTGGTTAATGGGAACACTAATGCATGCTGTTACAACTAATTGCGAATGGTATTGTATGTTACTAACCCAAACTGTCATGACATAATGCAAAACATAGGATGACAGGGAAGGCGGGTTCCAGCAGACCCACCTCTCCCACCTCAGCTGGCGAGTGCACCTGGCACTAGTGCCCAGTCTGGACCCTCCTCCGGTGGCCCTGTGCCACCTGCGGGTGGAAGCGCTGCAGGGGATGGGGCCCATCCCCTCTCTGCAAGCGTGGCCGGAGGAGAACCACCACTCACCCTCTGTAGCGTCTGGATTGTGGTGCGTAGGGAGATCCGGGACTCTGTTCTTGGGCCCGTACTCCAGCTTGAGGCACAGGTGGCACAACTTACGGGCATGCCTGTTGCCCGGCCTACACAGCCCCCAGCACAGCCCCGTCCTGGGCAGTGAAGGAACAGTGGCAACTGCCCATGGGTGGGGATGTCAGTTCCGCTGTTGCCATCTGTGGGCTCATGGGCTCTGGATATCCAAACATCCGTCCCCGTCAATTGTGTAACCCCCCCCACATGTGTCATACACCGCCCCTGTATGCGTCTTGTTTGTTTTGTCTGTTGACCTACCCAACCTACCTCCCCAGCTATACCGACTTCCTTCACCTGACATACCACTCACACCTGAAAGAAAAAAAAAAGGGCACTCTGTACCCACAAAAAAATTACGCCCCATACATAGCTGCCCATTCCGCACACATGTCTGCTGGACATGGAAACTATCAATTACAATTGGCTGTACAACAAGTATTATTGTTGTCCTGACACCTCTCTCAGGGGTGGAAGGTTTCAAATGTCACACCAAATTACATACATATGCACAGCTGTTGCTGATGAAGAAATGGGCAGCTATGGGCCTTACCTACATCCCTCCTGCAAATCCCAAGCTTGTTTCCCTACTATCTTACCTTCTTTGTGACCCCTTTTTCACCACTTTCCTGTCTCCCCATTTTCATTTCTTTCAAAGAAAATAGCGTGGGTGTGCGCCAGAGTAAGCACTGTTAAGTGGTTGTAAGCGGGTGTGCGCATGTGTGCGCAGAGCTGAACGCCAGTGTGCATGCGGGAGCTCCGTGCAAACCAGCACTAACCCAGTTACAACTGCTTAAAAGTGCCTTAGTCACTCTGATCGACAGGTCCTGTAGTCAGTTCAAAAGCAAAATAAAATCCCACTGTCAGTCCCGAACCCAGGACCTTGGAAACAGTAGTCTGCATGACCTACCACTAAGCCATGACTTTTATACAAGAACATTGTGCTAAAATAAATATATCATGTAATAGTAGGAATGAATGTAAAGGGAATATAGGATGTGTAGTACACAAAGCATGTCATTTATACTTACTGTCAAAACTAGTGGATTTCCATAATAGTAGTGTGTGAACAGAAACAGCCATGCTAGTTGGTAGCTAGTAGGTAATAATGTCAGTTAATGTGCATATATAAATGTATGTATATTTACATATGTATGTATATATATATATATATATATATATATATATATATATAGTTGTAGGTATCAGTGTGCATACACACCTACTACAGGAAACAGGAGAGAGGAATGGAGAAATGTGAATCTACAACACAGCCTGAATCATGAGAGAGATACTAACCTTTACACTCACAGAACAGTGTCCACAGCATACCAGCATGGTCCCCGCCCTTACAATCTGAAAGGGCAACGCCTATCTCACATACCCTTTTATAGCACTGTCCTGAAATCACAGTGAGAACTGCAATCAGTACACAACTGGCTGCATGCAATTAGCAAATGCTGGCTTACAATTGGTGCAGAGGCCATCACATGGACTTATGCAGATACCTACAAAAGCATCCTGTACTCACACTCCACACATGCAATACGTTCATTGCTCTGTCTGGAGGCAGATAGAGAGAGAGAGAGACAGACAGACAGACAGAGACAGAGAGAGAGAGAGAGAAAAAAAAGACACAAACAACAACACACAGTACACACACTGAGTCTAAGCTGTCAGCAGTGACAGTAGCAAGCCATGCCAGCAGCAGCAGGAAGCAGTAGTAGTGATAACGCAACCAGCTGCAACAAACACAGGTAATGCAAAGTAGCAGGTTAATAGTCTGCATAATGTGAACCCTCCATATGTGTCATAGGTCTGTATCTATAGGTATGTCCATGTGATATGTTGTGTGCACGTAGTTCCACCAAAAGGGGATGACTATACATTACATGTCAGTCAGTGTTAGGCCATAATCCTGGCAGCAGTTTTCTGTTGCAGTGAGGCCTGTCTGTAGGATGTGTGTGTCAGCTGGTGTAATGACTATGGCGCTTAGTTCGCAGTCATCTGGGAACTTTGTCATCCACAACCCGCACATGTTCACTTTTACATCTGAGAAATAAATGCCAAACAAGAGGGGTCCTAGGACAGAGGCCTGTGGGATACCACATGTGACTGGCATTGAGTCTGACATGGCTCCTACAATATCGATATTATGGATTCTGTATGTCAACCAGTGTGCAACCCATCATGTGACATATGTAGTAACATGTAAGCTAATGAGCTTGTCTATGATGCCTGAGTGGAGTACTGTGTTGTAGGCCTTAGGCAAGCCCAGGTAGGCTGTATGGATTGCGTTGCCCTCATCAATGGCTGTAGTGACTGTTTTAAAAGGTCAACCAGGTTCAAAAGGCAGGATCAGCCCATCACAAAGGCAAACTGGCCAGGAACAAGTGTCTGCAGGTACCCAATAGCGCTGTATATGCATCCCATACTGAATCATTCCATAGCTTAGCAGACCAGGCTGGTTAAGCTTATGGTGCAGTAGTTCCCAGGGTCAGTAGAGGTGCCTCCTTAGTGGAGTGGGACCACTGTTGCTGTATGCCAGTGTTCAGGTACATATCCTGTAGTACGGCCAAGGTTAAATATCAGTCTTATATGCGGTTGTATGTCCTCTTGGAGTTCACGTAGCACACATCCAGGGATACCATCAGGTCAAATTGATGCTGTGTGTTCTGCTTTGCTGAGGGCGGCCCTCACCTGGACATGTGAGATGATAGGGAGGTTACATTCAGCTGTGATAAGTATTTCTACTTGTGGGGGAGAAGGAGGGGGGATACGTGCACCAAACCTGTCTGCAAGAATGTTGCCAATATATGTGTGTTCTGTGAATGTTAAGTAGGTGTGTATTAACTCAGAGCATATCTGAGGCATTTGGTCCATATGTGTAACATAACTGAAGAAGGCCTTGTGGTTATCTATAGTGTTCGTGGCCATTTCCCTCCCAGAGTAGGCCGTGGATGTTGTTAGGAGAGACCGTAGCTTATTACCAGTGTTGACCACAGATGCCTTCCCTTAATGTGAATCTGCTCTGTCCTGATAGCCTCCTTCTATTGTTATACAATCTGCCTTTGGCTGGGGTCCACCGGACAGAATGCCTAACCTTTGTGCATAGGGTCTGGGTTAGAAATGTGTGTGCATGTTCCATGCAATCTTTGGGATGTCCGTGGGAAGAATTCGCAAAGGGGTCAGCAGTGTGGGTTGTGGCTTCCACTGGCCCAGTGGGCTGCATGGATACCATCTCAGTCCTAACAAGTGAATAACTGTCTAATCACATACATATCGAAGTAGTCTACTGTGCTGGTGCTGGTGGTGGTGGGATAGGTATATCCAGGCCGAGTAACTTGTGTCCAGATCACACTAGTGGATGGCGTTCCACATACAGTACCTTGGTATGAACCCCCAGAGTGAGGTTGTGCATTGGACCTGTCGCAGTGTGGTGACCGATGGGACATGCTACTATGTTGTATGGAATGTGGCAGGTATTGTTGCACAGGTGTTGGCTGAGCACAGATATCTGGCCATGTACTTGTGTATCCACCAAGAGACACACACATGCTACATATGGGAGTAGTAGTATATCACTACAGTTGAGTATCATGTATAGTATGTGTGCCATATATTGCTGACATAGTCTGCTGATATCCTGTGTGTGTTCTCTTCCAGGGACATGGCACATCAGCGTAATCCCGCCTACTCTGCAGCAGAAGATGAGGAGATACACCAGAGCCTGGTGTGGGATTATGACATACTGTTTTCCCGCACCAGCCAGAATCAGCAGGAGAGGGCTGCACTGTGGCAAGACCTTGTCCGTAGGGTAAATGACATTGGCACGCATAATAGGACATATGAGCAGGTACGACATCACTGCAGTGATTTAATCAGAAATGTCCGTCAGCGTGCGTCGGATATCCACAGGCAACAGGTTGCCACAGGAGGTGGGGTGGCCACACATCCCCCCCTCACCAGACTGGAGGGGCTACTCCTAAGTGTTGTGGCTCCAGCCCCAGAACAGCAACAGCAATACACCTCCATCATGATGGAGGCTGGATCCACACAGCAGCACGACATGGAGCGTGCAGGTAATATGCCATATGCACACTTGACTGTTCTGTACACTGTTAGTTTATGCATGTGTAAGGTGTGTCCATGGTATGTAGCTGTCAATATAGTATGTAATTGTGCAGGTGTGATATTGGCAATATCAGCAGCTGATGTGTGAAAGGCAACTGGTGTACTACTGCACTGTATCATATGCAGTATCAATGGCACAGTTGTGTCCACTGACATTAATCTCCTCATTTCTGTAGGTCCCTCCGGTGTTACAGCAAGGCAGGCCATCCATGCTGGTGAGTGTGTTTTAACAATACCTATAATAGTCCTGATAGTGCTAGTAATACTAGTGTAACTCAGTAGTGCTCTGTGTGTATACTGCGGGGTGTGCATGTGTGCATGTGTGCCTGTGTGCATGTGTGCATGTGTGCATGTGTGCCTGTGTCCACGTGTGCATGTGTGCATGTGTGCATGTGTGCATGTGTCCACGTGTCCACGTGTCCACGTGTGCATGTGTGCATGTGTGCCTGTGTCCATGTGTGCATGTGTGCACATGTGCATGTGTGCATGTGTGCCTGTGTCCATGTGTGCATGTGTCCACGTCTGCATGTGTGCATGTGTGAATAAGTGCATCACTGGTAACATTGTGTGGACACTGTAAACTGTGTTTCCTGTCTTCCTCCCACAGGTTCTGGTGCTGCTCTGGTGTCCTGCAGCAGGGAACCTGAATCTGGTGCCACAGGTACTGGTAATGATGATATCTGTGTAGTGGCACAGGAAGGTGTGTCAGGGTCCGCCATTGGTCAGCCAATTGACAGTACACAGCTGTCAACCCCATCATTGCGCACAGTCATCCTGCCAGTACATCCTATGCCATCATTGCCCCTAGGTGATGGACAGGATACAGTGGGCATTGACCAGGGTAATGTGGTATCTGTGGCACATGCTTCCCCACAGAGCAGCCATGGGCAGGGTCCTGCGATGGTACCACACAGACAGTTGCCCATGGGTTCTCGTGGGAGCATCCGTGGGCGTACTGCCTCTGGCAGACGTGCCCAAAGAGGTCTGTCAACCTCAGCTATGTTTTGGGCTGTCATGCAGGCACAGTCGCGTATGGAAAGGTACACCAGACAGGGTCTGAGGGAGCTGAGAGCATGTCGCACAGCCATGACTGACAGTATGCGTGACATCGCGGATGCTATCCGTAATTTCACCGATGTCATAGACAGATGTTGTGGGGACATATTACAGCAGTTCCACAACCACATGTCCATGAGCCAGGGCAATGGTGGGCGGTTGCGGCATCGACGTGGCCATATGCCAGCAACAGCAGCAGCTGGCAGTCGGCGCGGATGACAACAGGCCTGCGGACGCCCCCATAGTGCCAGCAGCAGCCCCAGCAATGCTGGGTCTGTGCTGTCATTGGAACGCCCCAGGAGACCACGTGCATGTGGCTCTGGACAGTCCCAACAGGGACCTGTGTCCAGTCAACACACTCCTGCTTCTGATGACAGTCTGGCTTAGTACTGGATACGGTCCATAGCACCCCTGCCAGGCACAGGTACCATGTCCGTGCCCACAGACACTGATCTGTATGACCTGCCAGGTGCAGTCTGTGGCTGTCCACAAACCCCTGTATATGGCAGCCATGAGGTGGAACTGTGTGCGTGCATACACACATGCAAAATGTTAACACCTAGGTTCATAGGTTCATAGGTTCGTACTAGGCTATCTGCCCTAGGGCATTTATAAGCCTAGCCAGAGTGTGTGTGGCTTTCACCACCCCTTAAGATGAGAATACTATGCCCTTTTAGGGTTTAGTTTACTGTGCCTTTGTCTAGTAGTGACACAGAGATGACCCCCAGGGTAAACCTATGAGCTCCCATCCACTCGTCAAGATTTCTCTTGAATAGAGTCAGTGAGGGGCTCTGCCTAACATGGACTGGGGTTCTGTTCCAAAGTGTAGGGAGCCTCTGGGTTATGAATCTGTCCCTCCAGCACGTCCTATTAATTTCTGTGTTGAGGTTTAAGTCTGTTGTTCTCATGGCTCTGATGGATTTGGATTTTCTGAGGTGGAGCATGTCCATTAATTCCGGATTGGATATGGCCTTGTACGTCAGGCACAGATCACCTCTGAGTAGGCGGTATGTGACTGAATAGAGTTGGAGTTTTTTCAGTCGGGCAGCATATGACATATGTTTAAGACCCTTTATCCTCTTGGTGAGGAACTTTTGGGGTCTTTCCAACTGCTGCAGGTGTCGGGTGAGATACATCCCAAATGGGGCATTGTACTCAATCATTGGCCTGATAAGAGAAGAGTACAGGGGCACAATGACCTCTCTTGATCTAGATGTGAAACCCTTCATGATAAGGTGGGCAATATAAAAGGTCTTCCTAACCACTTTGGCAATGTGAGTGTCAAATGAGAGGTTACTGTCAACCTGGGTCCCTAGGTCCCTGATTACCTCTTCCGTACTTAATGGATTAACACCTATGTGGTAATTTGTCGGTACCTTGTTTTTCCCAAAGGGTATGACTATACATTTTTTGGCGTTCAGCTTAAGGCCATGGCTCTGGCACCAATTATCCGTTTCTATGAGGCCTCTCTGAAGGATGTTTGTGTCCGCTGGAGTATCAATTATGGCCAGTTTGCAGTCATCTGCGAACTTTGTCAGCCACAATCCTCCTATGTTTGCCTGTACCTCGGAAAAATAAATGCCGAACAAGAGGGGTCCCAGGACTGAGCCCTGTGGGACACCTTGTGACTGGCTTAGAGTCTGACATAGCTCCAGCAACTCTGACCCTGTGGGTTCTGTCCTTGAGCCAGTTTGCAACCCATCTTGTGACATATGGGTTTACATTTAAGCTGGTGAGTTTGTCTATGATGCCCGAGTGGGGTATTGTGTCAAAGGTTTTGCAAGGTCAAGGTAGGCTGTGTGAACTGCCTTACCCTCATCAATGGCCTTAGTGACTGTTTCAAAAAAGTCGACCAAGTTCAAAAGGCAGGATCTGCCCTTGACAAAGCCAAATTGGGTAGGATCCAATGTCTGTAGGTCCCCAATGTCTTTGTTTATGAGTTCCATAATGATCCTCTCCATAGCTTTGCAGACCAGGCTCGTCAAGCTTATGGGGCGGTAATTTCCAGGGTCCGTAGAAGCACCGCCTTTGTGAAGTGGGACCACTGTTGCCATACGCCACTCTTTGGGTACGTGTCCTGTAGTAAGGCTAAGATTAAACAGCAGCCTTATGTGTGGGTTTAGTTCCTCTTGGAGTTCATGTAGCACACAGCCCGGGACACCATCTGGTCCCATTGATGCTGTGTTTTTAGCTTTAGAGAGGACGGCTCTCACCTGGGCATCTGAGATGTTAGGGAGGCTACACTCTGCTGGGATAGTTATTTCTCCTTTTGGGGGGGAGGGGGAGGAGAAATTTGCACTGAACCTGTCTGCCAGAATGTTGGCAATGTCGGTGGGTTCAGTGTATTTTGTGTCATTTTGGACTAACTCTGAGCATATCTGGGAGTTTCCACCCAGGTTTCTAACATAGCTAAAGAAGGCCTTGTGATTGTCTTTTGTGTCTTTTGCGATTTTTCTCTCAAAGTTGGCCTTGGATGATTTTATGAGGGCTACCACATACACGCACACACTGCACCAACAGTGCTCCACCCTGTACTGCTGTCCCTCACCAACACACACACACACATGTCAATTGGTGGTATCAGTGGCAGACTCAGGCATACCTAATTCACACCCTGTGCATATGATGAAACTGTGCCACCTCCTGCAATCTCCAACATCAGTGCAGGAACAGGTAAACATGTTGCTGATGCACAGGGTGACTACAGAGAAGTGTATTAGTAGTATCATGTTGGTAACAGTACAGTGTGCTGATATGACTGTGTGTATATCCCAGCATGCCTGATGCAGTAACTGTATGACTGTCCTGAATTGTTATCTACACCCATAGTACGTACCAAAGTGTAACAGCTGCACATTATTGCATACCGGTGGTAAGGATATCAACAGGTAGCCACATACATGGGTAGCACAGGGGGGAAGCTAATGCAAGTAGTGATACGCAATGATGGACATGTACAGTAATGGTGGCAAGTTGCCCACAATGACTATGCAATGTGGATGTTTGCGCATGTTGATATGTGTGCAGTACCAATGTAATCCAAATCACAATTAACTATGACATAATATCAGTTCTACCATGGGCATCTGCGCTATGCATTCCTGGGTACATGTTGATAGTGCCTACATATTTGCACTGTTACCTACTGTTAGTGTTACCCCTTCTTTGTTGTACAATGGACTACTTCCAGCCCTGCTTACTGTAGCTTTGTTTGCATGCATGTTCACTTGGGGTTCCCTGGAACACTGCTTCCACCTGCAATGCAGAGTTACAGTGCTTCTATGGACTCCTAGTGATATCTGCATAGCGTACAATACGTATGTCAAGTTTACACATGACAGAACGTTACTGTCTGTCCTGTTCGCATGTACGTTGCCTGTGACACATTGCACATGTCTTACCTGGCATTTACCCACATGTGCAGTCATATATGCCAGTGCTATGAAATCAGTAGCAGTACACCCACACATACACACCTTCAGTATGTTGTTCCCCATTGGCCCTATGTGTTGGTAATCACCATGGCAATCACACTACTATGGTAGCATGTGCAAAGGTAACCTGTGAATCACCTCCATGGTCCAGTTGTGGTTTATGTGAGTCATGTGGCAATGTCACAGCTGCCACATATATGCAGTCAACCCTCACCCCTGGCCAGGAACGTACAACACATGTGTGGGATGCCACCACATAGCCAATCTGGGGACTGAGCACTCTGAACCTAGTAATGCCATACCCTGTCAGGTGGCATGACATACTACAGTGACTACAATACCAGTCAGACATAGACCCGCACTGACAGCAATCTGAACACATTGGGGCATACTTGGAGACTCAGAATAGCATCCTGCCTGAGCATCACACACCTCCGCAGCTGGCACACAAGCATACGTTATGTCGGAACAGAGCACATGCCACACATGGCATACACATCCCGTGTGCCACACACTCACAGCCTGTAGGGCTACACAACACACCTGCTACAGATGTGTCAGGTATCTGTCTTGGCCGCTGTAGTGGGGTCCCACTCAACAGGCTGTACATGGTGAAGGTCACAGTGATATGCCTGTGGGGCACTATGGTCCACCACAAAACACATGCATACAGGTCAGTCAGAGGCATGGACACATATGACTCACTCATTGACCATGCCACTATGAATGACCTGAGACATACCTCCCTGGACTACATAATAGGGAACATAGAAGGGATCTCACAGCATGTGGCACGGGCCAGTATGAGCCTGATCCACTTTATGTAGGAAGGGTGTTCTATGTCTACATTCTGCTCAATCTCCAATGTCAGTCATATGTATCCACTGGCTGTCAATGTGTGCTTTCATGCTAGGGAAGCCACAATGATTTGCGAGGGGCAGCTTGCACGTGACACCCATGGGCCAATGTATATTGGTGAAGCCCCTTGATACACACATAGTGCCTTATGCTGCAGGACAAGGATTACATAGCCACCTCCGTGGGTATCACACAGGATAGGACACTAACAGTGATGCTACACAACACCAGCAGTGTACACCGCAAGATGCATTCACTGGACACTGTCCTCAGCACGGTGAACTGCAATGTCTGTGCTGTACCAGATTCCTGATTCACGGCTCACAGGTGCAACCCATCACTGCCAGGTTATACCTCATACCATGCCTGTCGTCCCCTACACATGTAACACACATGGACAGGGGGGTTGTATCCCAAGGCACCACAGATACACACACCTCCAGGTTGTTGGCACAGCACAAAGCATCAGGGCCTATTCATGTGCAGCTAACAGTGTGTCAGACTGCCTTCTGGTTCATAGCCTGGCACACACAACCCTCCCATACACAGGAAACCCACCTATCCTCCATAACAACACTGACAATATGACAGTCTCAAGAACTGTCTTTATATGGCTGGACTGCATCCAGCCAAACATTGTGCATGAGCATTACTGTAGCTACAACATATTAGTTGAAGGGTTCCCAGCATGTGGTCACTGAATTACAGTGGAATGACATGTTACCACTCCCACAACAGGTGGGAACATGCAGCACCTGTACATCGACTATATGTAGACTATATGGCCCAGACCAGATGTGTATCCCCTGCTGTAGGTATTTTACCATATACACCCACACTGTATTGACACATACGGCATGCGGCCCTTGCACAGTAAGACACAGTCATATTGTTATGCATTGCAAATACCATTTATCCACTCGAGGCATGTGTCAGACATGGTAACTACTGCAGGTCACAGGTATTTATGTGTATGTGTCACACACATATCATGTGCATTGCCATTGCTGGTTTAGGCAATGGCATGCATTGTTATGCACAAAGACCCACACAAGGTCATAATGTGTGACACAACCACACGTGGCAGTTGTGGGTTTCCAAAACATACCTATCTGTACTCTGACAATGGTAAAAGACCCAGTAGCGGAGCACACTATTGGCATTACTGGCCAACTAGCCCTGTTTGGCTGAGCTGATAGTGTGGTGACATCCCCTGTGTTTACTGGGGGAATATGCAGCATCTAGTGTATTGTAGTATTTGCCAAAAGGATCTGTTCTCTCACACACCCTACTAACCCCACACACACACACTTGCCATTTGCAGGATTCATACCCCTACCTAACTATGTCACGACACGTGAGAGAGATGCATTAGCGAAGCGCACTATTTGGATTACTAGGAGGCTCCTCTTCTCCGGCTGTACTTATAGGGTGCTGACATCATCAGTGTTTGGAAAGGGTAATGTGCATCATGTAGTGTGATCACCTGATTGCCAAAACTAACATGTTTTTCATACAGAATTGCACACACACAAACTCCCCACATCTAAACACACACACACTTGCCATTTGCAGGTTTCAAACCCCTACCTAACTATGTTATGACACTTGAGAGAGATGCTTTAGCAGAGTGGGCTATTCGGACTACTGGGAGGTGTCCCTTCTCCAGCTGTATGTATAGGGTGCTGACATCATCAGTGTTTGGAAAGGGTAATGTGCATCATGTAGTGTGATCTGATTGCAAAAAAGCATGCCTTTCATACAGAATTGCACACACACAAACTCCCCACATCCAAACACACACACTTGCAGGTTTCAAACTCCTACCTAACTATGTTATGACACTTGAGAGAGCTGCATTAGCAGAGTGCGCTATTCGAATTACTGGGAAGTTTTCCTTCTCTGCTGTACTTATAGGGTGCTGACATCATCCGTGCTTAGATAGGGGAATGTGCATCCTGTAGAGTGCTTTCACAGTTGCCAAAAGGGACTTCTCCCTCACACACACTTGCACATACACTAACCCCCCTCCACACACACTGGGCAGTTGCAGGATTCAAACCCCTACCTAACTATGTTATAACACTCGTGACAGATGCATTAGCAGAGTGTGCTATTCGAATTACTGGGAGGTTTCTCTTCTCCTGCTGTACTTATAGGGTGCTGACATCATCCGTGCTTAGATAGGGGAATGTGCATCCTGTAGAGTGCTTTCACAGTTGCCAAAAGGGACATCTCCCTCACACAAACTTGCACACACACTAATCCCCCTCCACACACACTGGGCAGTTGCAGGATTCAAACCCCTACCTAACTATGTTATGACACTCATGACAGACGCATTAGCAGAGCACACTATTCAAATTACTGGGAGGTTTCCCTTCTCCTGCTGTACTTATAGGGTGCTGACATCATCCGTGCATCCTGTAGAGTACTTTCACAGTTGCCAAAAGGGACATCTCCCTCACACAGACTCACCCTCCTCCACACACACTGGGCAGTTGCAGGATTCAAATCCCTACCTAACTATGTTATGACACTCATGACAGACACATTAGCAGAGCGCGCTATTCAAATTACTGGGAGGTTTCCCTTCTCCTGCTGTACTTATAGGGTGCTGACATCATCCGTGCTTAGATAGGGGAATGTGCATCCTGTAGAGTACTTTCACAGTTGTCAAAAGGGACATCTCCCTCACACAGACTTGCACACACACTAACTCTCCTCCACACACACACTGGGCAGCTGCAGGATTCAAACTCCTACCTAACTATGTTATGACACTCGTGACAGACGCATTAGCGGAGCACACTATTCAAATTACTGGGAGGTTTTCCTTCTCCTGCTGTACTTATAGGGTGCTGACATCATCCGTGCTTAGATAGGGGAATGTGCATCCTGTAGAGTACTTTCACAGTTGCCAAAAGGGACATCTTCCTCACACAGACTTGCACGCACATCAAACCCGCTCACCCACACCCACACCCACACCCACACACACACTGAGCATTTGCATGGTTCGAACTCCTACCTACCTATATTATGACACTTGAGGGAGACGCATTAGCAGAGCGCACTAACCGAATTACTGTTCATCTGGTCTGCACCTGCAGTATTTATAGGGTGCTGACATCTTTATTTCTACAGAGGTATGTACATCTAGTACTACCTGTCAGGTGGGGGATAGCATATATATGCATTTGCAGCCACCTACGTCAGGGTCAGATATGCACATCACACTGGAAGGTTATGTTCTATACCATGCTTCGTGACCACAGGACCTGTAACACACAACACAACCAGTCCAGAACACCACTCCCACATCCAGGACACACACTTTGCTTCCCTGGGAACAGTGCCGGGATATGCAGGTGTTCACATACACCATTCCAGTTGTTAACATCAGGTACAGGCATATTGTGTGTGAGAACTACTCAGGCCACTACCACTTTACCCTACAGCCACTACAATTTGAGGGCCCATGTGCTATGGCAGAACCACACACCACAGCCACATGGGGGAATACATATTGCACCTGTCCATCTGCAACATGGGTACTCACTGTTCCACACCAGAGGTAGACCACCATTGTTGATATCTGACCATACCCACCTTTCCCTGGACATCCATATCCCATCCCCACCCCCAGGCAAGGTTGTCACTGCACACAAACTGTATTTAGCACAAGCAGACTCTACACTTGTGAAGACGGGGGTGGACGACTTCAAAGGACCCATGCTGGGGGACTATACTGGCCACTCTGCATAATCCTTGACAATTGCATTCTATGAGCATGTGTAAGGTTTGCATTGATCATGCTATCCCACATATACCCATGACTGCTCCACAACAAGACACCTGTCAGGTGTACACCAGCCATATATGAGCCGTCCAACAGACAGAGTGAGCTAATACATTGCAGAGCTGTAGCCCACAGAGGGAGGACATCTGTGAACAGTTCCAGCACGACACTTCATTCCCACATAATCATCACAACACAGTGTTGGCAGTGGAATTGTCCAGACAATGCAGATAGGGCTCCCCTCAGTCTATTATTGATGGCCACTTACTGTTAGAGGTCCTTAGAAACCCTCTTCCAGCACACACCAACAACATGGCTGTGGCTTAGCACATTCAAACCCTGGGATCTCCACTGTGCCCCTGCTTGACAGAGGCACAGCTCAATAGCCTCACACGTTGCCTTATGTGACCTACTTTACAGTGGCACAGTAGCCTACTGTACTGGGGATGCAGATGCCAAGCACACTCTGGCTAAGCTGTCATTCCCTAGGGCAACAAGCCTAGTACTGACCTCTACACCCATATGTTCAATTGTCAGATGCACAATATTTGTTGTGCTGTTATACAGTTTGCAGGTTTTTATTGCCATAGCATTCCCTGTTCCTATGAACAACTTGTGTATCTGTGGAAGATGTTTGAATATGAGGGCGATCCACTATATCACTTATGTCTCTGTAGTCATTTACTGTGTGCACTGGGCAGATTGCTGTGTTGTGGTTGGTTCCTGGAATGACACGTACAAATACCAGATATGTGTGGCCAACTGCTAAACGGAGAGATGGCCTAAGTGTGTGAGCATGCCCAGTTCAGCCTTTCCATGGCATGTTGTCTGACATATGCCTCATTTATCAAAGTGTGCGAGCATGCCCAGTGTGAGCTTTCCATATGTTGAACTCTGAAGTCCACCACATATTTGGGTGTGTGTGAACTTCAACAATATCGCACATTTATGGTTGTGTGTTGGGTGTCATGTTGTGTACTAACTGGCCAACTGCTTCGTGTCTGCCACAACAGGGATTATACTGTGCCTGCAGGGATTGCATGGGATACTTTGCATACAGTTGTCAACATCCTTTCATAATGACCTAACACTGTAGTACCGTGTAGTGTACTGGTTCAGTACTTTCACTGTGGTGGACAGTATCCTGGGCTTTAGTCCTATCACTGCTTGACATCTTCATAGTGAGCACAACAGACTGTGTAGGAGCCAGTTGTGCACATATGACCATGTTGCATTATGTTCAGATATGGACTACCTACACCAGGCTTGTCCAACATTGGTAGTGTATTCCACAACATAGGTGGACATTGGCAAACACTAGCGATGTTCCCTAGGCCATTTCTGATGCTAGTCACAGGGTGTGTTTGTCCTTCGACACACATTGTAACTGGAGTTTGCCATGACATATGTCATGGTTAGTATACTGTGCCTCCGTCTACCTCTGACATAACAGTGATACCCAGGGTTAACCTACCATCTCCCATCCACTCATCGGGATTCCTCTTGAGGGGTGTCAATAGGTGACTCTCTGGCTAATCTGTACTGGGAGTTTACTCAAGAGTGGGGGTGCCTTCTGTGTTACGGATCATTCTGTACAGCTTGTCCTATGTATGTCAGTGCTGGGGTTCAGGTCTCTCATGTGCATAGCTCACTGCCATTCATATTGTACAAGCTGCAGCATGTTCATTGATTCCAGCTTGGACATGGCTTCATACATCAGGCACAGCTTGCCTCTGGCTGGGCAGTATGGCACTGTGTGGAGCTGCAGTTTGTTTACTCAGGCAACACATGGCATCTGTTCATGCTCTTTGCTACTCCTGGTGCGGTACTGTTGTGGACTTTACAGTTGATGGTGGTGTCTGCTGAGGTATATCCCACAGGGGCTATTCTAGTCAATTGTGACGCTGATGAAGGATGACTGCAGAGCCACAGTGACCTCCCCTTATCTACATCTGACAACCTTCATGATTGGGTGGGTATATGGTATGTTTCTGCGAACACTACAGCCACATGTTTGTCCAGTGCAGGATATCTATCACGTTGTGTCCCCAGGTCTCTCATTACATGTTATGTATGTAATGGGTTAACACCTGTGTGGTAATTTGTGGGCACTTACTGTATATCCACGGTGGTTGTCTATACACAGTTCTGCAATTAGCTTGCTGACATGGCTATGGCTCCAGTTGTCTGTTTCTAGGTGGCCCTTTTGTGGGCTGCTTGTGTCAGCTGGGAGTTGGATATGGTGGGCTGTTTGTACTCCTCTGCATACATGTTCAGTCACAGTCCTTCCATGTTGGCCTGTACCTATGGGACATATATACGGAACGGGGGGGGGTCCCAGGACCAAGCCTTGCGGGATGCCACTCATATCTGCTTTGTAGTCTGACATGGATGCAGCATGTCTGACCATGTCAGTTCTGTCCTTGGTCTGGTTTGCAACCCCTCTACTGACATAGGGGTATATATTTAAGCTGGGGAACATATCCATACTGAACTCATAGGGTATTGTCTGGAAGCATATACACGGTCCAGCTACGCTGTGTGGACCACATTGCCCTCATCAATGACCTTAATGACTGTTTCAAATGGGTCAAACATGTTTAGGGGCAGGATCTGCAGTTACGACAGCCACACTGTGTAGGGTCCGGTATCAGTAGGTACACAATAGCTTTATGTCTGCGGTACATACTGATCCTTTCCATAGCTGTGCAGACCAAGCTTGTCAGGATCCTGGGGTGGTAGTTTGCAGTATCCATTCAGGCAACACCTTTGTTGTGAAGGACCACTGTTGTTGTACACTGCTCTTTGGGTATATATCCTGTGGTAAGGCTGACATTGGGCAGTAGTGTGATTTGGCATTCCATTATTGGCCTCAGCCCAGGACACCATCACATACCTTTGCTGCTGTGTGTTTTGCTTTGCAGATGATGGCTGTTACCTCAGCATATGCAATGTCAGGGGACCAGCAGTCTGCTGGGATAGATATTTTGCATTCTGGGGGGGGGGGGTTTGCACTGCACCTGTCAGGTTGTATGTTGGCAATATGTGTGTGTGTTTGGTATGTTGTTTGTAATATCTGTGTGATTCAGAGCATATCTGTGGATTCCCAACATGGTTCCTACCATCAGTTAAGTAAGCCTTGTGATTATCCTTAGTGTCCTGTACAATTTGTATCTTCATGGGTTCATGGGTTCATACTAGGCTATCCACCCTAGGGCATTAGTAAGCCAAGCCAGAGTGTGTGTGTCATTCGCTGCCCCTTGCTATGTGACTATTATGGCCATTTATGATTTTCTTTACTGTGCCTCTGTCTCGACGTGACACAGTGAAGACCCCCAGTGTACATGTACGACCATCCATCCACTTGGCAATATTCCTGTTGAGGGGTGTCAGTGAGGGGCTCTGCCTAACATGGATTGGGATCCTGTTTCTGGGTGTGGGGAGCCTCTGGGTTATGTATCTGTCCCTCCAGCACATCCTATTTCATTATGTGTTGAGGCTGGCATCTGTCACTCTCACAGCTCCAATGGCTTTGATTTCCTGTGGTGGAGCATGTCCATTACTCCTGTGTTGGACATGGCCTTGTACAACAGACATACAATGCCTCTGTGTAGGCAGTCTGTGACTGCATTCAACTGGGGTGTCTACAGCCAGGCAGCATATGACATATATTTGACACCCTTTATCCTCTTGGTGGGGTACCTTTGAGGTCTTCAGAACCACTGCAGGTGTCAAGTACAGTACATCCCATATGCGTCATTGTACTAGATTATGGGTCTGATAAGGGAACAGTACAGGGGCACAGTGACCTCTGTTGATGTAGATGTGAATCCTTTCATGATACGGTGTCCAATATCGACAGTCTTCCTAGCCACATTGGCATTGTGAGTGTCACATGACAGGTTACTGTTGACTTGTGTCCCTAGGTCCCTGATTACTCCTTGCATACATAATGGTTTACCACCTATGTGGTAATTTGTGAGTACCTTGTCTGGAATTTGGTGGGACATTCATACTGTCCAGTGTCTTCAGGATGTCTGGGTGGGGTTCTTGTGTGTGAGAGTGTGGTCTGTCACATGCTACAGACTGTACAGCAGTTTTGACTACACTTAGGTGCACATGGGTGGTCTCCGCTGCTTTGTGCATTGTCAGTTACCTGGCCATATGGGTGTCTGTGCTGCATATGGATACTCCCCCTCCTTTGATGTTTTGGTCCAGGTGTTGGGGCCATAACGCATGATATGTGGTATAACCTGGTAGTGCTGGTGTGCTATCAATAGGCTTGCAGCAGGCTTCTGTCACTGCACAGACATCGATGTTCTCCATACTGGGAAGTGCCTCAGGGCATGCATATTGCAGTTTACACATCTGGCATTGGTCAGCATTACCCTTATGTTTCTTACCACTTATGTTTTCTAGGGTGGTGGGTTAGTCTTTTTGGCCTTGCCTACGTATGGCTCTATGGAGGTGGCAAAGGCCTTATCCAGTATCCAGATGCCCAGGGGTAACAGGTGCAAGCCATCCCTGGAACAGCAGCATGGCTTGTCATGCATGACATCTCAAGCAGACAGACATTAGACCCTCTTGGACTGACAGCTATAACTGTGCCACCTGTTAAAGCTGATCATTCTGTGTTTGTACTGTGGCATCATTCTTGGTGAGGGTTGGATGCTGCAAATGGACAGTGTCATACCGGCCTGGGGTACATACTCAGAGAGCTCATCCATGTCTCTTTTCATGTAGTCCAGGGAGGTACATCTCAGGTCATTCACACCAGCATGGACAATGAGTGCATCATATTTCTGCTTGCTTTGGGGTGACCTGCGTACTTGTGTTATGTGGCATATTGTGGCAGCCTACAGGCAGCTTACTGTACCCTTTCCCTTGTTCAGTCTGGTGAGTGGGACAGCAGTGTGTCTGCCTATACAGACACCTATTACAACTGTATCAGGCATGTTGTTTCTCCTTCTGGCCTGTGACTGTTTGGCACACCAGCTTTGTGTACTATGTGTTGCATGTGCTATGTTTGGAGGTTGTGGTTGCTTGGGATCTGCTTTGGAGGCTTCTGTTGGTGTGGTGTGTTTATAATTAGGGCTTCCGGGAATGTTTTTCTGTGTTTATGTGTTTGGTTTACAGTTGTGATAGGTCTATGTGGGACTGGGTTTGTGGTGTATGTGGTTACCTTCTCCTCCTGACTAGTTTTGTCAGTACTGATTTGGGAGTGCTCAGCCTCCGGTTTGGATACATGGTTGCATCTCTCACATATATTTGTATTTATTGGGGGGAGTTGTGGGTTGTCTGTGTACTTGGGCCAGGTGTCACATTGCCTCTGGATTCACAGATTCTACTTGTTGTGGCTGGCCTTAGTGGATTGTATGTGCGGACATATTTTATTGCCATACTACTGATCAGTGATTACTTCCCTTTTTATGTCTGCTCTATCATGTAGTAGCTTCCTCATTCTCTTGCATGGTTTGGTAATGGCTGGAGTCCAGCATGCCAGATGTCTGCGTGTATGGCATTGTGTCTTGTTGTTATTTGTGATTGCATACTCCAAGCATTCCTGGCTGTGTTCATTTGATGCCTGTATAACATGTTCTGCGGTGTGTCCCATATTCTGCACTTGCACAGGGCCTTTCATGGATTCCACATTGGTTTGGAGGGATGCAACCTATGCTTTACACATGTTTTTCACTGTGGTTTTCTGGCCAGGGACTGTGGTCAGGATGTGTATATTCAGTGTGATTACTCTATGGTCTGGTCTTACCAGTGAGGGATACACTTCTCATCTTGCCATCCAGTACACATGTTGCTGATTATCACATCCAATATGTTTACCCCTCTTGTGGGAGTGGTACTTTGTTCCTGGGCATTTTGGTTTATGGATTCTGGAAACTTTTCTCCTACTGTGTTGGTGCTAGTATAATGCTCCCAGTGTATGTCTGGGTATTTTCAGTCAAGCAATATAATGTGGTTTGGGGGTTTTGATATATTCATGTATTCCAACATAGGCCACGTGCAGTTCCTGGTATTAGGATAGTAGTCTGCAGCAGGCTGTATACTGGGAGGCGGTTTTCGCCATTGCTATTTGACCATGGCTAATCCATGCTGCTTCTTGTTGTGGTACCCACATGGGGGTGTGGTTATCCTTGACATTTATTGCTAGTCACCCTCCTTTTGTAGCTTGTTCCATGTTTTGCAGCTGTACAGCACAGTATGAGGTGTAACCTGGTAGTGTTAGGGTGCTGATGTGAGCCTTGACCCAGTTTTCTATTACAGGACTGATATCAACATTCTCCATACTGTGTGTGCTTACACTGCACGCATCTTGCTGTTTAGACTTCTGGCATTGGGTAGCATTACATCTAGGTTCCTATCCCTTGTGGTACCTATGAAGGTGGGTTTGTGTTTTGAGACTTACCTATTCAGGGCATGCTGTGGATACTGACAGCCTTTGCCAGTATCCATGGGGCCTGGACTTATAGGTGCATGCCACCCCTAGCAGGTGGTGCATCATGTCATGCTCCGCATGTCTTCCCAGGCTGAAACACATTGGCTCGCCTTTGACTAACTGCATTACTTCAGCCAGTTATTGCAATTGATCATCCCATCGTCATTTTGTAGCTTCATGCTTGGTGAGGGTTTATGTTAGTCAGGGTCCTCAGGTGTGCATATAGTACATGGTGTTACATTACTTAACACATGGCATTCATGCCTCAGGTGGTGCTGCAGGGCTGCCTCTATCGGATGTGCATATTACACTCCCTGTACATGTTTGTGAGCAGGTCATGTCATTTTAGGCATCCCTATTATTATTTGAGTGAGTCAGAGGGGGTATCATTCCCAGGGTTCCTACTGAGCTAGTGTATGTGCTATGCATTGCCTCTTTGCCAAGGCCAGGGCATACTGGGCACGCCTCCTTCTGCCTACTGGGGCAGGCTCAGGTTGTTCCTCCTCCGAGTCACGCACTGCCTGTGATGGCCTTGGCAATGGTGGGTGGCTGTTTGGCCCAGCCCTATCCTGGTCCTGCTGCAGCTGTTTTCGCAAGATCATATTATGTAGCATAGCACATACCATGACAATTTGGGTACATGTAGTTGGTGTGTACTGCAAGGCTCCACCAGATGTGTCCAGACACCGGAACCGTGACTTGAGCAGCCCAAACACACGCTCTATTACATTACGTGTTTGTGCGTATTCCTCATTATGGCGTTCCTGTTCAGGTGTGTGTGCGTTTCTGATGGGTGTCATCAGCCACGGCTCCAGTGCATAACCTGCATCCTCCACTAGGTGTCCATGTGGGATGTCCCCATTGGCAAATGTCTGGTACAGCTGCGTCAAATGCCAGATGTGGGAATCATGGTAGCTCCCAGGGCAGCCAGCACACACATTCATTATTATGCCCTGGGCATCACACACGACCTGGCAGTTGATGGAGGGGAAGCCCTTGCGGTTAATGTAGGCCCTACCCCGCTCACCGGCTGGTGCTTTGATGCGTATGTGCGTGCAGTCTATTGCACCCACTACCTCAGGGTATTCCGCTATTTGCTGGAAGAGACGATATTGCTGGCCAATACCTCACGGGCATTGGGGAAATATACATGATCACTGACATGTGCTGACATGGCATCCAGGAACTGGTGCAGTACCCTGGAGGCTGATGCCTGTGATATCCCCATCATATCACCAGTTGGTCTTTGGAAGGTACCTGTTGCTAGTATTCTTAGGCCAACACATACCTTGGTTTCCACTGGGATGGGTTCCCCTCTGTTGGTTCTGTGTGTGAGGCGTGGCCTGCACAGCTCAACTATTTGCTACAGGAGGTCTCTGTCCACTCTATAGCACTCTACTATCTCCAGCTCATGTAACCCATGGTAGGTGACCCTGGACCTGTACACTCTTCTCCATCTCCTCACTGTGGGTTGTCTGGCACCATTTGCATTGTCACCGCCCTCAGCAAGTCGCCTATGTCTCATTATGACAGCTATGGCAACCCCTAACATTTCTGCTCTGAGTTCAGCTTTTTCAGTTTTCACTTCTATTAGCTTACTCCTGTCTTGCAGAGTCTCTTGAGAGAAACATCCTGCACTGCTGTTTGCAGAGTTTTAAGTGCTGGGCTGGGCTACTATTCTGCCTGTGTAATTGCCTGCTTCTAATTGTTTTCACCTGCTAGCTCCATCAGTATTCCCTGCTAGCTTCCTACTAATTCTGTTGCTTCCTCTTTCCTTTCTGTTTACTCAGGGGGAGCACCATGCATACCTGCAGAAACATGCTGACAGTAGCTTACACACACGCACACATGCTTACACGGTTCAGGATCTGTCTATTCAAGTTAAAACATGCGCACACCAGCACAAACAGTCTTACAAGTCTGCCAACAGGCTCCCACATGCTCAGTCTGCCTTACACGTGCGCTCACTGCCCTACTCGCGCTACATGGCGTGCACACGTGCGCATGCACGCCCAGCAAGAAACTTTGGTGTAAGTAACAGTGTACACCTTCCATTTCTTGACTTTCCCATGCTTATCTTGTGGCACTCCTCTTTCCCTGATCTGTGTCTATCATCTGTCATGTTACACTGACCTCCAATGAACTGCATTTCTTTCTACTATTCCCCCCTGTGATGTCACCTATCTCCTACTCTATTCCTCCCCCTTATGTATCTCTTACACTACTCAGACTGTGCTCATTTGCTATGTGACTGTGGGATTCAGTATCCTAACCCTCATTTATATGAGATTGCCTACTAATGCTTAGTTACATGTCTTAGACTCAGCTTCCCCCCTTAGCAACCACTACACAGTGGCCATCTTGTTTTTGGTCTGCTGGTCCCTGCATTGCCATTCCATGTATTGCATAAAACCCACATTTGTGGGTTTATAACCTTCATTTTTAAGTTTTATACAGAGCAGCCCATTTGCGCGGGGCTGCGCTGCGTTTAAACATTGGCGATCGCCGAAAAACAAAATTATATTTTTATACATTTTGCATCGGGTTACCTTGCCAATGGCCACATATTTGGCCATTGGCATGCTGCCTGACACATATGCACCCTTTATTTGGAGCTGACATGGCTTCGTTGTGATTTTTGTAGAAACGTACTCAGTTGTCAACTGAGTACATTTCTGCAGCTAAAACGTCTCTTACATGGGCTGGTTTCTGCTTCGTGGATCGCTAATATACCTCATTTGCATACCTTTCGGCTGCAAGTGAGGTATTTAGCATATCCACACCCAGTCCATGTAAGAGACGTTTTAGCTGGTCTCTTACACGGCGTTTAGGGCTGTTCCTGGATCGCGAGGCTTGCATGGAGTGTTACACGTCTCTTACACTCTGTGCAAGCCTTCGTGAATCCTGCCCTGTGTCTTTCTGGCAAATCATTTTCAAATCATTGAGGGTTGAAGTCAGAAAATAAAGACAGGCATTTGAGTCTCAGACTTCATTTCCTTCAGAAAATTCATGCTAATGCAATACTTGTTATTCTATCAACTCTAACAGCAATATATATATAAAGTGTCCCTATTTCTTGGGCCTTTATCCCCCCATTATTTATGGCTTTGTCCAGACGTTTTGCTCAAAGAGGTTGAGAGCTATGCTAGCTACTCCACCAGGCATCCTACTCAAACACAGTCTAAGTACTGCCTTTGTCCCCACTGAATGGGAAACAGTGACCATTTCCCCGTCCACAAGGGCGGCTTGGCAGCAGAGCCAAGTAAGTATAGACTCATAAGTTTAACTAGCATCATCTGTAAGGCAATGGAACAAATTATCATGGCTCTCAGACAGAAGGACATAGGTGATCTCCAAACCCTACATCTGTCCCAGTTTGGTTTTGTCAAAGGTAGGTTGCGCCTGATAAAGCTGCTGGATTTCTTCAAGAATGTGATCAGAGCTGTAGACAAAGGCAAAGCTGTGCACACATCCTATCTTGAATTGGTCAAGGCCTTCAACACAATCCCACATTTGGGCATAATTGAGAAACTAACCCAGTTGAATATCAACTCCTATGTTGTAAGGTGGGTTGCAAACTGGCTCACAGATCCACAACACTCAGTCAAAATGGGAGACTTTACCTCTACCAATAGACGTGACACCATTGGGGTCCCACAAGAGTCAGTGCTGTGGTCCATCCTGTTTGGCATGTACTTCTCAGAAGTCCAGGCAAAAACAGAAGGGCAGTGGTTAAACAAGTTTGTGGGTGACTGCAACTTAGGTGCCATCATTGAATGCCCTACCAATGTCAGTGTTCTTCAAAAGGGGCTTACACAGATTAATGACTGGTGCCAAAGCCATGGTCTGAAACTAAATGCCAAAATATGCATCCTCATCCCCTTTGTTAAAAACAATGTCCCTGCTGATTATAAAATGACCAAGAATACACTGTTCACTAATTCTATATTAAGAGACCTGGGAACAGAAGATGACTGCAACTTCAGCTTTGAACACCATATGTCTACTGTGATGAGGAAGACATTCTACATCACTCATCTGATTAGGAAATGCATTGCCTCAAGAGCAAAAGAGGTTACAACTCCCCTAAACTCTCCCCTCATCAGGCCTATTATTGAATATAATGCTCCAATATAATGCTCCCTTTGGCATGTACTGTACCAGACACCTGCAGCAACTTGAGAGACCTCAGTGATTCCTAAATAAGAA
This sequence comes from Protopterus annectens, assembly GCF_019279795.1. NCBI lineage: Eukaryota > Metazoa > Chordata > Ceratodontiformes > Protopteridae > Protopterus > Protopterus annectens. The sequence goes on from NC_056741.1 coordinate 1,935,997,668, forward strand.
AACAAAGGGTCTCCAACACATCTTATACATATAAACTGAAGTCACTGTCACTGCACTCATTATCATATAGACTGCTTAGAGGCAACGCATGCATAGCTTACAGGGCTATCTCTGACCAAAAGCTTATGAAAATGCTGCACATCCATAAGTCAAATGGGTCTAGAATCACCTGTTCCAGAGACCTCAATGTATCCTGTGACATAAATATGACATGCTGGAGAGACAGCTACATGTTACTGCATTACTGTTCTGATGAGATTTGACAACAGTGCTGTCATACAATCCAGAAATCTGAATCTGATGGCACGGCTTCTGATGTGCATCATACCTTTATACTAAAAAATCATTAATGAGAAAAGTTAGAAAGGAATGAGACACATTTTATTTTCTGACTTCACAATCCTTACAAGTGCATCCACTATAAAGTAGTAAAATGATGATGCTAGCAACTGTATAACTTGCCAAAGAAAATATAAATGACAGGTACAATTACAGTTCAACACCACAAATGCAGATAAAGTAAGCATTAATGTAGATATTCACCCTGTGCATCAGACACATAGCTTTAGTATCCTGAATCCAAAAGATAGACAACAGGGATATGGCACAGTTATCATCACTTGTACAGGGTGTTGTGTGCATGGGGGCAGGAGGCCTAGGCTGACACAAATGGTCGGTGAGTATCTGTGAGTAAGCAAGGGGAAAAAGGCAGAATGAACCATGTAACTGTTGTGTGTCTGTAAGTGCCCTCAGTGTGACATTGGTGTATGAGTGTCTGCATGAACATAACCAAGCTCAGTGCTAGCTCTACATCTCTGTATATTGGACAGGTGTGAGTCATACATGGTAGAGTTGACAGTTCATTGTTGTCACCCCTGACCATGAGAACTGACTCTGCCAGGAGTTGCACTGGCACCTCCATGCACAGGGTCAGATGCAGTGCAACTACCTGAATGTGATGGTTGTCTGCTGGATATGATCCCTTCACAGGAACACCCAGGACCATGACCCCATGGCCTGCCATGTCTGGTTGTGGACAGCACACCCCCTGAAAGAGCAGGGGAACTACTGCCACTACAGGAGTGTGGTTGGGCATGGGCACATTGGCTATCAATAGCTGTTGTGGATGACCTACACCCATGAGGATGCCATTGCCCTCCTAGCAGAAATTCCATCACAGACATTGCTCGTTCCATGACAGACACTCCTCGCTCCATCACAGACACCCCTCATTCCAATGTGTCATTCATCTGATCCATTGAATTGGCAACACAGTCAAGGCAGTCACAGATGTCAGACTGTGCCACATCTACAAGCCTGACCATTTGTCTAGAGCACCTTTTTGAACATGCCTATGCCTCCATCTCAGCCCTAAAGATATATTGCATAACACAGGAAGAGACACCTGCACCAGGTGGAGGAGGTACAGCAGGCCTCTTCTGAGCACCCCTATCAACTCTCCTGTGTGGCACCTTGGCCACACTTGGGCTACAGTTAGAGTCAAAAGGCACTGAAGCCACACTAGCCACACTTCCCTGGTCAATGTCCTCACCTTCCAACTGTCCAATATCTGTGGGCTCAGTGGACTGGGTATGCATACACCTACTGGCTGTGTGCAGTGGAAATGAAGATGGTGGCTGAATGTCAACCTCTGTATCAGATTCAAACTCTGCACCCCCCCCCTCAGCTGTGTCTCACTTTGGCCACCATCATCATCTGAGTCTGATGAGATACTGACACTCCCACTTCCATGATCACCTGTGATAAAAAGGAAGAAACAGGAATACATTAATACCTGCACTACTTTGATGTAATATATGCTAAACAGTTAACACTGCTGTCACTATTATACACAGTGCATCAATACACACAACAGGCCTAATATGACACATTATGATATTTCTTGAAATTGATCTGCAGTGCTAATATAACTGTATTTGGCTTACCATCTGCAGGAGGCATACATCTCTGGAGTCCTGACAGTCCTAAAATAAGTTAATTAAGAGGTAAGGGCAACATCATCACATTTAACAGTAAGACGGGGGGGGGGGTAATACAGTTACTCCTCTATATCTGCATTAACTCTACTTTCAACAAGAATGTGACTGACAACTTCAAACTAAGCTTATAATTGAAGCAATCTTCAATTCCCCCCAAAAAAGACAACTGACACAAACTTAACATTTACTTAAATTATTTTACTATGCAACAGTATTCTAATGTTCATATAACAAAACCTACCTGGAAGCTCCTCTTGTGACTCAGAAGGTGTGGCGCCCACATCCAGCACATACTGTGATCCACTCTGCTGTGAGCTCTCCTGACTGAGGATATACTCCAGGAGCTCTTCATTGGGGGTAAGAGGTGGTTTCATATACTGCTGCTCCTTGAGCTAATATGCTTAGCCCCACTGTGCAACAGAAAGCTGATGTCAGTACGATAACACAATTATTATTATAAATATAACAGGCTTGATAGTTTAACATTATCCTGAGGTGATGTTGGAATTATCAATACATTATGAGGATGTTGACCCACATATTGCCTTTGTCTGTTTCACAAAGCACATTAGTCGTTCTTGCATACAAGTGTCATGCTCCCTTCACCTGTCTGCTTTCTGACGCTTGTGATATGACTTCTGTGGTGTCAGCAGCTAGTGCACATGTCTAGAAAAAGCTGAGTTAGGTAGGCAGATGTTTGAATCTGGCAGTGCATATCTAGTATGAGTATTTACAAAAGCTGATATCAAGTGTAAGATTCTACTCACAGGTAATATTTAGAAAAGGAGAGGGTTTTGATCCACAAAGTGTCATACTCTGTTTTAAAGGAGACAACTATATTATGACTTCTTTTGTGACATCAGCAGCTGCTACACAGGTCTAGGCAATGCTGACTGACGTTGGAAGGTGTTCAAATCTGGCAGCATGTACCTAGTATGAGTGTGCAGAAAATGGTAACAGGTAGGACTTTCCTACTCAACAGATGTAAGTTGTACCATTCTTAGAATTAGGGGGAGTTGATTCCTCAAAGTATTATACTCCGTTTTAAAGGAGGCCATATGCCTTCAAACACACTGTTCAAGTTCACTCTTCATATGTCTGCTTTCTAAAAAGTGTGATTATGTGGCATCAGTAGGTAGTGCACAGGTCTAGATAATGTTGAGTTAGGTGGCAGGTGCTCAAATCTGACAGTGTGTACCTTTTATGAGTGTGTAAGAATAAGAAAACAGTAACAGACAGGACTGGCTTACTCAATAGACGTGAGATGTGCAATTCTACTCAGTGGCAACATTTACACAGGTCGAGGGGTTTTATCCCCCAAGTATTTTACTCCCTTTTAAAGGAAACCATATGTATTCAAACTAACTTCTCAAACTGGCACTTCAACAGCATTCTTTCTGACAACTGTGGTATGACATCTTCTATGGTGTCAGCAGCTTATGTATATATGTAGAGATTGTGCATTATATAGGCAGGTGTTTGAATCTGTCAGTGTATACATTGCATGAATGGGTACAAAAGCAACTGGTAACAGGCAGAACTAACTTACTCAACTGATGAAATGCTTACAATTCTACATGGTGGTAACACTTTCATAGCTGGAGGGTTTTAATCTGACAAGTGATGCACTATCTTTTATGGGAAACAATAAACATTCACACACACACTGCTCATGTTATCCCTTCAAACATGAGCCTTCTAACAAGCATGCTATGAGTTCATAGGGTCATAGGAAGTTACTAAGCTATTGGTCCTAGAGCCTTTACAAGCCTAGCCATGTTAGTCCCGAGTTGCCTCAATTGTCCTTGGTTAGATGGACATTATTCACAGAGCAAGTCTGTGATAAACACCGACTACCTTTGTCCATGAGGGACATGGGTACCAACCCTGGGGTGAATTTGCAGTATCCCATCCATTTGTCCAGGTTGTGCTTGAATAGGGTCAGTGAGGAGCTCTGCTTCAGATGAATTGGAAGTTTATTCCAGAGTAGCGGCAATCTCTGGGAGCTAGATCTGTCACAACCACGTTCTGTTAATGTCACAGGCTAGGTTAAGAACATTAGAGCAAGTGACTCTTGCAGATGTGCACCATTTCTATCAAGGCAGTTTCAGAGACTGCCCTGTATGCCAGACACAAATCACCTCTCAGTAGCCTATACAATACAGAGTACAGTGACAGGGCTTTTAGTCTAAACATAAGTCATGGTTTGGAAGCCCTGTATTTTCTTGGTGAGAAATCTCTGTGGTCTCGCCGGCTGCTGCAGGTGTCTGGTGAGGTACATGCAGAAGGGAGACTTGTACTCTGTTAATGGTCTGATGAGGGTTGAGTACAGTGGAATTATAACATCCTTAGACCTGGATGTGATGCCTTTAATTATGAGATCCACGACATAGAAGGCTTTCTCTACCACTGTGGAAACTTGGTGGTTGAAGTTCAGACTGTTATTTACATGTGTTCCCAGATCTCACACCACTGGGTGTTAGCAGCAAATGTACAAGTCTAGAGATTGTGAGCTACATAGGCAAGTGTTTGCATCCAACAGTGTATACTTTGTTGTTGTTGTCTTTCGGCTTTTCCCGGTTAGGGGTCGCCACAGCGGATCTCCGGTCCGCTAATGATTGGCAGTAGATTTTGACGAACGCCAAGGTGCCAGCTCGACGGTCAACCTTCAACGAAGGCACGACTTTATATGAGTGTTATATAAAGACATTGGTAACATGCAGGAATGTCTTACTCAACAAATGTGATGTAAGATATTTTACTGTTTTAATGTATGGGGGGTTTAGATCCCATGAGTACTGTACTTCATTGTAAGCATGCTCATTTAACAGACATTGTAACCTTCTGTTGCATGACCATTAGTGTAGCTATTCAGTGGAGGGAAATAGTATTTCTCATTTATCGTTCTTTGACAAAAACTGCTGAGAATTTGTCTTTGGACACATAGCTCTTCTCCCTGTCATGCCATGAAGGTTAGAGTTGATGTATTGATGGCAACAGCTGTGATATAGGCCTGTATAAACATTTATTATGACAACTATTGCGGCTTCTAATCTTGATGTGATGTTCCAACTCTGTGTAACTTAAGTTGAGAGCTGTGATCCACCAACTGCTGTTGCCTGCTGCACAATGCTCATTGCCTTTGTCACTGTTCCATAATGTTGTCACACACCTTTCAGATCTGTATTGTCTCGTAACTGTTGTACAAATAGCTCTGGGACATTAGTAGATAATGCACGTCATGTGACCCTGATTTAGGTAGGCAAGCTTTTGAATCATATCTGGTACAGTTTGTAGCAGTGTATACAACAATTTCTGATAGATACTAATGATTTACTGCATATCTACTTTGACATGAAACTTTCAGAGGAGTTGTTTGGTCCCCTGTATGTTGTGCTCACTTTTAACAGTGGCATATTCAGTCCAATACAAACTGCTGGTGACTTTCCTCCATATGAATGCTTTCTAACAAGAAATGTATAGGTTTGTTCTGTGGCATTATTGGATAGCACACTACTCATGTGAACATGGGTTAGGCAGGCAGGTATTTGAATCTATGCTGATCTCACGTGTGAAATACTGACAACTGTCATTTTCATATAGTAATAATGACATTAATGACACGTAAACATGAAAGAATGGTAACATGTTATGTCCATCTGACAGATTCTATGCCTCACTGAAATTATGCACTGATTTATACACTGGTTGTTAGCTTTCACTCCCTATTTTTTTTTTCATTCTCTACCTACCTTACAGATATTTTCTGCGTGCATTCTGCGTTCTGTGGCATTAATTCTAAATATACATAAACACCTTCTGTTGTGGTGTATTATAGTTGTGCACATGAGTTTCCATTACCAGTGTCAAAGGTAATGGTTTTGACAACAGGTAACTGCATTTTATTTGCATGATATCCGAAATGCATATGTCAGCCACTTCTCTCTTGTGTACTGTGTTAGCATACCTTGAGAGTACCTGTAGTAGGGAAAATATAATTCATGGATTCAAATACATGTAAGTGCATTTTGTTTGCCTTATAGCAACTGTTGCAGAACCTAGCAATATATTACAACACTCACCTGTGCTCCCAATGCTTCTGTACTATGCATTGCTAAACCAGTGGTCTGCAAAGTCTGATAGACACTGGAATGGCTTAAATGTGATCCCTAATTTTGTCTCTTCTACTGGTGCCATGTGTTATATCCCCACAATGTAGGCTGCCCTGTATTGTCTTAACATAAACTATTTATATGGCTTTTAGTGCCACTGCTGTGATGGCCATTTGGGAAGTATGTCTTATAGTTGTCAATCAATCAAGAACAAATCTCACCATAAACAGGGACAAATCCAAAAATAATCAGGACACTTAAAATATTAGAAATATTAATTTGAGACACCGATAGAAAAAGAAAATGTGAATTCATATATATTTTCAGAAGCAAAACAAGGTCTATAACTAATTATTGTCATTACTTATTAAGTGTAATTCACCACCTTTTCTCCAAAAGTCATCAGTTTTAGGAGGGATAAAGATGGACAGAGCTAATATTTTAGTCAAAGTCAGGGACAGTAATGGCTATGTAAGTGATCTGTGTAACTCTGCAAGGATGTGTGCTGTGTTCTGAGGGCCTTACATCATGACTGATTAAGTTATCACCCTTGTTAAGAAATATGTATGGTAAAAGTGTTGTGTGGTAATATGGGTTCACCTCCCATGACGTTTGTTACTTGCTATGTGTTATTGCAGTCATCCTGCACATGTGAGAAATGTCACTGAATGTGTTATGATGACCTTCTGCACTATGACACATGCAGCATCTCAGTTTAACATGTATGTGCATGTGGACAGTAGTGCTGCACTGACCCACTTTGAGACAATCCATCTTACATTTCTAAACCACCTTTATGGTATATTATGGGTGCATGGCTTACACCACACTGTTGTTAGGTATGTGTTGTTGCATCACAATGCAGGTTTACTGACATATGGCACATCCCCGTGTATCTAATTATCATCTGTTATGGTTTACGCAGCTTGTCCACTTTGTGCATTGTAAAGAGTAATATGCCACTCCTCCTGACATTTCTGGTTATCTGGCCTATCTTCAAGGATTACAGTCACTAATGATAGTTCTTTTCTGTGTCTGACTTCGTACCCTTCAGTACATCCCTACTACTGACAAAGCTGTTATTGTATCCACTTTCCCAATGTATAGGAGCAGTGTCTATGAGTTGTCCCTAGGTTTGTGCCTTTGTCCCCACATTATTTGTGGGTTTGTCGATTATTTTTACATTGGGAGGTTGGGAGGTCTGTTTGTGTATAATTCAAAGTGTTTTAAATGTTTATATTGTTCCATGAAAGTTTTCCATGCTGAATTTTTCCATGAATGTTGGTTATGTGAATCCTATTGCATCAAAATCTCCATGATTTAAGTCACTGAAATGCATATGATCATTCTTCATTACCTGTTTGTTGTGTTGCCAAGCTTTGCCTACTCATATATTCCTGATTTAGTTATCAGAATGCTGTTAAGTGCACACACACCTGTTTCCAATTATGTGCTTTGTAGTACTGTGGGCTTGAGGTGAGGCTCTTCAATGTGCTATGTGCAATGGCTGCATGCATATTTGATTAGCATTGTTGCTTGCAGTGCTAACACAATCAGTCATGTTAGCTTGGGCATGAAGTGCACACAAAGTAAGTGAATCCCAGTAAGTATCTGCAAGACACATAAAGAGTGGATTTTTTTTGCATGACATTGGCATAAAAGAGAAAAAAGCAGTACTCCTTGCATTAAAATATGCAAATATAAGAAGTATGACTGAAAAAAGTTGAAAATGGCAATATGAATTAAAGAGAGACAAATTTTAAATTGGAGCATTTAACCTGGCTCGTGATACTAAACAGCATATGAATTCAGGTTATAAAATACTTAGTAGCTGCTGAAAAGAGAGTTAATAGGCTGGACTCACAATATACATGTGAAAATATGGTAACATGTTAGGAAGCATACCTAATTATATTAAAACACAAAACCAGCAAGGAACTTCCAAATAAAATCCAACAAATATTATGGGTATACAATAATACAGTAAAGGTCCAATTATACTGAAATAGCCTGCATTTCACATATATAGTTTGTACCTCTTTGCTGTATGCCTTCTAGGTTCTGAAGTGACAAGAAAAAGGAATTATGTATAATTAAGCACACCAAATATTAACTGCAAAAAAATTCTTATAGCTTGGTAAGTACTAGACTAGCTGCCCTTGCGGGCCATTTTAAGTCTAGCCAATTTCCATTTGTTGCTTGGATTAACCTATCCCATTTTGTGTTAGAATGGCTTTACCCATCCCATGGTCAATAATTGTATATTACCCTTAGTCAGAATAACTGGAATCATACCATAGAACATTTGAGGGGACCCATGCATGTTATAAAGCAAACTCTGTCCATTAGTAATACAGCAAGCAGTACTTACCAAAGAATCTTACCAAATAATTGGACTTGAATGAATTTAATCCTTTAGACCAAAAGAAAATAATAGAATACTGGAGTATATAATTATATGAAACATGAAAGAATGAAAAATGTTCCCTAATAAATATATCATATTGAATTCATTGTTTAGGCAATGTATTTATAGATTGTCATAAAAACAAATGAAATTTTGAACGATTAGTTTTGCATAATTGAAACTTCAGTAAGTTGAGACTTAATGAAATGTATGGGAAGGCCTTCTAAGGGAATTTAAATAGCCATAACCCAATAGGAAGAGGCCCTAGGGCAGACCCAGAACAAGATGAAAGGATTGTTTCTCATCTTATCTGGGAATGTCTTAGGCTCTCATAAGGGATTTCTCCTGATGTGGTCTGGCCAAATATCCACCTTATGTCTCACCTGAAATTAAGAACTTTATCTGGGAACAATTCCAATATTTTAAAGCTTGCATAGTAGAGTGTTAAAGTTTGCAAAGTCGACCTTTTGTGCTTAGCATTGTGAACATCAATATTTGGTTGTTTGTTCATTATCAGTAGGCATATTCATATTTATATATATATATATATATATATATATATATATATATATATATATATACACCGCGGTAGTGGTGCTGCAGTAGCATTGTCGCCTCACAGCAAGACGTTGTCGCGTTCGATTCTCAGCTAGAGCGTCTTCTGTGTGGAGGCATGCATGAATGGGCGTGCCTTCACTGAAGGTTGTGCATCAGGGCTGGTAACTCGGCATGTAAAAATCCACTACCAAACATTAGCGGACCGGAGTTCCGCTGTGGTGACCCCTAAGCGGGATAAGCCGGAAGACACAACATATATATATATATATATATATATATATATATATATATATATATATATATTAGAGCTGTTGATTAATCAATATTAACAAGGATAATTTGTCTGCGATTAAAATTTTTAATGTGATACCTTTATGCGTTATTTCACTCATGCATTAAGTAAGCAGCACCAGGTCAGCTTCACTTGATCGCTTCCTGTGTTGTTTCTGGTCTTTCTTTCATGAGCAGTTAATTTAAGTTGTTTCAAACTGGGGCAACACTATTCATTAGTGGCAAAATCATGGAGAATTCATGAAAAGTGACTACTTTTGAAGTTCGTTCAACATGGAATCAAAGGTGGAAAAAACAATTTTGAATGGAAAGTTTGTTTTTAAAACTAGTGATACCATGGTTTGCAAATATTGTAAGGAGTCTAAATATCATTGTAGTAACTCATTGCTGAATTATCACCTGCGAACCAAGCATGCATTTATTGCTCATGAAGAGCTGTCAGCATCAACTGCATCATCAACTAAAGCTGAATCAGCATGTCGCCACACTATATTAGTTGAACTTCAGGATATGGCAAAACCAATGGATCAAGGGAAGTACAACATTACTAACACTGTTGCAAGATGGAATGCTGAGGACAGTTGACTAATTAACATTGTCACTAATGAAGGCCTTCAGGATGTTATCCGTGTTGTCAGTGAAAACCTGTCATATACTTTGCCTTTCCAGATCCCTCATTAGCAATCAAATTGATAGTTTGTACAACCAAGAGAGAGGGAAAATAAGTCAGGATATGGCAAGGAGTTGAATTTGTAGCTTTAATGGGAGACTATTGGTCATCTGTGGCTAATAATAGCTACCGCGGCGTTACTTGTCATTTCATTGACAAAGATTGGATTTCTCACTATACAGAAAACTGTGCAGAGCACCTTTCATGAGTGGCGAGATCATGGAGAATTTATAAGAAAGTGACTATACTTTTGGCATGGAAATGCACGTAATGTGACAGCTGCCCTAGGAAAACTGCCATTTCAGAACATGCCCTGTGCAGCACATGGCCTTCAGTTGTCTGTAAATAAAGCAATTGCAGAGTCTGGAATTGAAAGCCTCCTAGCTAAATGCCACAAAGTCATGAGACACTTTAAACACAGTCCTGCGAACAGTGCTGAGCTGACAATGCAGCAATTGTAACTGTATGAGCGACAGGAGAAGTTAATGCAGAACATTACCACACATTGGAATTCATCTCTTCAGATGACCAAATGACTTCTAAATAACAAAGAAACCGCGCTGAAAACTCTAGCACAACCAGGCCACAAATAATGGCTCACTCCAATGGAAGAGTGGGAGAAACTGCATCTGGTACACAAGGGTCTCAATCCCTGTCGCTATGCTACAGAATTACTGGGCAGAGAGCAGTATGTTTCCTGCTCAGTGATACTGTCAACCTTCTGCCATCTTGAAGTTGAAATGGTAGTATCTAATGATGACCCTGCTAGCATCATATGTTTCAAAGATGCATTTTTGTTGGATTTGGAATAATGCAAACTGAACCTCAACCTTTCATGGTTAGAAATTGTGACTGCACTGTACTCATGTTTCAAAAATCTTTAATGCTTGAGAAAGGACAAAAAACACAAGGTTTAGCAAGACTTACAAGTTCTTGTGGAAAATTCTAATCAACATGATATCATCAACCAGAAGAACCACCCAGAAAGAGAATGCGAATGCATGAACTTTCATCAGATTCTGAAGATGAACCCCTGATACCTCTCTCCTCATCTGAGAAAGCAGTTGTTGAGCAATACAGACATGAAAAATAAATTGACATTGACTCTGAATCATTGCAATGGTGGAAGCTACAGGAGGACAATTGCCCAATCCTAGCTAAGTTAGTCAGAAAATATTTAGCATCCTCAGCCAATACTGTTGTTTGTTAAAACTTGTTTTCAGTGTCTGGATATGTTGCCAGTAACAAAAGAGCATCTCTTAAACCAACAAATGTCAATAAATTGGTCTGGTTAAGCAATTGGCTGAAAAAATAAAGTAAGTCACAACACTTGCGCCCCCCACACCCCCCGCTACTTAAATATACCAAATCCGAGATTGCTCTACATTGTGGTAACGGGAAATCTTCCCGTTCTGCATTGTATGGAGATCTCCATTCAGATCAGTCGTGCTTTTAAAACGTCGATCATATGGTCTCGGTCATATGAAAGTTGATCTTTTAAAAGTTCGACCATCTGAAGGAGACCCGTATATATATATATATATATATATATGTATATGTGTGTGTGTGTGTGTGTGTGTGTGTATGTGCATATATATCTACTTTACAAGCTTGAAGTTTCAAAACTTCGAATTGCAAACAGTCGAGACCATAAGATTAAAGTTTTGAAACTTCAAAATTGTAATTAAAAAAAAAAATAAAAACAACAAAAATTTTTTTTACATTTTTGCAGGGAGACAAGCCCCCCTGCACCCCCCACACCCCCTGCTAAATAAATATACCAACTCTGAGATCACACTATAGTGAGGAAAATGGTAAATTTCCCGTTCTGTGCTGTACTTTGATCTCCATTCAAAACGTTCAAAGTTTCAAAACTTCAATCTTATGGTCTCAGCTGTAGAATGACCAGTGGAAACAGAGATTGCAAGTTATGAGTGATTTATTGTACAGCCAACATGAATTCGCCTGCATGCATATTAATGACTTGCACATAATTGAACTTGATTAACACCACCCTCCCCCATCTCCTTCCTTAACTACGGTAGCTGTCAAGGTGCAATCGCTGTTCTACATTCGACCTCTTTAACTTTGTTCTTGATTTGAAATACATGACCAAATTTACTTTAATATTTTCTTTAACCACATTCCAGAGTTAAACATTATATTAACAGTTCAACATGACCAGTCCAATTTCAAGTCCAATTCACTGTATACATTTAGGATTAGGTTTGCAGACTCTCCTTGTCCACGTCACATATAGACTTTGATTTGATTTAGAAATAGGGAGTGTCCTTAGAGGTTTACATAGTACTGAAGCATCACTTTGTATTTTGGAACCATTTGAATAAGGCAGTCTGTCTTCTTGAAGCGGATTGGATGGCAATTCATTTGACGAATTGGAATCACCAGTACAATTGGTCTGCTATGGTTTTCACTCTGGGACAGACAAAATGTGTCTGCGATTTCTCCTGTAGTCTACCCTTTCAGACTAAATTATCAGGACCTTAGTTCAGCATAAATGTCCTTCACAATACCTACATGATCATGGCCTTTTGAAGTCTGCATTCAAACTTCACTTTGCAACAATGGATGAAGAGACCTGCTGGTTTTGTCATAGCAAAACTTCTGTGAGTGGCGCTTTTTCAATAGTTGATCTCTGACTACGTTATTACTCTTTGAGATAGGAAACAGCTGTTTGCTAATTGGAAGAGTCGTTCTCATTTGTCTGAACATCAGTCTTTGAGCTGGTGAGCCAAGTGTTTGGTCACAAGGAATGTTTTGAAGGTTTAGTAAAGTGAGGAATGCATCAGTTACATCTCTTTTGGACTTTTCAATTAAATGCTTGGCTCTACAAACTGCAGACTCAGCCAGCCCATTAGTTTGTGAGTATTCAGGATGAATAAAGTCCCAAGATGCGGCAAAGTCTTTAAACCAGTGACTAGTGAATTGTGCATCTTTATCTGAGATGACTTTATATGGGCTGCCGTGGACTGAGAAGTGCCTTTTTAGTTTTGTAATTACTGTGCCAGATGTCAAATCATGGAGTAAATTGACTTAAAACCATCTGGAGTAGGAATCAACCAGGACCAGGTAGTGTTGACCATTCCATTTGAAAATGTTCACTGCTACTGTTGACCATGGTAAATCAGGGATTGGGTGTAAATAAAGAGGCTTTTTTGCTGATGAGGTTTATTACTGTTGCAAACTGAACATGAAAAAATCTTTCTTTCATTATCTTTGGACATTGAGGGCCAGAACACAATGCCTCTTGCTCTGTTTTTAGTTTATTCAGTGCTCGGGTGGCCTCTGTGCAAAATGTGTATGCAGTCCTTTTGCAATGGTTTAGGACCTACTACTTTTGGACCTTTCATAATGATGACATCTTCTAATATGAGCTCATCCCTGAATGGGAAATACTGCTGGATTTCAAGTGGCAAATTCATTTGATGAGTTGGCCAGCCTTGTTTGATGCTATTACTCAGTTTTTGAAGAATGAGTCTTTAGCAGTGTGACCTCTTAACTCATCAAGCCATGATGATGAAAAGTGCTTGACCGCCATGACTTCAGAATCAGCTGCTTCATTTTCGTGTTGTTCTGTCATTTTTCTGAGGGCGAGTGACAAGGCATCAGCAAGATACATGTGTTTGCCTTTTGTGTAGGCAATAGTAAAGCTGTACTTTTGTAGCTTTAACATAATGCGTTGCAATCAGGCTGGGGCTGTGTGTATCGGCTTGTTCAAAATTGTTGCTAGTGTCTGGTGATCTGTTTCAATCTGGATTGGCCTTTTGTATATATAGTCACTGAATTTAGAGCATTTAAACACAACAGCAAGAAGTTATTTTTCTATTTTGGGATAGTGCATCTATGTTTGAGTCAGGGTACAGGACGCATATACAATAGGAATGCCCTCCTGAAGACATGCTGCACCAAGGCCATACTGAGAGGTATTACAGGAGAGTGACACAGGCTTATGGAGATCATAGTATCTAAGTGTGGGCGGACTGGTAATTCTCTTTTTTAAAGTATCAAACACCTCTTGGTGCTGCTCAAACCATTAACATTCTCTGGGACTGGCATTTCATTAATTGCTGCTATCTCTGATGGATCTGCCTGTAACACTGAACTTGTGAATATGTGACCAACATAGTTGACTTTTTTCAGTTTGAATTTACACTTTAAAGGATTTAGCTTGAGGATGACCTCACGCACATGGTCTAGAACTTTCCTGAGATTTCTGTTATTTTCATTTTTGCCATTGCCTCCAATGATAATGTCATCCACAATAATGGCACAAGGATATCCAACAAATATCTGTTCCATAGCATGCTGGAATACATCACTGGCAGAACTGATTCCAAACGGCATTCTTAAAAACCTGTATCTCTCAAATGGTGTGCTTAATGTTGTTAATAAAGAATATTTACGATCACTGAGATTTGCCAAAAGGAGTTCTTGGCATCTAAAACTGAGAACACAGTCAAATTTGGAGATCAAGGTGGCTGCAGTCCTATAGACACTGGTATCCCTCAGCTTTGCCTTACGCTACAAAAACATCAATTTTCTTTGGCTTGAGAGTACTTCTCTTAGGTAAAATATTTCTAGCACCTTGCAGATTATAACTCATTCCTACGGTTTATTTCAACAACACAAGAACCCACTAAAGCAGCTGGGAAAGGCAAACAGGAAAATACAAATCTAGAAGACTTAAAAATTGCTCTACACCCTATTCAAACTGTTATACAAGACTTCTCTGAGAAACTTAAGACTTTTGGAGACTCCATAAACCAAATCTTAACCAGAATTGAAAAAAAATGGAGGCAAAGTTATTTAATAATGAAGATAAAATTGAACAGATACAAAAAAAAGCCAGCTCCAATGCTAAAATTATGCAGGAAATGCACCAAAAAGTACTGGATCTTGAGGCTAGATCTAGACACAACAATATTATCATAAGAGGCATACTGGAATGGATCAATCACAGCAAACTTCCAGAGACGATCCTGTCAATATTTAGTTTATTCTTGGAAAACTCAGTGGACAGCACTCCCATAATTATCAAAAGGGCTCACAGAGCTCTAAGACCATCCATGGATTCTGACAAGTCGAGACTAGTGTATGCCAAGTTGCTAAACTACCAACATGTGTTTAAACTTCTGACAGCTGCCAAAAACAAGAAACACATCATCTGGAATGGGAATAAAATCTATCTCTCCCATGACCTCTCATTACAAATAAAACTGGCAAGACAAAATCTTGCCCCCTTCTGTGCATACCTTATCAAAAAACAGATCAAATTTCAGATGACATATCCCAATACACTGTCTTTCCAACATCGTAGCACCAAGTACTCTGTCAGCAACTCTAAAGAAGCAACAGCGATCTTTGCAAACATTTTTAAAGAATCACCAGAAAAGGATACAGCCAAGTGTTGAACAACCTGGAATAAAATCTATTTTAATTTGTTTTACTGATCGCAATGCCGATAAAGCATAAAAACACATCATTTTACTTAAGCGTCACAGTTTAATCACTTATCTTCTCTTTAATCTTCATTTTATTGGCCAAATGACGAGATTCCGACTGGGCCTGCATTCTCTGTGTTGTTTTTGTTCCCTGATGAGGCCTACCAGTATGGTGGGACCTACAACCTACGAACTTCAGCTTGCCCTTTGACTCCAACATCCCAGAAGTCCTATGGCTCTTAAAGATAGAGTGATCTAAGTCACTCCTGAAAACTCCACCCTTCATTGCCGTTAGCTAGAATCCATTGGATTGCTGCCTTCTCCTGCTCTGGTTGTTGCTCCCACTTCATTTGGACAGTTAATCCAGCCATAAAACCAGGAGTAAGTACTTTTAACCTCCTAGTGCATATTCTTTCCAGCACAATTTCTACCTCGACTTCTCATGCGCTGACAACACGGAAAATGACATTAAGCATTTATCTTGCGATATTCTCTTTGTTTGTGCCTTGGACTGTTGCAAATTAACCTTATTGACTTGGTCTTTAACTCTAAACTAAATAGTATTTTCATAAAAGAAACCCATATGTCTAGATCAGTTCAGGGGAGAAAATGAATTAACTCTATCATAGCCTCTCGTAAAAAATATAATAGTGCTGGGGTGGCTATTATTATTAAAGAAACTTTCCAGGAAGACATTAAGCAATATGGTTTGGATCCCCAGGGTAGATGATGGTATATAAAGATTAATTGTTCCTACTTAGACAAATCTATTTTGTTGCTCAATGTTTATGCCCCATGCGATAATCAACAAAATTGTATTATGTCCATTTACAAAATCCTCTCCTCCTTCCCTAATCATTGTTATATTTTAGGTGAAGACTGGAACTCCATGCAGGACCCCATGGCAGACAAAACTAACACCAAAGCAAAATATAATAAACATGCATCCTTAACCATTTTGGAACTCAGACGTGATTTCAATTTATTTGACCCATACATTTACCTAGCCAATAATTCCTCCAATAACAAATTTACTTTTTACTCTCACTGCCATAAAAGCTGGTCTAGATTGGATTTTTTCCTAAACTTCAGTATTTCTTTTTAAATTTTAATAACTCATTTCACAATGATCCCAGGTTTCTTTCAGACCATTCTAAAATCATACTTAATATTGACTGGTCCACCTTTGGTAGTTAAATCCAAACCTTCTAAAGAAAAAGAATCTAATACAAGAAATAGACTTCCTCCTGGAATGCTTCCTTAACTTATTTAATTCCAACCTACTTCCTTTAGATATCTTCTGGGCCTCCACGAAAGCATCAATCAGAGGGTCCATTATATGTAAAGCCTCCTTTTATAAGAAAAAACTCCTCCTCAAGGAATCCAAAATTAAGGATGAAATTACTAAGATGGAACTAGAACTACAAACAAATTTTAAGCAAGAAACAGAGAAACAACTCATTTACAGGATAAACTCCATTGCTTACACACTGATAATCTATCTTTCCAAGAAATCAAAACACTTGCCAATTACTCTGAATGGGCTTGATTTCCCTCCACATTCTAGGTAATATTAATTAATCAAAACAAGCCTTCTCCTGTCATTTCAGAAATAGCATACCAAGGTAAAACTTAAAACTGCAACAACCAAGATTTAATTGAACTTTTGAAACTTTATATACTTATTTATATAACTCAAGTGATTTATCATTAAATATGCCTGAGCTAGAACTAATATTAAACCAGCTGCATTTTTCCAAGCTTAATAAGGAACAAGAGTCTTTAGCTTCCCATTTCACTCACCAAGAAATAATCACAACAATTAATAACCTTAAACCTAATAAAGCACCTGGCCCACATGGTTTCACCGCTGAATTTTATAAAACCTTTGTTCCTAAATTATCCAAGATCCTCCTACACCTCTTTAATTATATTATCCAATACGGTATAAACAATCTCCTCTTAAATGCATCTAAAATTATTTTTATTCCTAAATCAAACCCTGACCTTAAGAATCCTTGGAACTATAGACCTATTTCCTTAATTAACCTGGACATAAAAATTTTCGCCTCCTTACTAGCTAACCGAATTAAACCCCTCATATCTCATATTATTTCCCCTGAAGAATCAGGCTTTATTCAACACAGACAAACTTTTGATCACACTCTTACTCTTGATGCTATGATATCCCTCTCTAATCTCTTCCATAACCCTTTATATTCTCTAGTTATTGATACTTCTAAAGCCTTTGATCAGTTTAACATTGACTCTTTAGTTGCGATTCTTCCCCACTTCAGTAAACCCAAGACTTTCATACAGTTAATAAAAATCTGTATTCCAAAGCCCACACCATTTTGCAAATAAATAAGCTATTATCCTCCAGGATTGACATAAAGATCGGGGTGAGACAAAGCTTCCCTTTATCCTCCTACCTTTTTAACCTCTACCTTGAACCTTTATTTCTTTTAATTACTCAAAAAAACATTCCACCACATTCCTGCTCTCCATGGTACCTACATTCCTCTATCAGCTTACTCTGATGATTTAAACCTCTACTATTCTCTTCCTAATTCAGACCTTCAGAAAATTCTACTTTCCATTGATTCCTTCTCAAAACTCTCTAATTATAAATGAAATCCCTCTAAATCATTAATCTTTCCAATCAACTCCTACTGTCAACTTGCTATAGATGCATCATCTTTAGAATTTAGTATTAACCAATCTGTACAATATCTAGGGGTCTCATTTCACCAAGATGCTTCTTGTTACTGTGATAACAACATTGCAAGCCTATGGGTGAATATCAAGAAGGAGCTAAATAGATGGTCTAAACTTAAACTTCCATTCCTAGATAAGGTAGCCACAATTAAAATCAATATCCTACCTAGATTATATATCTTTAATGCCTCCGATTTAGTAATTTATAAAATTTCTTCAAGTCATAAAACTGCTCTTTTTCCAACTTTATATGGTCTCCCAAAACCATCAGGATTAGATACAAAAAGCTCTCTTACCATAAAGAAAAAGGAATCCTTGGCCTGCCAGATTTCAAATGATACTATATCTGATTTCTCACCTAAGACCTCAAGCTGGTCCCCAGCTTGGATTAAACTTTTTTACAACTACATTAGATCATTTAACTTCAATCCTAAAGCCCTCCCTTTCTTAAATAAAGAAAACCTGAATAAGATTAACATGCATATATCCTTAAAACATAAAATAATTACCTTACACAAAATCTTTAAATTCCTAAATCTATTTCCCGCTTTTAATTCCCTACAACCAATCCATCTTAATCCTAACCTCAAATTAAATAGGAAAATAATTAACCTAGACCAATACCCTCTTCTAAAGGATAAATCTATCTCAGATTTCTTTCCTTTTAGGCATGACCCTAGTACAGTTACAAGAATTTAAATGAATCCCCCCCAAAAAATATACAATCATTATAAGACAAATAAAGGGACTCAATCAATCAACCTTATAGGAACCTTCCTTAACTACAGACGATATTTCTTCCTGCCAATCCATACTGAAATTACTCCTCCTTAAAAAGAAAATGATTCCTAGCTCCTATGAACTTATCAGATCTATTAAAACCCAAAAGGAGGTCATTCATTCTAAGTACAGGATTGATCAAGATTCCTCAATCTCACCTAATCAAATTTTCAAATCCATCCAAACATCCTCTCAATTCATCCCATTCAAAAAAAATTAAATACACTCACCTCATGTTATTAAACAATGCCTAACTCCATGCATCTTAAATAAAATATATCCCAGCACCTCCCCCTTTTGCCCATTTTGTCCTAATCAAAAAGCTGACCTTGTTCACATTTTATTTGGAGCTGTAAATGTGTCTATAAATGTTTGTGCTCCTTAAGGGTCCAACTGGCAAAAATGGGCTACAAAAAATCCACTGTGTCCTGGAAATTTACCCTACTTCACAGTCCTCCCCCTAGGCTAACCAAACTACAATTCCATATCCTAATTTCTCTCTTTATGCTAGTTAAATATTATAGCACTCTCAGTTGGAAGGATATGTCATTGCTTTTATGGGAGGGCTTTAAACACTTAGCTATTAACCACGTATTAGCTCACAAGTATCTTATTTAGAGCATGAGTCTACACCCATATTTGATGGAGTATTGAAAGACAATGTTTAATTATCTCTCATCCTGATGTAATCCATGTTTACTGTTGATAGGGCAAAGTGTGCAAATTTACTTAGTTGTTTGATATTATTGTTCTTTATTGTATACAGTTTTGTCAAACTTGAATAAAAAGAATTGTAAAAAAAAAAAGAAAACAGTCAAATTTGGCAACAGTGCTACTAGAATCTCTACTGTCTGCATTGGGTGATGAGAACAGTTGAGGGCTTTATTTAAGTCTCTAGGATCAATCCATATCTGAATGTCATCTGAGATTTTCTTGTGGGCTGCCACCAAGGATGATACCCATTCAGTAGACTCTGCCACAGGAGTAAGAACACCCAAATGCAACATTCTAATTCTGCCTTTACTTTACTTTGTATTACTAGCAGGATTTTGCATGCAGGTCTAATGACTGGGTATATTTTGTGACTCAGCTACATAGAATATGTAACTGAAAGTTTGTCAAGTTCATCTTTGAAGATGTCAGCAAATTCTTCATATATACATTGTGAAAAACTGCCATTTTCAGTTGTATTCAAATGGTCCACTTCATTATTGAGTGAAATCAAAGTCATTCTTAGGCTGTCTTCTAGGTCTAGTAATGACTGTACATCTCTTCAAACTACACATAATTGTAAATCATAATAGTTACCTGCAGAATGGCAAGGAAGGACTACAACATCATCTGGCTGAATTTCTTTGCCCCCTCATAAGGAACTAGTTTTTGGCTCCTTGTTGAATCAAGGATCTCTCCAGCTTTTACTTTTGCTGATACAATGTCAACATTTGGATCCAGTGTCTACTTTAAGGTCTACTGGCTTCCCATTAATTTGTATGGTACAAAATAGTTCACTCTTTGCTGACAAGTGAAAGTCTACTGCGTCGACTATCTTGCCAGCCACAGAAACACCATCAACATAAAAAGTTTCATCACTGCTATCAGGATCTGCTACAGTTCCAGTTTGATTCACTGTCTTCAAAATTTTATCATGGGTCTGTGCTGATCTACAGAACTATTTGAAATTATTTCACTTTTTGCATTTGTGACACTGGTGACCATAGGCTAAACATTTGACCACCTCCACAATTGTGACAGCTAATGGCAGGTGATATGGCACAGCTGTTCAAGTTACACTTATCAGGCTGTATTATCTTAGTTTTTTATTGCACACTGTCGACATTCACAGCTGCAGATATTGCAAGCATACTGTTATGTTTTTCTTTGAGTCCGTGTATCTGACAAATTTCAATAGCTTTGCTCAATGTTAATTCACTATCACATAGTAGAATTTTTCTTACCATGTCATTATTAATGCCACACACAAGGTGGTCTTTTACTAAATCATCTTGTAGATCCCCAAAGCTACATGTCTTTGCTTTAGTTCTGAAGTCGGTAACATATGCTTTCATAGTTTCACTGAGTTTGATGTCTCCCCATCATTATATTCCTTTGGGGGGGGTTACACAGTTCTCTAAATTTACACTTTAAAAATACCAGATCTTTCTGGGTCTCAACCTGAGCAATATATGAAATATAAATGCTCATGTGTGTGCATCTTTATCTGAATGTGTACCCGCTATGAAAATATCATATTCTTGTACAAACACTCTCTAGTTCTCCGAGACATTGCCATCAACACTAGTGGTTCTGGTTTGCAAAATTCATCTGCCTTGCCATCAAAGTATATTTGTTTACCTTTTTCCTTAAGTTATTCGTTACACTCGGACGATATTTATTTGGCATCCCACTTCTGACACCAAGTTATCAGCAGTTTATTGTACAGCCAACATGAATTCATCTGCATGTACATTCATGACTTGCACATTACTGAGCTTGCTTAACACTGCCCTCCCCATGTGCTTCTTTAACTACAGTAGCTGTCAAGGTACAAACAATTACTGTTCTACATCGACCATTTGCAGTTCAAAGTTTTGAAACTTCGAGCTTGTGAAGGGAATCCATATGTGTGTGTGTGTGTGTGTGTGTGTGTGTGTGTGTATATATATATATATATGTGTGTATATATATATATATATATATATATATATATATATATTTATATATATATTTCACACACACACACACACACACACACACACACACACACACACACACACACACCAGAGATGCAAACATTTGGTCTATATTTGTCACTGTTGCTGTGACACCCTGACTCCCATGTGCAAAAAGGGGTTGTGGAAGGAAGGATGGATGGATGGATGATATATATACATGAATGGATGAAAGCTTGTTTGTATCTATGCATGTATGCATGTGTGTATGTAAATGTGCTTATACCATGCTCATATTATGTACTATTTCCTGAAACTATCACTTTAAAATGGCTGTATATTCTCTGCTTACATTATGACTAAGCAGTAACTTATTCCATGCTTTGCCAAGTGTTTGAAATTTCATATATATTATACCTTGATTTTATGCCCCTTTACATTATGAGTCTGTATACTATGTGTAGCCAAATTTTATGTGCTATATTATTTCTTCAACAATGTATGTATATATCACTACAGATATCTGAGCTGATTTAAGATAGTTATAACTTGTTGAAATTTTGTCCATTGCATTCACTGGAGCATTTCTTCCAGAGCCACTACAAAAAGCAAACTTTCTCTGTTGGTCAACCTGGGCAACAAATCAAAACTAAATAATAACCAAGCTAATACTGTATAGTATAGATAAGACATGATGTCCTTGTAGAAAATCATAACAATCATAATGATTTGTTTCCTGAGAGTTGGGCTGAAATTACCATTATACCCCTCTGTTTATGTCCATTTGCCATTGTACTTCAAGGCGCTTAATGTCCTTCTGGCAGGTAATCCAGTACACCATTTGCAAAACAGCATGGCCTTGTTCCTCACATGCTCTCAGTTGTCCTTTCAGTCCCTTTTCCAATGCTTCTTTCTGCAGGAAAAACATTTTGCTGTAATCCATAAATAACATTTTATTATTCTTCACAGAACATGCACCAATGTGCTTTACTCTGAACGTGTTTTTTTTTCCAGATCCACTAAATTGCAGGTTAAAAAGGCAGATGAAACCCAACATCATCAATTTTTATTTCTTTAGTCGGCATTGTAGCTGTTCATTTTCATGCATTCTGTTACTTTACATGCTAGAGTAACAGGTCATCAAAAAGGGAAATATTTTTGTCTGTGTATTACATCAGATATGCAGTTACCCACAACGATTATATACATGGTTGTTTTCTGTAACAGATAATCTGAAATATTCCAAATCATATAAATTCCAAGTTATGCTTTTCTGCTTCTCTGTAGATATAAAAATGTTTATGTCAGCTAACAAGGATAGTGGACTGGTCAATATGAACCCATTTCAGGCAGAACTTGAGATTATATATTTTATTTATGAACACTGCAAATAATACAACACAGGTGAACAGCCAGATTTCACAACATACATGAAATCAGGCATGATTCTTTAAAACCTTTCTGAAAGACTTCCTAGCAAAAATGTGGAGAAGTTCTTGCTCAGCCCAAGGATAAACTATGGGCAAGATTCAATAAACCCTACATGGCTCGTTGAAACCATGTGCACATCATTCTGTGACGTGCACCCTATAGTGTGCTGATTTGTATTCAGTAAGCGGCTCTACACGATGTGTAAAACTGTGTAAAGTAAACATCACATCATGGTAATTACTTGCATAAACAGCTGAACTGTATGCTAACCAATCAAACGGCAGAGCTATTCAACAAGCTGTAAAGCAATCGTGTATACTTAGTGTAGCCTTGTGCCATGTACTCCAAAACCTATTGGAATGCAGTCACAGAAACTACACAACAAAGAAAGAATCTTAGGGGTTGCTGCTGCTGTTTTGTAAGTGTATGTGAAACAGGCTCAAGTCTATGTTACTGTTACTGTTGATAGACCTGGGGCAAGGACGAAAAGGGTATTTAGACCCATTTAACTTTCCATGGTCTGCATGAGGTGGAAATAGTAGAGCGCTACAGGGTGGATAGAAATACACTCCAGGAACTCTACCACCTCTGTCATCCTCACCTGAAAGCAAGGACAAACCAAGGGGAACCAATACCTGTGCAGACCAAGGTATGCGTAGCACTTAGAATATTAGCTACCGGAATCTTTCAGTGATCCACAGGGGACATACTGGGGTGTTACATGCATCAGCATCTAGGATCCTACACCAGATCCTTAATATTATGCTACAGCATGTCAGTGACTATATATGTTTCCCCCCTACTCCCATGGACAGAGCTAGAACTGTACAGGAGTTCTACCCTGTAGCACACTTCCATGAAGTATTGGGTGCCATGGACTGCAAGCACACTGAGAAAAAAAGCACCAGACAGAAAACAGAGAAGGGTTTACATCAACAGAAAGGGGTTCCACTTCATTAACTGCCAGGTTGTGTATAATGTTAGGGGAATAATCCTGAATTTGTGTGCTGGCAACCCCAGCAGTTACCATGACTCCCATATTTGGTATACCTCACAGATCTACCAGAGGTTTTCCAGGGGTGATGTCCCACTAGCAATAAAAAAATGGATTCAGCAACAATCCTTAAAAAATTTAATAAACAAAAAAGAGCAAAGCTTTCGGGTTCACATAAAACCCTTCCACAGTGCAAAATACAGTCAATCAGTGACATCACCTTTGAACAGTCATTTTAACAACAGCAAATCCAATAACATTTTAAAATGAATTAAACAATTAACCATGATACAAATTTAAAGAAACAAAAAAACTCACTTTAAACATGATTGTTTATATATATATATTTATGAACTGGTTTTAGGATTACTGTTTTATCAGCTTGTAATTGCAAAATTCACTCATATTCCTTAAGTTCAAGTTTATTATTCAAATCACCCTCGCTCATACTTTTATTAACAATGTCTATAACCCTAAAACTAAAAACATGTATTGAGCCATTGTCGTTAATATGCTTAGTTAACATATTAGTTGAAACATTTCTTCAAATTTCTGACCTATGCTCTGTTATTCTATCCTTTAAACTTCTTGTAGACTTATCAACATAAAAATTCGAGCATACCCTGCAAGTTGCAAGGTATATAATGTTGGTAGAATTGCAAGTCGCAAAACACTTAAAATCATACACTTTCTTCATAGTGAGATGTATAAAATTTTGATCTTTATTTATAAAATTGGAGCAACAGCAGTTATGGCATGGACAGGTGCCAATCTTGCCAAATTGCCTAGGTATTGAGCCAGTTTTGATATCCTTGTAACATAAAAGCTGTTTTAAGTTTGAAGAATTGTGATAAGTAAACTTGGGCTTAGTATCTACAATATTTTGCAGTCCGGGCATAGTTCTTAGAATGCCCAAATTATCTTGTTATTATCCTTCTTACACCATCACTATACCTACTGTAGGTGGTAGAATAGTGTATATATTACCATCAGACCTAACCATTAATTCATTCTCCATGGTATCATTACAAAAATACAGTTTAGCAGTGGTATCTCTCATTGCCATAACATCTCTACTCATAGTTCTCAATAGGTCATCCTTATAGTCCCTGTCAAACTCATTTATCATTTCGCCCATTTGTTGTACACATTTATCTAAGTCAGTATTTAATCTACTGGTACGTAAAAACTGTCCTTTGACAATCCATTTAAAAATGTGTGCTACATGCATACTTTTGTTGTGCACTTATTCTTATGTAGAGCTTTTTTATGAACAGATGTATGTGTCTCATTCCCATCAAAACTTAGAGCAATGTCTAAAAACTCAGTATTCGTAGGAGAGGTACACATAGAAAATTATAAAAAAAATAAAATAAAAAAAAAAAAACAACAGTACTGTTGTTTAAAAACTCAGTAAACTTCACTAATTCATCATGTCCACCTTCCCAAATGAGAAAGATGTCACCTACAAAACATTTAAAAAAGCCAACCTTAGTTGAAAAGCATTCAGGGCCAGTATGAACAAATTCATTCTCCCACTTAAGTCAAGCACCAGGTTAGCATAGGTGTTGGCAATTGGAGTACCCATCGCCACACCCAAAATTTGATGGTAAAATTTATCAAAAATAAATACATTATTTTCCAAGACAAGTTCAAGTAGTTCACAAAGAGTCTCCACTTACCTACTGGAAAGCTGACCATGGTTACATAGCAATTCCCTAATCGACATAACACCATAATCCTTCAGAATCACAGGTAAAGAGGGATTTTATGTAGAGTGCAACCAGTAGAAAAGGAACCTCTTTCCTGCTTTTGAACCACCTATTCAACTGTCTCAAAAAATCGCCTGTATCTTTAATAAAAGTTTTTGCATATCTAAGATACTTGCTCAATAAATTCGGCAAGCATAATGAAATGGGTTTGGCGGACCAACCCTTCCCAGAGACAACTCGTCTCATGGAAGGTTTTTTCAAGTAATTTATGAACTTTTGGCAGCCTGTATAAAATGCGCACAACCGGAGAAGGAACAGTAAAGAAATTAAAAGTCTCAGTATCAATATCATTTTTTGCTTGCAGATTAAAAATCAGTATATTAATATTACTTATCAATCCATTCACATCAGAGCTAGATATTTCTTTAAAAGCATGTTGTTCAGATAAAATCAAATACATTGATTCTAAATAATCACTCTTGTCCATTAAAAGAATAGCCCCCCCTTGTCAACTTCCTTAATCACAATATCATTGTTTTTTTTTTGTGGTCACAAAAGTGCTTCGCATTCATCACAGGACATATTATAAAACTTCTTGAATTCTTTTTCATTATAATATTTCCATAAATGTGACTCACAAATGTCATGAAAAGCGCTGACCGAGGGTGGCTAAAAGGTATAAAAGTACTCGCTTGTTTACAGACATCAGCTCATGGAATAAGAGTCCTTAAAAGTTAACTTTAGATTCAAATTCCACGTGAATCATTTCAAATCAGTGAGTGCATTAGTTATAGTATCTTTATTTGCAGGAACAAATTTCAAGCCTCTATTCAATAAAGAGAAGTCAGCCAATGTCAGTGTTATACCAGATAAGTTAATAACAGATTGATTATTCATTGTACCTGTTGATGAGCCTTGCTCCACGTTTGTGGGCCTCTGCGAGTTCTCCCTGTCATTCTCTGTTGTGAATGTCCTCTTGATGGCTCCCATTTCCTCGTGGTTATTTCCTCTTGTAGTTTCAATTGGAAAGCAAGGGAGCCATGCTGAAAACCCATCACATCACTGTTAGAATCAATCATGGCCAATGACTAAACAGATGGAGTAGAATGAGCGGTATTAGGTTCATTATTACTAATCTCATTAACCAAAGTAGCAGTGCTATCAATACTGGGCAAGGCTGCTGTATTTCATTTAAAGGCACACTCACATCATCCAAAGCATGAATTCAGCCCTTGTTATTAATATTTATTGTCCCATTTACTGTTCTATCATTATTATTACATTTACCAATTGTATTCTCTTTCAGCCATGAAAAAATGTGCCCATTGGTGAAATCATTCATGTCCCTGTCTAATTTATGACGTTTAGTATTTTCTAAACGTTTGTCATATTTATGTAATCTTTCCAACCTTTTATCATAGTCAGATACATGGGCAGAGAAACTAGGCAAAAGAAAAATATATCCCTTTCCCATTTATTTATTTCTTCCTGAAGCTCAGCCCTAACTTAGGGACATATGGTCATAGCTCAATTTCAGATTCATTTCCTGCCACCTCTTCAACAAGGCAGGATAAGTGTTACTGAAAGAAGGCATCTTAAAAATCCTTAAGCCAAGGGGTACAATTCCCAACCCAAAATATGCTGCAAAACTGAAACGCTGCCATTCCAGTCCTTTAAACTTCTCCACCTTCCATTCCAAAGTTGTTAGCAGGTGAAAGAACTATCACCACTGGTTCGGGATACATCTTCACATTCTGTATATGAGCAGAAGCACTCACTAAACATAATAAAGGATTCGTCCAAGCAATAAGCAATTCATTTAGCATATGACTCATATTGTTAAGGGCTGTGTGATACAAATAAAATGCTAATAATAAATGGCACATCAGTACAAATAAAAAATAAGAGCTGCAGTAAAGCAGAAACTCATACAAAAGACTTGAGCAATAAAAAAATGGATTCAACATACTATATAAACATACCATATAAAAATTTTAATAAACTAAAAACAGCAAAGTTTTCAGGCTCACATAAAACCCTTCCTCAGTGCAAAATACAGTCAATCAGTGACATCACCCTTAAACAGTCATTTTAACAACAGCACAGCCAATAACATTTTAAAATTAATTAAACAATTAACCATCATATAATTTTAAAGAAACAAATAAAAAAACTCATTTTAAACATGATTGTTTATATTTAAGAACTAGTTTTAGGGTTATTGCTGGATTAATACTCAGAGGGCAATCAGCTTGTAATTGCAAAATCCACTCATATTCCTTAAGTTCAAGTTTATTATTCAAATCACCACCTCTCATACTTTTATTAACAGTGTCTATACCCCTAAAACTAAAAACATGTATTGAGCCATTGTCATTAATATGCTTAGCTAACGCATTAGTTGAAGCATTTCTTCTAATTTCTGATCTATGCTCTGTTATTCTATCCTTCAAACTTATTTTAGACTTACCAACATAAAAACTCAAGTATACCCTGCAAGTTGCAAGGTATATAATGTTAGTAGAATTGCAAGTCACAAAACACTTAAAATTATACACTTTTTCATAGTGGGATGTAATACCCCCCAGGTATAAATCAAACTGTAACCCTAAAACCAGTTCTTAAATATAAACAATCATCATCTTATAGAGTGTAAACATGCTTAGTGGCATTGCACAGTGGTCAGCATCATGGAAGGTAATGACTGCTGAAATGTCTACTGTTACCCAACTGTCTATGTGGCACAAGGTGTAAATACACTGAGCTAAAAAAGAGACAACATAGGTAAAGCAGGGTTGCAGTCCCACAGTAGTTATTTTTAATGAGGAAGGGTCATAATGAGTATTTACAAAAGTGATATATGTTCACTATTGCCTTTTACATTTGTGTGTTGCCTTTCTATGCACAAACAGGGTTCACTACTTAAAGAGAAAAGTGAAAACTTTAATTTGGTTCACCTCCTTTACACAAACAGGCTCAGAGGTGATGCACAGCTGCCAGAACTCTGGATAGTACTGGATGTGGAAAATATACCTGCTGCTTAGCTTTCCCTGTGGCATCAGGTATAAGCACAGTGAGTTCATGGTCAAAACACAGATGAGCCAAGGTTTAAACCCACTACATTCAACTTTTTAGTAAGGGTGTCCCTCTGCAATTTTTCACAAAACTTTAATTATAAAGGCAATATTACATACTAATAGCTATGTATGGCAGATTGATTGACAGAACAGTATCATTCCTGCTTGCATACACATACTTTAGGAATCATATGTGTTATGTGTGTAACTGGCTTAGCATGACAAAAATGATTATCTAATAAAAAGTGCAGTTTCACATCTCTGATGGACAAAATAGTTTACTGACAATCATCAACACCCCTCCCATAGCCCAAGTATAACTGTAAAACTGAGTGTATTGTGTGTGTGTGTGTCCTCATGATATATGTGTTGTCATCCTACTGATCCCTCCAAAGTCAAGGCTTAAAAACCAAGTCATTTAGCATTTCAGTGTTGGCCACTGGACAAACTGTGACCAGGTATTGCAGCACACATGCCTTAAATCAATGCCAAGTCTGACATCATCATCATCATTGCTGTTTCATAAACTCATTTCCTCTTTATTTGACAATGTTTCTCTTTCCTTATAGCACAAATGCAGTTGGCATGGTTGTGTGTGTTGCGCACTGGTCATAAAACACAATACACAATTTGGTGGGAAACCAATGCAGCTGTAGTTGGAATTCATTTACAGACATGGCAGGAGATGGGAAGGATGGTGACAAATTCAGGGCACAGATGTGGGGTGTGGAAGAGTCAAAAATATTTGTTGCAATCCTCGTGAAGTGTTACAGCTGTAGATTATTGTAGGGGGATTATTCCAGGGGTCTCAGTATAAGGCTGAGACTTGGAACAGCCTAGTCAACGCTGTCTACTGTATGACTGACATATCACACACAGGAGGGCAGTGTAGGCACCACTACAGTGACATTAAGTGGTGTAAGCAGGCACAACTCAACCAGTGGCCAGATGAATTTCGAACTGCTAACACCTCCCAGTTGTGTAAGTATACAGATCAAGCAACTTGAAATGATATGGAATGTTGTAGATAGGTAAGACTAGTATGCATAATGCTTTCATGTCTTTTTCTCTCATTCTTTATTTTACAGTTGCAGAGAAAATCACAGCAAACAGGCACATGCTGAGAGATTGGAGCAACTCGGAGAAGAAAGGGTTAAGTCTGCAGCACAACTCACCCTGATTGCAGTAAATATATTGTGATTCTATAGATCAATATCAACTACAGCTTGCATATATTAATTTTAACAGCAAGCATGCATGTTGTCT
The DNA here is from genome assembly GCF_019279795.1 of Protopterus annectens. Classification (NCBI taxonomy): domain Eukaryota; kingdom Metazoa; phylum Chordata; order Ceratodontiformes; family Protopteridae; genus Protopterus; species Protopterus annectens. The sequence goes on from NC_056741.1 coordinate 1,936,027,815, forward strand.
TCTGAAGCTCTTGGTAATTGTATTACGCAAGTGTAATAGTGTATTCAGATTATGTGGGTTCACTTGCACAAGTAACCTATACATCCACGTTAAACAAGTATCATTTTTAAATTTGAAAAGCAGCAATATTGGCTTTAATGCCATGCTGTTAAATTAATCTGTATTATCTTTAAAATCATATATGGAATATGTGCATATTCCAAGGATTACTTGTAATAATTCATAGTCATTTTTGGGATTGCGAAAGATCTATATATACGAATAAGAAAATGATATTTATTGTAATGAAGCATGAATGTGACATTTTATGGTTCTAATCATCACTTTTCTTTTTTGTCTCACCCCACGCCTTATCTCTCTCTCCCATTTTTTTTTTTTTTTTTGTGGTTTACCTGGAATCACACCATTCTCATGTCATACCTTTCTGCCAACAAACCAGATGTTTTTCACCACAGGGAGGTAGGCCAACCACTGTGGTTCAGCCTGCAAACCCTCCACCAGCTGCCACACCAACACCCAGCACCTCTGGGACACAACCTGGCAGTACTGCCTCCACAGCCCCTGCACTACCTGACCCATCCACATCAGGTAGTATTGCCCTGGTTGTTGGTGTAGTGGTCCCCTCTGGGAGTACTGGTGGAGGCGATGATTATGTAACCCACCAGGAACTGCCAGGGATGTTGCATGATCTAGCAGACCCTGGCCTTGGTGCCCACATCAGCTGTCTGGAGAGGTTGCTCATTAAAATAGAAAAGAGACTCCCATGTCAGGCAGTCTTACAGGGAACTGAGGAAGGGGACAGTGATGGCATTTCTAAGGGTGAGGACTAGATTCTCACTGCTCCCATGCTTGATGGACATGTGCCTCTGACGTTCTCTACCTCTCCCTAATCATGTTGTCCCTCAACCTTTTGTGTCCATCACCATCACTGTGTCTGTCTTGTATGTCCTGATTTTCTACACCTGCTTCCCCACCTACCCTACTTTCCTGACCCTGACATTCTTAGGTCCCTTCCCCAACATTCCTCGCTTTTTGAAATGCAAAAAAAAAAAAAAAAAAAAAAAAAAAAAAAAGAAATGGGCACCTGTCCCACACATAGCTCTCAATTTTGTATATGTGTCTTCTCGACACACTTGATTTGGTCCAGTTGGCTATACAACATCATTGCATTGTGTAACCTATCTGTGTTGGGACAGTTCAATCTACATGTGCACATTACTGTGTTGAAGAAGTGGATATCTATGGTTATTTCCTAATTCCCTCCTGCAAATTCCTCTAATGCTTCCCTTTTTTTCTCCTCTCTGCTTGCCCCCCTCCATTTCACTACTTTTCTATCAACCCCATTTTCACACACTTAATCTTGTCAAAAAATAGAATCACATACAACACACATGGCTGGAAATGGCTATGAAAAAGCCTTCACTTTTTGTCCTTTGCATTTGCATGGAGTTTGGCATCACGCACCAATGCCAAGCGGCAGTGAATGGCTGTTCGTGTCCTATGGCTAAACCCGATGAATTTTTGCCATCAGCCGCACTAGTCCAGTTATCTCTATGCAATGGTGCTTAAACATGTTGTGCTATAGGAATACAGAGTTAAAGCAGAGTAGAAACAGCTACTCTTGACAGTACTGTACATTGCTGGATGTAACAAAGTATAACTTTCTTTGTGGAGTGTTGACATAAATCACTTGACTGAAGTTTTTTTTTTTTTTTTTTTGCCCATAGCATCAAGGGTTTGACTACAGATGCATTGTTTGCCACAGTTATGAGTTCTCATGGAGATATATGGGATACTGGCCAAAACAAATTATTTGCATTGACCTCCATCACCACAAGTATGACATATTTATCCAACCTCGTTCTGCTTGCCATAAGCCTGTTATCCCTCCCCTAACCCTTCTTTACCCCTATGTCAGTCACATCATGCTGCAAAGCATGGCAGCTTAATAATGAGAACAGACCAAAAATATGCCCATGAATATTATATGACACCAAACATTATGCATATGTCCATCTCTCCTTGTATACACCCCTTCACTCCCACGCTCTTTTTGGATGTGTATCTCTTAAGCTGATGGATGTGCAGGTCATATCTTGTTTTCTGCATATTGACGTGACTCTGCTGATGGATAATATAAACATGTGACCTTGATTCAATAAGGGATCAGTGCTCCCGTAGTGTGCAATGTTTCAAAATCTATTGTAGGAGTCCCTTTGTGTCTTGCTCATATGATGATGGATGAAATGTTCATCTAATACGATGAGGAAAATGTCCTTACTATGAAGAAGCATACAGTGCACACTTAGCATATCTGTTGAGTCACACTAATCATTTCAAAAGATGTACTTCCCCTTGTCATTTGTAGCAAGCTGTACACACAATTAACTTGTGATTCGCAGTGAGGCCTGCAAAACAGCTACTAGTTGTATAATTGTATTGAGGTAGGCATTACTGATACAATTTGGGGAAGACACATGTTTAGTGTACTCACTGATGGTCACATTTGCACTTGTAATCACATTTACTTTGTTACTTTACATTTGTAACAAATGAGATGCATCTCAATTTGAACCCTGGCTCAGCTGTGTTCTGACCATAAACTCACTGCACTTACACCTGGGTCCTCCAGGGTGAAGGAAAGCATCAGGTTTATTTTCCACACTCAGTACTGTCCAGAGTGCTGATGGCCATGCATCACTGCTGCATATTTTTATGTGAATGAATGTATACTGCATCAAAATGTTCACAGTTTTCCTTTAGCAGAGCACTGCATTTGCTCAGCTGTTAACACAGTGCAAACAGGGAAGGCAAGGCCAACAGTTATTTCTGGAATAAAACTTTGGCCCTAACATTTCAAAGAGATACTACAGCATGCACATCATACTATCTGCCAACAATTTTTCCATCTTGCAAGTCTCACATATAAATAATTAACAACAAACAGTTGTATTTTGCAGTTAACCCCAGTCAGGTCAATTACTATATATCCCTAGTTGCACACAGTTTGGCAATGAACACCAGTGGATACTGTTATTTCACAAGTCCAAGATGAAGTCCTGAAATTCGAACCACTTGTGTGCTAATACTTTGACATTATTTGTGCAAATCAGTTTCTTGACTATGCGGTTTGTGAAAAAGTGTTTAGCATGTCTAAATCCGGTACATGGAAATGCACTCATTAACACAAGTGAAGGGCACATGTGTGCTTCACTGAGTATTTACTTTTCAATATTCATGTGTACCCTGCAGCAATGCGCTTGCAAAGGATATATCAGGACTTGGGCCATTGTAAAATATATTCCAGAATATTCAGAGTGTAACTGCATTATTACATTTCATTTGGGTTTCTAGTGACCTTCATCTGAATATGAAGACACATAACTCTATCATTGCACTACTGCTGCTTCTAAAGTGTGTATTTGTCATCTACACAACATCCTGAGAAACAGGTATATGTCTGTCTCACTTCTGCAATATGCATTCATGACAACTTCTTTCACCTAGGTAGCCAGGATGTTTTTATATATCTTTTACCAAATTACACTCAGACAATCATATCACAAGTTCTGGCTTTACACACAAGTCTCATAACAGTATATGTTACCTGTGACACTATGATGATGTCCTCCTCTATAAAGTGCACTGTGACACTTATAAACTCAGACTTGTGTGGTGGTGGTGCTGGTGTTAAGTACAGTGCTCAATAGCTTGTGTAATTAGATAGGCAGGAGTTCTAATCTTACAGCAGTCAATTTGTGTGTGTGTTTTTATGTCTGTGTGTGTATGTGTCTATAGTCAATAGAGCATGAGTCCAGGTCCTGCCACCAACACTCAAGTAGCATTAAGAAGATATTTTTACACTGCTACATGACTCTACGGCAACTTCATACAGTCCTCCCAACATCCTCTTTTCAACACACACTGATGACGCTATCCTCTATAAAGTGTACTCTGAGACACTTAAAGATCGACTTCTGCAGTGGGGCTAGCATTTACGTACTGTGTTCTGCAGCTTGTATAATTAGATATGTAGGACTTCTAATATTACAGCAGTCAGCTTGAGTGTGCATGACTCTTCCTTCAGCTATCAGTCCGGAGTCAATTTAACACTGGGATGTGAGTCCACATTTATGTCAGACACTACTCCCAACATGTTCTTCTCTGCATACACTAATGATGTCATCCTCTATAAAGTGCATTCTGACACTGTAAAAAAACAGGAGTCTGCAGTGTTGCTGGCATTAAGTACTGTATTCTGAGGCTTATGTATCTAGGTAGGTAGAGATTCCAGTCTCACAGCAGTTGACTTGCATGTGTGTGTGTGTGTGTGTGTGTGTGTGTGTCTTCCTTCAACTATCAGATCAATTTTACATAATGATGTGACTATATATCTATGTCAGACACTCCTCCTAATATGTCCTTCTCAGTATACACTGATGATGTCATCCTCTATAAAGTGCATCCTGACAGTGTTATAAACATACTTCTGCAGTGGTGTTAACTTTAAGTCCTGCAGCTTGTGTAACTAGATAGTTAGGTGTTATAATCTCACAACAGTCAGCTTGAGAGTGTGTGTGTCTTTACCTTCAACTATCAATCTAGAGACAATCTTACAATGAGATATGAGTCTACAGCTACATCAAATACTCTTGCCCAAACATCTTCTCAGCATACACTAATGATGTCATCCCCTATAAAGTGCATGCTGACACTGTTAAAATCAGACATCTATGGGGGCACTAGTTTTATGTTGTATGGTATCCTGCTTGTATACCTATACAGGTGTGGTGAATCTGACCTCAGTCATCTTGCGTATGTGTGATTGGTGGTATACTATGGTGATTGTATGAAGTTTTGAATCTCTTTTCATTTGACTCCTACTCAGGAGAACCTTTTACATAGCCCCATGAGTCCAACATCCCCTATTTCCCTCTGTCCACATAACATCCTTTCTATGGAACACTGACAATGTCAGAATCTCAAAGATGCATATACACTTCATGAAGCAGAGCTCCTCCATTACCCTCTGCAAGCCATCTCCAGACCAATGGATGTGTGATTGCTAATTCTTTCATGGGTTGGTGCACATGTCACATATGGACAGAGGCAGTATGTAGTAAAGTCAGACACATACCTACATACACACATACCCCTACTATCTTCCATCATATAGATATAGCAGTTTGGGTTTAAATGGTATAATAATAGCTTGGATTTGATGTGCCCTAGGGCTATTAGCCCAGTAATGTCATATGATCCTCTGAACATTGCACATGACAATGTTGTTGTCATCCATATGTGCTATGTTGAGGTGAGGATGCACTGTAGCCCTACAGCAGTGTATTCTAATTGGTGATTTGAGCTATTATATTGATGGTTGCTGCTATTTGGTTACATGTTCCTTCCATAATAGCTGTAATAATATGTCTCCTGAAAACTGGTGACATGGGATGATGCTATGTATATTGCTGCCTTACTAAGCCATGTGTTCTTGTAGTGGAGTATATCAACATTTCACATAGTTATCATTCAACCATCACAGTGACAACTGCAGTACAATACAAATGTGCATATATTTACATCTAGCATCTGGAAATGTCTGACATACAGCAATATTATGTCATACTGATTACATGGGCATATATGTCTGGGTTTATTCACATATAATACTGTTATATACACAAGCATATGACATGTTGAGATTCACTTGCAACCTTGGGGAATCCATTGTATGTACTATTGTGCTGCCATTCAGAAGGATTATATAGGTGTTCCCCAGCATCATTGTGTGACTGTCAACATTTGTGTCATTAACTGTTCTACATGAACTGAATCCACCTTGGTTGTAAAGTGTCCATATATGGTATCAGGGCCCTCACCTAAATATTTTCACTGATAAATATATATAGCCTTGTGATGTACAACTGATGTAATGACTTGAAATAGGTAGAGTTGTATGACTGTGTTAGTTCCACCCTGTTACATATAATTCATACCCAAAGTTTTATTTGCAGGTGATGTACAGTCTGAAGTCTAATTGTATCACAGTACATCTATAGTGTAACTATACTGAATCATAGATGTATCATTACATCACATCAGTATTACTACTTGATAGCTAGCATAAACATATATGGATGTATGTCAGGATTTCATGGCAGGGTAACATTTTCAGTGGTAATGTCAGGGAGACAGTGATCATGTGGCATGTCTTGGGGCTTGACATATGCTTAGAGAGGGTGCTCCATGTATCATTTGGTATGTGTACAATATCACAGTGACAGCTTCCTTGATCACTGATACTTGAATTTCCACTGCTGTACGTTCTGTGCACATAGGCATAGTTGATGCACTGCCATCAGTCTCACATACTGCTGTACCATTCATTATAATGGAGCACTTCTTAATTCACACATCAGTTGCAGATGCTATTACCTGTGGCAGATGCATGCAATACCCAGCTATATATAGGGAATCCACTCATAAAAGTGTGGTGTTTGTATGTGTTGTTATCCTTATAGGCAATAGATACATCAGCCAGGGATGCTTTAGTCAAGTGTATCACATCTGACACAATGAGCTCTCACACATCTAGTAGGCCATACATAACTATTCTTTGGGATGCATGCCCATTAGGATTTGACAGTGCAGACTACCCTTCAAGGTGCTGTACTAGATGTTTGTGTGATACGACTTTCTGTGTTGCACCCAATAAATACACAGATCAGTGACAACAATGGTGGCATTGGTTTGTTCCTTGCAGGTGGGGATTGTGATGTATGTGTCATGCACACCTCTCAACTGGTCAGGATTGGCCCTATTGTCAACTCTAATTTTAACATAGCTCCCTTAAGCCCTCCAAAAAGTGGTCATTTTTGGGGAAGGGGTGGTAAATTCCCCTTATAGAATACTGACAATCATTATGGTTTTACAAGTTTGCTCCTGCAGAACATGTATAACAAGTTACACTCACATATTCTGTCAATGCCACAGCTTAATGGCTATAATATTTTAAATGTGTCCATGATTGCGTCTGTTTCTGTCTACATTTGTCCAGCAGTCTGTTCTTATGTGTCTCTGATTGCTTGAGAGCTATGGTGACATGTCAGTCATATTCAAGCAAGTCATTTGCAGCTCTTCATACTATGCACATACCTCCTATTGTATATACTGTCCTTGCTAAATGACTTTTCCAGTGAGCATGTTAGTGATGTTTATATCACAATCACTTATTGCCACTGACATGTAACTTTGTGCGACTGTCACACATATACTGTCATATGTGTTGATATACTCCTACAGGAGGTGTAAACAGCAGTATGTACTGTACTATCCACATACATGCTTAATGTTATTCTACTGACTTGTCTTGGAAGTATACACTTATTAACATATCCTGTCTAGGGACATTCTCATATTTACCATGTCCTCTTCCTCCTTAGTCATTCCTGTCATTCATGTCTGGGCCCATTTTCATCAGCACACTTTCTCTGCCCAGTGTACCTTTCCTTGTATTTGCCCTTGCCATTTACCCCCCTCCATTATTTCATTCTGCAAATGATTGTTTTAGGGTACATTGCACTCAGCACACTTTTCTTTACTGTATTATTACTGCTGTTGATGCAGCATTTTCACCCCTGGAAGTCATTGCAGCTGTCCGCGTAATCTTCTGGCACAGGTTTGCATGTAGACAAACTTGAATGTTTCTTGTTTCTGTAGCTGTGCTGCTCTGCATAGTTTCCTAGTGGTAGCACTGCTGCTGGCCAGAAAACCTTGCTTGTATTCATGTAGGCGTGATAAGCAGCCTGAATATGCAATTAGTCCTGTTGTTCTTTGCATTAACATGTAAATTCTGTGTAGGCTTCGCGCAAAGCCTACCTGGAGTTTACTAAATTCCCAGGATAGTCTTTAGTAGTTCAAATATAAATGTATTCAGCAAATGAACCAAATAGAGTATGCAGTCATATTGTTGTATATGGGGGATGATATTAATAGAAACTGTGGTTCTGTTTTTGGAAACATTATGCAAATCCAATATAGTTTACTTAAAATTATTGTAGTTCTATATGTTTTCTTTATAATGTGAGTCTTGATGAGGCATGGTAGATGGATGTGTATTTTTCATGGCTGAGGTCTATTTATTTACATAATTAAACAATATGATCTATATGATGCTTATTAAAGTGACATCCCTACCCCATGTGCAAAAATGGGAAAAGGGGGTTTTGGATGGATGGATGGATGGATAGATGCTTATTGACATATCAGAACTGTCTCTGCCACCATTATACACAGAACATTTCTAATAAAGATTTAGAAAAATCTAGTGGGGTAAAATGCAATGGCAATTAGTATGTAGCTTATAAAAAAAGAAGAAGAAGATGAACACTTCCTCAGTTACAGAACACTTTATTGATTACAGACCATAGTCTTAATTAGCATTTGTGTGAAAGTTTGGCTAGTATTCATAGTCATTGTGTGGAAATGTGATAGGGGTATCCTTGATGTTTACAAATGAGTGTAGCAAAGGCAAGATTCCTAAAAGCTGTTTATGCTAATACAAAATTCCTTTAGTATAATGAGATACAAATAAGACATTTTGTAAAGCAATGTGTGCTAATGAGATGTTCTGGCAATTCACAGCCCGATATACATGCGGTACCCACATCCATTGTTGAAAGCTTTGCTTTGCCTTTGATATCAGAGTTGCAATTCAGGAACTTGTCCCCAGCCATCAGCAAGCACTTCCCTGAAACACAGATGAATTACCTCCCCCCAGCAACCCCTTCAGTAGTTTATCTAAGTATGCACAAGTACTAAAATGACATAATATAAATTATTTTGCCCAGCGATCAGTTCAGCAGTCTAACCATGTATGCACAAGCACTTCATTGACATCAAAATTAAACATTCCCCCAACAACCCCTTCAATAGTTTCAACAATTATGCGCAAACACCAAAATGAAACATATCCCTCACCAGTTCCTTCAGTAGTATGTCCAAGTATGCACAAGCAACAAAATGAAAAATTTCCCAAGAGATCCCTTCAGTAGTTTCACCAAGTATACACAAGCACCAAAATGGAACATTCCCCCAGAGATCCCTTCAGTAGTTTCACCAAGTATACACAAGCACCAAAATGGAACATTCCCCCAGAGATCCCTTCAGTAGTTTCACCAAGTATACACAAGCACCAAAATGGAACATTCCCCCAGAGATCCCTTCAGTAGTTTCACCAAGTATACACAAGCACCAAAATGGAACATTCCCCCAGAGATCCCTTCAGTAGTTTCACCAAGTATACACAAACACCAAAATGGAACATTCCCCCAGAGATCCCCTCAGTAGTTTCACCAAGTATACACAAGCACCAAAATGGAACATTCCCCCAGAGATCCCTTCAGTAGTTTCACCAAGTATACACAAGCACCAAAATGGAACATTCCCCCAGAGATCCCTTCAGTAGTATGTTCAAGTATGCACAAGCACTAAAATTAAACATTTCCTGAAGCAATCTTTTCAGTAGTATTTCCAAGTATGCACAAGTACAACAATTAAACATTTCCCCCACCAATCCCTTCAGTATTATGTCCAGGTATGCACAAGCACCAAAATGAAATATTTCTCCCACATACCTTCAGTAGTACATCCGAGTGTGCATATGCACGAAAATAAAACATTTCTCCAAGCAATCCCTTCAGTAGTTTCGCCAAGTATGCACAAGCACCAAAATGAAACATTTCCTCGACATCCCTTCAGTAGTTTGTCCATGTATGCCCAAGCACTAAAATACAAGAATTTTTTTAAGTAAACTGAATAATTGTACTTCTTTTTAAAATGTACTGCAGTACATATTCCTTTTTTTACTTCCCCTCGAAACTCCATATCCTCATGGTAAATTGCTTTGTGCTTGTATAAGTTCAGGGCCATTTCCACATTTAGTATGCAAATGAGCTAATTTTAGATTCATCTCTATGAATCCAATGTCCCTTATCTGCGTATTAGATGTCCCCCCATCGTTCCTACCTCAAGTATATGAGGCTTTTGTGATAGAGAGGTGTGTTTAACAACATATCTCTGCATTTTTGTAGTCATTCTGAAAGACTGTGATTTGCATAACCACATAGCGCCACTCTTCGTAGATTACTGCTACAAAAATGTAAAGCCCCTGAACATGAATACAGGCCTTTCCAACAGCTGAATGAAGTCACTATACTTCTTTTTTTCTGTATTAGAAAATGGTGGGAATAACAGTTAATGTGACATTGTTTATGAAAACAGCTCATGAAAGAAATGTACAATTGCTGTATGTACTCATGCATTAAATTTACTTAGTGAATATGGTTATGCTTTTGGATTTTCTGTGCACAGATTGCAAACAGTCATATCTTAAAGACATGATTGAATGAAATAACTTGAGTTTAGATTCATAGAATACTTAACATTTTTCAATTCAATATGCAAATTTTTTTATTTAAAACTATTACATGATAAAAGTGCATATAATAGTTTTAAATAAAGAAATTTGCATATTGAATTGAAAAATGTTAAGTATTCTATTAATCTGAACTCATTTAAAATTATTACATGATAAAAGTGCATAAGGACGCTGTGGCGCAGCAATTAGCATAGTCACCTCACAGCAAGAGGTTCTCCCGTTCAGTTCTCGGCTGGACCGCCTTCTGTGTGGAGTCTGCATGTCCTCCCCGCAGTCGAGTGACATTAAAGACATGCAGGTAGGTGCGTGTGTGAATGGGCATGCCTTCTTTGAAGGTTGGGCGTCGGGCTGGCAACTCAACACCATAAAAATCCACTGCCAATCATTAGAGGACGGGAGTTCCGCTGTGGCGACCCCTAACCAGGAAAAGCCAAAAGATATAATAAAAGTGCATCTATTTCCTATACATAGGTTTAATTACCATGTTACTATTTAAAAGAATGGTTTTAGTGTGTACAAAATTGTTTATGTGTATAAAGATTTAAATGTATATAACTTTACAAACAAAAGATGGAGATGGGAGAGGAAGTGAGAAAGGGGAGAAGTAAGAAAATGCTAAAGGAAGGGAAAACAATCCTTAAAACAATCTGTGATAAAAATGTTACCAGAAGAGAATAGGCAGTAAAAGGATGGGGAAGGTGAGGAGAAACAATACATAAGGAAAAGAAGAAGCTGGGTATATCATAACCCAATCTGAATAACAGAGGAGTTGCATTTCAGTTATTAAGCAGTTGTTTAAAAATTTTTAATTTTAAATTGTATTCTCAAATTATGTGTCTATCACATCATTATTGGTAATTGTATGTATGTATGTACATATATGTATAAAGACGAAACAGATGGTAATGCTTTGAAAAGAAGAGAGTCTAATATGTTATGCTGTAGGTTACAACCTGAATATTAACATATCCATTAATTAGTGTAGCCAGCACAATCATTAAACATTATAAATAGCAACAATAAAATTAGCATCAGGGTACGGTAATTTGACATAACAGACAGTATATAATAAAAACAATCCAGTTATTGTGACAAAGCAGCTTGAAAACCAAAACCAAAACCCAAGAAGCATTAAAATATTAAACCTCTGAGTTGGTTGCAAAGTAAGCATTGCAGGGTTTAAAGAAAATGACGCTTGCAACAACAGTGCACCAGGATGGACCTTAATGCAATGGTAGACTAAACATTCTCAAGCAAAGCATTAGAATTACACAAAATTGAAATCTACCAAGTCATAGCTGCACTTTTGTAACAGACCACCTTAGCTGGTTTATGCATCTATGAGAAACATAGCCCCTGTTGATCAGCTCTGTGATTGTTTCTTCTACCTGTGGTACCTTGTTAACTTACACAGTACATTAAAGCAGGTTAAAATGGGTTCTTGAGAAGACTCACCATGTGCTTAAATATAGCTTTTGGACGGTTATAAATACAAACAATTCCTTAATGAGCAATGAGGCATGTTGAGGCTTGAAATGCAGTCAAAAATAAATAATCATAACAAAAGTGGAAGAGAATGATCCTATGTCTTCAAGTAGAAAAGAAGAAAGGGGTTGCAGAAGGCAGCACTGAAAAGCACCATTTTAAGCCTGTTATTTCAAAGGAATGGAAGAGCACAGCAATAAATAAGGAGGTCATTATGAGTATGAGGATAACCAGAATTTGACTTTTATACCAACATGTGCGCAAAGGTCTGGAATGCAGTCTCCACCCCCAAGTATAACTGCACTGTCTAGTGCATGTTTCTGGAAAGCATATCTTCTGAACACTTCAAAAAATTTCCTGTATGAGGTGGTTTAAGCCTCAAAACACCTACAGTGGATAGAAACACCCCTGTTAAAATCCCAGGTTTTTGTGATATAAAAAATGAGATATAAAAATGAGATATAAAAAATGAGACCACAATAAATCATTTCAAAATTTTCTCACCTTTAATGTGACCTATAACCTGTACAATTTCAGTTGAAAAACAAACAAATCTGTTAGGGGAAAAATACAAAAAATAAAAAAAGTACAATAAGCTGGTTGCATAAGTGTGCACATCCTTAAACTAATACTTTGTTGAAGCACCTTTTGATTTAATTACAGCATTCAGTCTTCTTGGGTACATACCTGCCATCAATTAAAGAGACTCTGATTAACCCCAATTATACCATGATCCCCCCAAAACGTGCACGCTGATTGGCCAGCGTGCCCGTTGTAAATCGAGTTATACTAATGGAAAAAGGTCCGGTCGCCCGGACTTTTTTCCATTAGTATAACTCGTTTTTTTTAAACACTGTCTCGCTATGTTAAATGGGTTTAACATAGCGAGACAGCTTTAAAATAAGCAACGGAGATCTCCCCAGCTGAAGACATAGGATCATTCTCTTCCACTTTTGTTATGATTATTTATTTTTGACTGCATTTCAAGCCTCAACATGCCTCATTGCTCATTAAGGAATTGTTTGTATTTATAAACCCATTTAACATAGCGAGGCAGTGTTTAAAAAAAAAAGCAACGGAGAAAGCAAGATCTCCGTTGCTTTTGTTAGTGTCTCGCTATGTTATAGAGAGATGACAGTGGTTGTCCTCCTTTCAGCTGGGGTGATGCCCGTTGCTTATTTTAAAACTGTCTCGCTATGTTAAACTCATTTAACATAGCGAGACACTAAAAAAAGCAATGGAGATCTTGCTTTCTCCGTTGCTTTTGCCCACAGCTCTGATGTACTGCGCAGGCGCGCAGTACATCAGAACTGCCGCGGATGCCAGACATCTGCGGAAGGGCAGTAAACAGGCATTATACTATGCCATTATTTAAGAAAAGTAATAGTTTCTTTTCTTAAATAATGTCATGGTATAATAGCAATAACCCACTTCTGGGTGTGGGTAATGCTAAATTTACCTACGGTTGGCCAACCGTGGGTAAATTTAGCATTACCCACACCCAGGCGTGGGTTATTGCTATAATAAAGTTCAGCTGTCCTAGTAGGATTTTCTTGATATTTACTCAGTTGCCTGGTATAGCAAAAGCCATGGTTCGCAGAGAGCTTACAAAGCATCAAAGGGATCTCATTGTTGAAAGGAATCAGTCAGGAGAAAGGTACAAAAAATTTTCCACAGCATTGGATATACCATGGAACACATTAAAAAGTGTAGAAAATATGGAACAGTGACATTGCAAAGAACTGGACATCCCTCCAAAATTGATGAAAAGACAAGATGAAAACTGGTCAGGGAGACTGCCAAGAGACCTACAGCAACACTGAAGGAGCTGCAGGGATTTCTAGCAAGTACTGGTTGTGTACTACATGTGACAACAATCTCCCGTATTCTCCATATATCTGGGCTATGGGGTAGGGTTGCAAGACGGAAGCCTTTTCTTACACAGAAAAACATCCAGGCACAGCTAAAGTTTGCAAAGCAATACATCAAGTCTCCCAAAAGCATGCGGGAAAATGTGTTATGGTCTGATGAGACCAAGGTTGAACTTTTTGGCCACAATTCCAAAAGGTACATTTGGCTCAAAAACAATACTTTGCATCACCAAAAGAACACCATCCCCATTGTGAAGCATGGTGCTGGCAGTATCATGCTTTGGGGTTGCTTTTCTTCGACTGGAACTGGGACTTTAGTCAAGGTAGAGAGAATTATGAACAGTTCCAAATACCAGTCACTTTTGGCCCAAAACCTTCAGGCATCTGCTAGAAAGTTGAAGATGAAGAGGAATTTCATCTTTCAACATGACAATGACCCCAAACATGCATCCAAATCAACAAAAGAATGGCTTCACCAGAACAAAATTTAAGTTTTGGAATGGCCCAGCTAGAGCCCAGACCTAAATCCAATAGAAAATCTGTGGGATGACCTGAAGAGGGCTATGCACAAGAGATGCCCTCGCAATCTGACAGATTTGGAGCGCTTTTGCAAGGAAGAGCGGGCAAATATTGTCAAGTCAAGATGTGCCAGGGTTTAGGAAGAAGACTAAATGCTGTAATTAAATCTAAAGGTGCTTCAATAAAGAATTAGTTTAAGGGTGTGCACACTTATGCAACCAGTTTATTGTATGTTTTTTTATTTTTTATATTTTTTCCCCTAACAGATTTCTTTGTTTTTCAATTGAATTGTACAGGTTATAGGTCACATTAAAGGTGGGAAAAGTTTTAAAATGATTTATTGTGGTCTCATTTTTTATATCATAAAACCTGGCATTTTAACAGGGGTGTGTACACTTTTTATATCCACTGTATGTGGTGTAGAATGTCACACCTCTAGCAGCCTACACACGCCTTGCATCCCAGAGCATTGTCTTAAAAATTAACTTAAAATGCGTAAGACAAACAAAGTAAAATTTATTTGAAAAATATAGCTAAGCCAAAGGGCAGGGAGTTTAATTAGTAGTGACCACCTCCTGCTAAGAATTTTAGGAAGTACTCATGTCCTTTATGAATGGGGAAGGGCATTTAGGCTTTCCTTAGGTCCACAGTGGCCAAGAAGGCAGTGGGGCTTAATGTTGGCAGAAGTGCCTAAAGAACTAACATCTCAAACACAGTAATGCACAGGGATTTGCTTAGCTTGAACAGATCCAAAATGGACCTCTAAAGGCCATCCTTCCTTGAGACCAGTAACAGCCTAACAGCCTTGAGTAGAAACTCTTGTCCTGTGGTTCCTTGTTCTAGATTTACTATAGAATAAGTAGCATGAACTATTCTTGCTCATTTGCGACTCTTCCTTGTGGTCTAGAAAGAGATTGCAAATGGTAACTTTTTGTAATTATGTTAGATACCCATTTGTCTGGGGTTATGGGCTTCCACTCCTTCAGAGAGGTATCTAACTTGTCTTCTAGCTATATTTTTGGGTTTTGGTACAGGGTGAGTGACTTACTGGCAGGAAAGAGACCTTGGATAGTCAGCACTGGTCTTTGGAATAACTGAAATTCTGCTGGCCTCCTTGCTTCCTTGCCCTCCTGTCATTTTTTCCCTTTAGGTTGTCTGTCCTTCTCTCATTTTCCATGCAACAGAATTTAGTAATTAGGAAAATCTCTACCATATTTAGGAAGAAGGGTGGAACATGTGTCTTACAATGTACATCACCTTCCTCTTTTATTTTCATAAGCATGAGCACCAACCACGTCTTTATCTAATGGGCATTCAAAAAAGTTTTATGTTTACATGACCAGCATAGGACTGTCCACAGCCATGCACACCTTCTGAAAAGATAAAGTGGAAACTGTTCTGGATACAGTATTTGCAGTGTCACAAGTATATTTAATAGCATGTTTACCCAAATGGATGGTAATCTGAACCTTCCTCTAACACCACCCACACCTGTAAAACACACTCCTACATATGCAAAGGTTCTCAACAAAAACATACATAAATAAAAGAGACCTCAAAAGCAAAAACACACATGCACATCACAACCCACACCACCAAGCACCACACATAGTACACACACCTGTATCTCACAGCCTTTAAGTCCTAGCCACAAACCCAACATAGTAGTCATGGGAGACTCTATCTCGAGACACAGAGATGTGCCCCTCACCAGGCTAGACAAGGAAAAAGTCATGGTAAGTTGCTTGTCAGGTGCTAGAATCCACCATATCACACAGGCAGTCAAGTCTCTTAACAACAGATACTGTTATGACTTTATCATAGTCCATGTTAGTGTCAATGACTTGAGACGTACCTCTCTGGACTATATGAAGAAAGACATGATTGAGCTAGCTGAATATGCATCCCAGGCAGGTATGTCCCTAGCCTTAAGCAGCATCCTACCATCACCCAGAATGATGCCTCAATACAAACAGAAAATTATTGATTTTAACAATTGGCTTAGTTTCCAGCATCATTCCAAGGGGATCCAGTACCTGACAGCCTAGGAGCACATGATTGACAGACCACAATGCTTTGCCAGAGGTGGCCTTTATCTGTCTTCCCTGGGCTTCAGGCTTCTGGCAAAGGCTCTTGCCTCCCCCATAGTGCCTTTTTTAGGCAAAGTCAAGTGCACAAAATTACCAACATGAAAAATTCTTCAACAAAATTTAAAGGTCGTGCTGCTAAACGTTAGGAGTCTTAGCATGAAACTGCACTCATTGCAAGCATTCCTCAACCTGGAGGATGCTGACATTTGTGCAGTGACTGAAACCTGGTTCAAAGCTGCGGAGCACACCCCAGCCTTTACAGGTTACTCATTCTACCATACCTTCAGACCCCAAACGGGGGGCTACAAAGTCAAAGGAGGTGGAGTTTCAATATTTACACACCTCCAGGCTGGTCAAACAGTATGACGCACATGAGACAATCCAAGTGCAGTTAACTGTTGACAAAACACCTATTCAAATCATAGCTAACTACAGACCGTCAGCCATGACTCAGGACACCCACTCCACCTATCTGGACTTACTTGAATCCATCAAGATTCAACCCTCTACTTTGATCCTGACTTTAACTACTCAATCATAGAGTGGAAGACCTATTCTAGCCCAAACACGAACACCCAGAGATTACTCAACTTCATCAATGCCAATGCATTGAATCAGCTGGTCAACACCCCCACAAGAGGTGAAAATATCCTGGACCTGGTACTAACCCACATGAGTAGCCACTGTAGCATCCCTACAGTGTCATCTTCCTTGATAAGATCCAACCATAAAGCGATCACTTTCGAAGTCACCATCTCCCTGCCCCCCCCCCCCCCCCCACACACACACACACACAGGGTCAAACAAAAAAAACTTTCCAAAGCTGACTACAATCTCCGGAGAGCAGGTATAAACAGCTTCACAACCACTGTCCCTTCAGTTGGAATTAGCACTAATGTCGAAGCCTACACTAAAAAAACTATATGAGAGCCTACATAGCTGCATGGACTCAGCAATACCTGACAGGGTTAAATCATCTTCCTCAAGAAAGAGTAAACCTGTCTGGTGGACAGCAGTAATAAACAAACTATAATAAAAGGAAAAAAATTGCTGTCCAGCACCAAGAAGGAACAGGTGCCAAGTTGAAAACAACCTTTCCTTTGTGTGAACAAGCAAATCAGGTCACTGGTGAAATCCTCTAAGGCTAACTTTGAGTCCAAATTGGCCACATCCACTAAGGAGAATCACAAGGCCTTCTTCACATACAGCCATAGTTTCAAAGGTAATACCCAAATCTGCTCTGAACTGATGATCAAGAACACCACATACACAAAACACCACATACACAAACACTATAGATATAGTCAACCTACTGGCAGACAGGTTCAGTGAAAACTTCATCCCCCCCGTCCCCCCATCAGTAAACCAGGACATCCTCAGCACCTGCCCACCTCCCTTCATCACCAGGGAGAAAGTCTTTAATGTCCTCTCAAAGGCAAAACATACAGTCTCCATAGGACCTGACAAAATCCCTGGCTGCATCCTACATGAACTCAGGAATGAGCTCTCAGCACCCTTAGGCACCCTAGTCAACCAAAGCCTGAACTACAGCTTCACCCCAGCTGAAAGGAGGACAACCACTGTCATCTCTCTATACAAAGATGGAGCATTCACTGACCCAGGCAATTATAGGCCCATCAGCCTAACTAGCTTGATCTGCAAGGCCATGGAACACATTATCATGGACCGTATAAACAAGAACATTGTCAGCCTTCCTTCAAATGCTTGACTCCACACAGTTTGGTTTCGTCAAAGGGAGAGTATGCCTGTTAAACTTGGTCAAGATATTCAAAACATTCACCAAAGCCATGGATGAGGGAGACACAATGCACACTACCTACCTTGACCTAGCCAAAGTCTTTGACATTATTCCCCACTCAGGTATAATAAACTCTCCCAGCTAGGCATCAACCTGTATGCTAGTGGATGGGTAGCTAACTGGCTCACTGATAAAAGCCACTCAGTCAAAATAAGGGAAGCCACCTCTAATAGTAGATCCATAATGAGCGGCGTACTCCAAGGATCTGTCTTGGGGCCTCTACTGTTTGGGATATACTTTTCTGAGGTGCAAGCCAAAACCAGTGGTCTGTGGCTGACCAAGTTTGCAGATGACTGCAAGTTGGGTACTGCCTTAAATTCCCCTAGTGATGTGAACATCCTCCAAGAGGGCCTTACCCAAACTAATGCCTGGTGCCAGAAGCATGGCCTCAAACTGAATGCCAAGAAATGCATCATTATCCCCTTTGGGGAAAATGGCATCCACACTAATTATCACATTAATAACAATGTAGTAAGCATGCAATCAGTCGTGAGGGACTTGAGCACCCAGGTTGATAGCAACCTGACTTTTGACCACCACACGTTGCCTCCATTGTACAGAAGGCCTTCTATGTGGCCCACCTCATAAGTAAGGTATTTCATCCAGGAACAAGGAGATTTTAACATCCCTGTACTCATCCCTTATTAAACCCATTATCAAGTACAATGCCCCCTTCTGCATGTACTTTGCCAAGCACATTCAGTAGCTGGAGAGACCACAGAGGTTCTGGACCAGGAATATCCAGGGTCTAAAATACCTATCCTATACAGATAGGCTAAAAGCCATGTCCCACTACTTAGTCTCATACAGACTGCTCAGAGGTGACCGGTGTCTGGCATACAAGGCCATCTCAGACCCAGCCTTGATGGAGTTGCTGCATATCCGTAACACAAACTCCACTCGCACAACCTGCATGCAAGGTCTCAACCTGGTCTGTGACATTAATAGAACTTATTGGCAGGATAGATTTGTTACCCAAAGATTCTCCATCTGTGGAATAGACTCTCACTCCATGTCAAGCAGAGCACCTCACTAGCCTCTTTAATAGGATCTTGGAAGACTGGATGGGAAACAGAAAATACACCCTTGGGATCCCACCTGTGTCCCTTCTGGACAGGGGAAACAGATGCTGACTCTGTGGGAACATAGGTGAAATTCTTGGCTAGGCTTATAAGGGCCTCCGGGCCAATAGCCTTATATCATCCTATGAACCTATAATCCTCCTTTGCTAACAGCAGTCCAAGATCTGTATCAAAACAAGCTCTTGGAAAGATAATTTTGTGAGCTTGACAACTTAAGGCCCTTAAGGTTAATGTGTTGAAAATTACATCTTCCTTCCATACCTAAAAGCCTGCTTTCTTTATCATTGAGTATGGCTGGAGGTCAGACAATGCTTGTATGGAGATTACTTGTCCTTCCCATGTTTCTGTGAGGTTCCTCACAAAACTGTGCTGGGTGCTGCCATCTAAAACTCATCCAAAAATGTGAATGGAGCCTTGGGCAGTAGCACAGACTGTATGTGATGTCTATTGGGGAAAGAGTTGTGTAGACCAACTGCTTTAGCCATCAATTGTGGTGCGCAACTTCCTATAGATAGCACAATACAGACTACAGACTGTGTGCTGTGTCAGAGCTACCCACTCAACAGTGTAAACTTCAGTCTACGTGATTTGGTTATGTTGATTAATGTCACCAAAAAAAAGGACATTTGCCAGTGATAAGTGGGTTAAGGACCAGGACACCTCAGACCTATACCAGGGATGCTTGCTAACAGTGGGAGGTGTCTAGGTGCCTCTACTGCCCAGCTTGTGCTAGCCATAAAGTTCAACAAAGCTGGGTCAGTATGCTACTGAACAAATGGTGTTCAGTTGCACAACCTAGTTACCTGTGATACCTCTTCTTCAGCAAAGGTTGGATGTAAAAAACAATCAACCTGTTAAACATGAACTACGGACTTCAAGTGGATGACATGATGGTACAGTGGAAACTGGACATCTTGTGTAGCCAGGAGACAAGGCTGCAAAGCCACTTGGCTTAAAATCCAGAGTTTACTACTCAGGGAGAAGACAGGTGAGAAATGGTGCGAGAATTATGAGAAAGAGTTTGATAAAGACAGCAGTAGATACCATCAGAGTTAGTGACAGACTCGTGGCAATCAGACTCCAGTGTAAAGATATGGCAGAATTTATCTTAGCCTATGATCTACAGCAGGGCAGTGAAGGTGAGGAAATGAATGCATTCAGACAGTGATTGCAGGACCTACTAGACTAAGCTAGACAACATGAGCTGGTGTTGATAATGAGGCATCCTGAATGCTCATAACAGGACAGAGAAAATAAAATGATTGCCTTGTCTACATGGGTGGGGCAACAGGAATTAAAAAGGGACTTCTACCCGGCAAATGGCTTGATGGAGGCTAACACATGATTGAACAAGAGAGAATCACAAGATCAAATAAAAATTGGACAAGACGCAACTCAGGTAAGCATCCTCCTAGTAAGGAAAGGACACTGGAGTAGAATCAGAGATTGCAAAGTCATCCCCAGAGAAACTGTCAACCCCACAGTACAAACCAATGGTGGCCAAAATCAGCTGTAAGCAGTAATCAGAGAATGCTCTAATGTCAAAATAGACCAGGATGAAGACATGGAAGGTGACTGTAGTGAAACTACATGACCACAAGGAATTACTCTGGGCTTTAGCCCTTCAGGAAGAAAAGGAAATAGGTGGAACTGAAAAAAAAGGTCAGTGTCTCAAAATGTCATGTGTGAAGAATATAAATATGCGGCTGAGGCAGATATGGAAATAAGGTACATAAGGAAAGCTGGTGGTGGAATGCAGAAGTCCAGGAAGTTATCAAAAGAAAGAAGGAGTGTAGGAAAAAGGGAGAGATAGAAAAGAGACCAGGACAAGAAGGGATACTTGTTCACTAACAAAGAGGCTAAGAGAGCAGTACCAATAGCAAAGGGCAAGGCATCAGAGCCACTCTACTAGATTCTGGAAAGTGGCTCAACAATTGGCACAAAACTATATTAGGTTGCAAGACAAAAAAAGATAAAGAAGATAGCCAACAAACACCATTCATAAAGGATGCTAGGAACAGTCTGCTCACCAGTTCACAGGATATCAAAGGCAGATGGAAGGAGTACTTCCAGCAGCTTCTGAATGAAGAAAACCCACAGAAACTGTACTACCCAAGAAAACTCCATAGAATCGGTACTGCCCCATAGACAGTCTACAGTGTAAGTGCAAGAAAAGCCCACCATAGAAGTAGCAACAGCATTAATAAAAATTAAGTCAGATAAAAGAGCAAATGAGGTCACTGCAGATATGATCAAGATGTTGCATGAGTTACGAGACAAATGGCTCCTGAGGGTGCTCAAAGCATTATATAAAGAAAGGTGTATCCCGGATGACTGGAGAATAAGCATTCTAGTGCCAGCAAACAAGAACAAAGGGGGCATACACAACTGTGGACAGTACAGAGGTATCAAACTCCTGTCACACTATAAGACTGTGCTGGAGGGTGAATAATGAGTGAATACACAGATTAGTAGAAAGTAAGATGGGAGATATGCATTTTGGTCACAGATCAGGATGCAGCAAACCAACATGTTTGCAGTGAGACAAATAGTGGAGAAGATGCTAGAGATGAGGAAATAGTTCAAATGGGCATTCCTTGACATGAAGAAAGCAAGTGACAAGGTCCCATGAAAGCCAGTTTCAGCAGTCCTATGATGGTTTGAAGCCCTGGAAACATTGGGAGAATTAATGCAGGCTATGCACAAGAATTCAATAACAGGTACGATCAGTGTTTGTAATCATAGAGGGATTCCCAGTGGCAGTGGGTGTGCATCAGGGGAATGGAATGTAAATGTGAAGCTATATAGGACTAAAACTTAGTAGAGACAGAGAGACAGTTGTGATGATAGCAAATGGAGGAATCAGATGAAGTTGAAAACTGAGATAGAAAATAGTGTAAAAGGTTAACAGCTTCAAGGAAGTGGAGTACTGGTTGAATGAAAAAGTCAAAGCTAGACTCATAGGGGCTGCAGCCAACTGGCTCAGAGCCTGACAGAAGAATGGCAAAGAAGCTGGAAAGTAAGGTGTTCAAAACAGTGGTACGACTAGCACTTCTGGGCAGTGAAAGCAGAGCAGATGGGGAAGCAAAAGGTAATAGAAATGAAGTGCCTGAAACAGATGGCAGGATGCACAGTGTGGGATAGGTGAAGAAATAATGACATCAGAACAGCTGCCAAAGCAGTTCTGGTTTCAGAGAAGGTCAGAAAGAACAGATCACAGAGGGACAATTTGGATTTCATGAAGATTAGGAGGATACAAGAAGAAGGCGAGAAGAAATAAAGATGCCCAGGAAAAACAGGGATGCACTACAAAGAGAAAAAAACTGTGATGGTCAGGCATGACTGTTTAAGAAGACAGATGAGTGACACTGAATTCAGAGATGTGGTGAAAGTTGATAAGACACTGCAACCCCATGCAGAAAATAATTAAAAAAGGAGGAGTGATGATGATAGCCCAGCAGGTCTAGGGCTCTTTTCTGGACATCTGAGGTCATGGAGGTTTAACATTTAAAATGGTTCCTCATCAGGGCAAGGGTGTCACAAAAGGTAAGGTTTTTGGAATTGTTTTTTCACTATCAGTGTAATAACCTAATGGTGAAGACATTTGTGATCTGTAGTCTCAGCACTACTCCTGCTAGATAGCAAAATCAGGCCTGTACTTCTCTATTGCAAGAGCAGATTTACTGCTTTTAGAGGGCTATCCTGAAAAGTGCTGGGCCTACTGTAGTCAGAAGGTGCAGGAACTCCTGTGCCAGAGGAAAACCAGTCTAGAGGGAGCCAAATAAGGGGAAGCATCCACTTCTTGAGTAGGGATTCCTCCTTTCAGACCTTGATCATTTGTCTAGCATCTGCACCTTAGGCTAAGTCAAGTTTTTCTTTGCCACCAAGAACTGTCCCCCCACATCAACCATAAGCAGCAGTAAGCTATCTCCGGCTTCTTTAATGAGGGATATTTCCAGAGGTAGAGAACCTTCATCTCCTAAAAGGTCAACAGAAAGGACTGGTGAGACATGCTGTTGTCAACCAATGTAATGGAAACCCTCCCTGTTTCATCAGATGTCAGGCTTAAGAGGGTTACTTAAGCACCTCCAATTTAAAAGCATCATTAGATTGAGTAGGCCTTGCAGAATCCAATGTCACCTCGGCCTTCATTTGCTGCTTAGGTAAGAAGCCATCAGAATGACTACTAAACATGGACATGAACAACTTCCAAATGAGAACCACTAGCAACATTCTATTCAAATGTGCTAAAACAAAGGGTCATCTGGCCTTAATTGCCAAAGCCTAGCCTTTATTGCATATGTCATGTGGCAACAGTGAGATCAAGTACTAATCCACAGCTACACATATTCTGTCTATCCTTAAAATTAGTCATTTATAGGCATACTTATTTCTTTAGGCAGCATATCCAAACATCTACTTGGAAAGGCCAACAAACAAAGATGGACATAAGGTAAGTTATTCTAGACCTCTACATCAAGCACAACAGTTCTTGGAGCATAAGTATGACAGAAGCAGTGATAGAATTCCCCACCAAAACTAATGATAACCCACTCAGACAGAACACATTATAGATATATTTACAAAATCTTATGCAAAACAGTTTGGCTCCACAAAAGGGGTAATAAGTTGTCCTAGTGACATCCAAGTAACCACAGATGCTGAATTAAATTAGATTATATTGAAAAAAAACTACGCAAACTGGATCCAAACAAAGCACAGGGAGGAGACAAAATTAGCAACAATAACCTGAGAGCACTTCAGCAAGAACTTACGGTGCCCTTATATCTATTATTCACTAGGTCATATAAATATGGGCAGATTCCTCAAGATTGGAGACATGCGCTTATTAAACCTGTTTTCAAGGGAAAGGGGAGTAGGACAAACCCAGAGTCATATAGACCCTTAAGTCTACTTTCATGTTGTGGAAAAATAATGGAGAAGGTAATATTAGATAAGTTATTGTCAGAACTGGATAACTTGAGACTTGAAACCATATATCAGCATATATATGTTGGAAACAGATCTATTACCACCTGTAACATGATGTTCTATAACATTATAATAACAGTTATGAGTAAAAAATTGTGATGTAATTTGTATATATTTAATTTCAGCATTTGGCAGGGTCATACACAAAACACTGATCAATAAATTAGTACAACTAGGTATTGATGTACTCTTGATAAGATGGATAGCTGCATGGCTTACAAATCGCAACTTGAACCTTTATTGAAACACAGTATGTCCTATATAAAGGACACTGGTGAATTTTTAGAGTCACTGAGAATGTTTTTGTATATAAATATGACAAATGTATTGTTTGTAACTATGGATTTTAAGTCCTTATTTACGGTCATTCCTAACAATATACGTATTGAATATGTTAAGAGAATTTCTAGTTAAGCACAGTACTTTTACAAACAAAATTTCATTGCTATGTTCTCTACTGGAGATTGTTCTGTAAAATAATGTTTTCATGTTTGGGGATGATGTGTATCATCAGATTTCAGGAGTAGCTATGGGCACAACTGTAGCCAATAGCTATGCTAACATAGTATTGGCTAGATGTGAAGAATACACTATTTTTGATTCTAATAAAAATGAATACTACAATAGTGCTTTAATGCTTTGTAGATGACATAGTATTGTTGTGGAGAGGTAGTAGGGAGGTGTTGGAGCTATTTGTTGAACATCTGCAAAATAGCACCAGCTTCCTTAAGTTTGAAATGTCTTGTTCAGTAGAGGAAATCACCTTCTTGGATGTTAAACTGATGAATATTGATGTTAGAATTCATACATCTATATATACGAAAGTGGTACAAGCAACTAGGTATGTATATAATTCCAGTGTGCACCCCACCCACATTTATAAAGGTGTAGTAAAAAGTCAATTCTTAAGAGCTAGCAGGCTAAATACTACTGAAGAGGGGTTTGCAGCTGAAATTAATACCATGACACAGGACCTTTTGACAAGAGGTTATAATAGAGGTCTATTAACTGAGAGTGCAGAATATATTAAATCTGAAAGGCTTAGTGTGGCCAAACCATATTTACTTAGAGAAGGCAACATTGCCCAGAAGAATAGAGAAAAGGCGCCAGAAAGGGCGGCACAGTGGTGCAGTGGTTAACATTGTCACCTCACAGCAAGAGGTTCTCTGGTTCGATTCTCAGCTGGGGTGCCTTCTGTGTGGAGTTTGCATGTTCTTCCTGTGTTCGCATGGGTTTCCTCCGGGTACTCCGGTTTCCTCCCACATTCCAAAGACATGCATCTGGAGCATTTCTCCCCGGGCCTCCGCTGAAAACAGGCTCTGTGGAACCTAGTCGGACATTCTCGGTCAACAAATGTTAAATAAAAATAAAAAAAAAAAAAATAAAAATAGCTCTGTGAGAGAAGCTGGATTTAATAAACTAACATACATGATGAAGTATAACAGACATTCTAGGCTGATTCAATCCATAATTAAAAGAAATTGGACTGTTCTTAGTTCTGATGTTAATGTTGGGAAAATAGTAGGAAAAAGGCCTTATTTTGTATATAAGAAAGAGAAGAATCTTAAACAACTTCTCTGTTATAAAGATTTTGGTAAAACTTAAGAGCTCCATAGATTTAACAGGGGGGACAGCCCTCTGTTATAACTGCATGTAGCTTCCGCTGTATTTCATTGTAGAAGTAATAGACTGTAATTTTTTCCTCTTTTCATGAATATAAAAGACATTTTCGAAAGTGAAAGAGTAGACTGGAACACTAGCTGAAGAAAGGAAGACTGAAACAGGTAGCTGAAGGGAAAAAGGGCCTTGCAGCATGACTGGATTTTCTTTTCTAGTGCTTTGGGACAGGGAAGTGAAGTGGCAGATTGTGTTTGTCTTTTGCTGAAATCCTGGATGATGGTATTTTGTGGAATCAGGAGAGAAGTCTGCAACCAGTAGTTCCATGCCTGCATATGATTCAGCAAGAAAAAGAGTTCCTTTGGGCCTAGTACAGAGAAGCCATAGATGATTACCAGAGTTCTGGCAGGTGATTTTTCTACTTTTTTCATCAGAGGAACCACGGTTCCTGGTCACTAGGATATTCTTGATGGAGTGGTGAGAGGCTCTGACCATCATTTTATATTTTTATAAGATTGTGGATTTCCCCCTCCCCCCAATGCTTTGTGAATTACAAATAACTGGGATCCATATGAGCTCCAATTTGGGCCCCATCATGCCAGCAGCAAGACTGTAAGTAGTCACAGGCCAGTGAACAGGGTTAGAATTGATCAAGGGGGTTGAGGGTGTTAGTACTGCTCAATGACATTGCATTTTCTCATATTTGTATTGTGGCATTATAAATCTTCATTGTTCAATGACATTGCATTTTGCTCATGTTAGCACTGCTGCCTTCAAGAATTTTCCTGCTCAATGACATTGCATTTTCTCATATTTGTATTGTTGCATTATAAATCTTCATTGTTCAATGACATTGCATTTTGCTCGTTAGTACTGCTGCCTTCAAGAATTTTGCTGCTCAATGACATTGCATTTTTCTCATATCTGTATTGTTGTATTATAACTCTTTTATTGCTTAATGACATTGTATTTTCCCTTGTTTGTATTGCTACATCATAAAGTTTTACTGCTCATTGATATTGCCTTCTTTGTGCATGTTTGAATGTCAAGACCTTTTTCTGTTGAGTTCTGGGGAAGAGGGTAAATGTATGTTTTCGTTGCATGCATATCTCACCTTGCCTTATTGCTAACTGATGCACTGTTGAAATAATTTGCTTGTGGTTGTCTTATTGCCTTTTAAACTAGATATGGCACCTATAATAAATTCTGTCATTCTTGCCACCTTGGTGTGTTGGGCCTATAGGGGAGTCACCAGAGTCAGGTAGGAAGGAACCCATATCTACTTCAGCTACACCTGTGGGTGCACTACATGCATTTTTTGTAAGTTCATTAATATGGAAATGGAAATTATACATCCCATAACAGAAGCCAGTTTTATTGTTAAGGCATTTGGGACGTGCAATAATGAAAATTTAGTTTACTTTGTTAACTGTGAGAAATGTTTATGTTTTTATATTGGAAACACTAACTGCAAATTTAAGGAGAGAATTGCCTCCCATTTATCTAACATAAGAAGGTGGTTTGAGACAAATGCACTTAGCAAGCATATTTTACATTGTGGAAATGAGCATGCATTTAAATTTAGGATACTGCAGAGAGGTTGTAAGAATAAGGGGGGACATTGTGAATGCCACAGAGAGAGCAGAATACAAATGGATAAACTTTTGACATTATGACATTGCATAGATCTGATGTCTACCCAGGGCTTAATAAAACCAACAGTATTAAACCCATTTTGAAATTAAGACAAGCATATGCCAGTTAGAATATTATATTTGTCTTATCAAGTTTTTTAGGTCGTAATGAAATATTTTAGTACATTATTAAGTTGACTATTGTCTTTAATGAAGTTTTTTAACAAACTAGGTTTAATCAACTATATTAATTATATAAATTGTATAATTATATAATGTGCTTATGAGTTATGTTATGTGATTGGCTGGTGTTATATATTTATTCTATGGTTTTAATGTACTGATTTATTCTTGAAAAAGAGTTTCAACTTGAAAGCTTGATGTAATAAACCCTGTTTTATATGGATGGTCGTGCTGTGCCTTTTGTTACTGGCTTACAAATAGGACATGACAAGTATCATACAGCAACTGGACAGGTGAAATCTTTGGTTACAGTCAGGGTGTCCCACAGGGCTCTGTCCTAGGCCTTTACTTGTTTAGATTATATCTTTCATACCTAACTTTTTCATATGTGGTGTTCTACTGTCTATATGCAGATGACCTGAAATTGGGTAAACTGATTACATGTGTTACAGATAAGGCGTGTCTGCAAAATAACTTGACTAAATTGACCATTTGGGCACATGAGAATAATATGCTGATAAATACATCAAAAACTAAGCATATGAGATTTGGGAGACATAAATTGAAAGGTGAATATTTAATACAGCACACAGTGATTGAAACTGTAGACTCATTTAAGGACCTGGGTATATGGGTAGATTCAGCTATGAGTTTTTCTAATCATATCAACTAATTGGTTAATGATAGTTATAGAATTATAGGTTGTATAAAAATATGTATAAGGTCTGGGAAATCAAAAATGTGAAGTCATTGTTTGTCAGTTACATTAAACCCAAACCTGACTATGGAATAACAATATGGAACCCCTATAAGAAAACAAGCATGAGTAAACTGGAAAGAGTACAGTGGAAATATACCAAAGGCATCCATGGATGTGAAAATTTAAGTTATTATGAAAGACTAAAATATCTGAACTTGTACAGTGTCTCTTAAAGATATCTAAGAGGGGATCTTATTCTTGTATATAGGGCATTTAAAGACAACTACCTCTGGGAATGTTTTGGGTTATCAAAAAGTACTAGAGAATTATCACACAACCTATACAGGAGATTCTATAGGAATGAGAAGTGTACTAATTGGTTCTTTGAAAGCGTAGCTGATGCATGGAACAGACTAGCAAATTACATTAAAGCAAGTACTAGTTTAGATATTTTTAAGAATAGCCTGGACACATTATGGGAATAAGTGTTGTGGTATATTGGCAAGCTAGAAGGGCATTTAATGCCTGTGCTTGAAATATTTGTATGTATGTATTTATGTATGTATGTAAGAAAAGCTGACACAGAGAAATAACTGGTATCAGAGCCATGAACTAAAACTAAATACCAAGAAATGCCACCCCTGGTATTTACTATATTGACAACATACACCTAAGAGTCAACCCAGTAGTCGGTGACCTGGGGACACATGTAGTCATTCTACATTGTGCAACTTATAAACAAAGGTATGGCATCTAGGTTCAAGGAGGTCATTGTTCCACTGTATTTGGCACTCATCAGAAGTATCATTGAATACAATGCCCCATTTGGTATGTACCAAACAGGGGCCATCCAGTAATTGTAATAGCCGCAGATATTCCTCACTAAAAGAATACAGGGAGTAAATAACATGTCCTATGCAGATTACTTCAAAGCACTATCCCTGTATTCTATCTCCTACAGGTTGTTGAGGGGAGATCAATGCCTGGAATACAAAGCATCATTGGACCCCACTCTGATGAAACTCTTCCATATCACAAAACAAACAGCACCAGAATTAGACTTAAACCTTGCCTGTGGCATAAATAGGACATGCTGAAGAGACAGATATGTAGCCCAGATACTACCCCTTCTCAGGAGTAGGCTCCCCATCCATGTCAAGCCAAGTTCCTCTCCAACCCGATTCAAGTGCAACCAATACAATTGCATGGGGAACCAGAAATTCACCCCCTGGTTTTGAACTTATGCTTCTAATAGATGCAGGCAGCCTATAAATGACTCAATTTCACAAACCCCTCTTTTTAGATGGGTCATCTCCCAAGCTCCTGCTTACACTATCACATGCACCTTGGTTTAGACTTTGATTTCCATTTTCTAGCAATTGCTTTTTTTGACAGCAACCATAATTAGACTCAGCAAGGCCTTACTATGTCTAGGCAATTCTGATTCTGTATCATAGCTCAGAAAAATAATTTCCCTGATTACACCAATTTGTTCACACAGTATCTCTGATAGAGTTGTCCGCAGGGAATCTTTAAAGTCTTCCAACTCATTACACTCCTAGAAAATATGTTCCCAATTATCTCTTTCCTCCCCTTCACACCTCCAACATTTGCTGTCCACCTGAGGAAAAATTCTCTATAGTCTACTTGGGGTATGAAAATATCTATGTAAACAATTCCAAGCAAAAATCTTAAATCTTCTAAATTTTGTTGCACATATGGGAGACAAGCATATATCCCCCATTTTTTTTTTGTAATTTCCTTATCCAATCTTTCTTTCCAATCCTTTTTAACCTCCTCTGATTGATTCTTATAGTTATCATGCAATATTTTATATGCTCTACTAATTATTCCTTTTTTAACTGCAGCTTCTGTTCTAGAGTCTACTAAAAACTATACCAGTGCTGGTCTTTCATTTATGACCCCCCCCCCCAGTTCTTTCTCTTTGCCTATATTCTGATATCAAATCTTGATAGGGAAGGCAGTCTCTAACCTGCAGTCCAAATGAATTCTTGGCCTCTTCCCATTCTTTTACATTTCCCTCCCTAGTTATTTGCTCTCAACACTTTGGTTCTTTGCCTGTTTTCTCCAATAAATTCTGCCCCCTCATGCCTATTGACTGTATCCCTGATTGCAGTCATCCCTATCAGCAGAACCTCCTTTCTCCATTCCCTTGTTGGCTTAGTTCTTAGAATACTTTCTGCTACATCACGAATATAATATTCTGTATGATTATTGCTATTCTCCTTAAAGGTCTGCATCCAAAATCCCAGTCTCTGCTTGTTTCTTGAGCTTCCACACTGTTTCATCATCATCACTTTCCACTTTGAATTATAGGTTTCTGCTTGTACTATGCATAGGAGCCTTAACTGTGTAGATCTAAAATACTCCTTCAAATTGGATAATTCCAATCCACCTTGTTCTATTGTTAGAATCAACTTATCCCATTTGACACTTGCCATCTTCCCCTCCTGGATAAAATTCTTCAGCTCTTTATTAATTGCTATCTACAATGCCTCCTCTGGATAATAAAAATATGCCTGACCTGTGTATAAGATTAAAGAGACTAAAAACATTTTAACTGCTTGTTTCTTACTATCCATATCATACAACAGAGCTTCCAATTTCTCAGTTTTTGTAGTATCATTTTAGTCTCTTCCTATATATCCTTAGCTGCTACACCAGAGTTATTTTTAATCTGTACTCCTAAATACTTAATTTTATCATGTCCCTATAAAATGGATATTGCTAAACCAATGCATGTGTGGGTGCATAATTTATCGCTAATGCCTTTGTTTCAGCTTAATTAATTTTGCATCCTGAAAAGACATGAAACTGTTTCAAAAACTTCCACAACACTGTAATGCCATTTTCTGTTTTATCAGGTATAAAATAATATCATCTGCAAATAGAGCTAGCTTTTCTTGACAACTTGCCCATTATATCCTTGAATTTCTAAGTCTTTTATTTTCTTTGCCAATGTTTCTAAATACACTGCAAATAACAAAGAGTATAGAGGACACCCCTGCCTGGTTCCTCTGCTCAAGCAGAAATTATCAGAGAGGAAGCCACCCACTTTCAATTTCATATCCAATCCCTCATATATCCTCCTAATCAAACTTATTTCATCAAGGAATGTAAATGCTTCCATTGCCCTACTCATAAAGTCCCAGATTACTCTGTTAAATGATTTCTCTGCATGAAGACCCACCAACAACAGTGGTATTTTCTTACATTCTGCTTCCCTCTGGATCACCAATGTTCTGTTAATACTGTTGAATGTTTGCCACTCCTCCACAAAACCACATTATCAATTTTTGCATCACTTTTGCCATTCTTTTAGCCATTATAGATGTAAACACTTTATAATCATGGTTTAGTATTAAAATAGGCATGTATGAAGCTGACTCTGATGTATCTTTACCTGCTTTAGGAATTACAGCTACCACCACTTTCTTCCAGGATGTTTGTACTTCTCCTCCTCTTAAAATACGGTTAAACAAAACTTTCTAGCTCTTTATCATTTTTCCCTCCTAGCTTCCAAACTTCCACAGGAATACTATCTATTCCTGGGGACTTTCCCCAGATTGAATATACATCACCATTTTTATCTCATCTCCTCCTATCCTGTTAGCAATTAAGCCTTATCCACCTCTAATCTTAGCATATTTAATTCTTCCATAAACATGTAATTTTGTCCCTTTTCTTGAATTCCATATTTCTCTGCTTTATACAGACTTTCACAGAATTTACAAAATATTTCTAATACCTCTACACGATCTCTCGTTACCTTCCTTGTTATTGGTTCCCTAAGCTTGGTGACAGCCCTTTCTGCTTTCTGTTGCCTGAGTCATTGTACTAAAAGTTTTTGTGCTCTAGAGTTATTATCAAAAACAGTTGCTTAACAGCAATCTTTCTAAACTCATACATATTATCAAGGTAATCTCTTATTTCTGTTTAGCATTCTGCAGTTGATCCTCTTCTTGCTCTGTGAGATTCCCCCTATTCTGCAATACTTTTGCCTTGTTGCTTGTTAACAGTATCTGCCTTTTTTATTTCCAACCTATTTTTAAACTCCACTTTAATTTTATTACACTCCCTAGCAATATTTCCAGAAGAAATTTCTATCTTCTCTAATAGCTCCTGAATTATTTCCACTAACCATTCTTTAAATTCCTCTCTGTTCAAGAGATAGGTGAGTATGTACCAATGTCTCATTTTTATTTCATTACCCTGTGTTTTTATTTTAATTATTGGGGCATGATCTGAAATAGTTATTGGGTGCATACCAAATCCTTCAATTAAATGCACATGCTTCTGTGAAATGAAAACTCTGTCTAGCATAGCCCAGTGTTTGTATCTTAGGAAATAATATATAAATTCACATCTTCCATGCCAAATATTTTCATAAATGCCTTCAAAAATCTACCCTCCTTTGTTATATTTTCCTTTCTGGGACCCCCAGACACATCTTCACTGTTGCAAATCATATTCCAGTCCCCACCTACAAGTAATATTCCTTGCTGAAAGCTGATTATTTCTCACAGAACTGTCTTAAGCTCCATAATAGCAGTTTAAGGTGAAATATAAGTACATGCCAGTATAATCCTCCTCCCTTGCCAACAATCCCTTAGTATTACAAATGTACTATTATTATCCTTTGTTTTTATCTTCTTCTATCACTATTGGAGCTCCACTTTTCCTTTGTCCCAGATATTCTGCTGAATAACCATCCTGAAAACCCCATGTTCAGTTATTTCCAAGTGTGTCTCCTGTAGCATAGCTATTTGCACTCTACATGTAGCATAGCTATTTGCACCCTACATGTTTTAATATAGTTCATTAATCTTTCTTTTTTGTATTTATCTCTAAGACCATTGACATTTAAAGACATTTCATAAAGCATCTCTGTATTAAAATGGTATTATTCCCACCTTTTATCTATAACAGCTTTTTTGTTAAATGCCTAGTTCCAGATTTTGTGCTACATGCATACATTGTTTGGCAGGTGATGTTTTATACAGTTATTTCTTGTCATATCCATTTGAGCCTATGTCACATCTTTCAAAACTTTTTTTATTATTGAAAACCATCAAACAAAGAAAAAACCACCCCCAATTACGTTGGGAGGTATCCTAATGATTAAGGTGTTTGCCTTACAAACACAAGGTGCAGGGTTTGAGTCTGACAAGGGATAAATAGCTAAGCTTAAAATGGCTTGCAAGGGCAGTTAGCTTAGTACTAACCTATGAACACACAAAACTATGTACATCTTCAAATACTGAAGTTTTACCCTCCAAAGAGGGACAAATGTTCCAAACTGACAGCCACACACACAAATTTAAGTTAACCTGAAAAAAAGGTTATCTGTGCTAAGACGCATGGTGCAGCCTGTGCTTCAACTAAGTGTTATTTGGTTTTGTCTCATCTTTATAGCTCTCCCAGCTGAGTAAACACTTGAATGCTTTCAGAGGACATTATCTCCTAGCCATTTCTCTTTATCAGATTGTCTGCTGGAGACATGAAGACCAGATACAAAATAGTTATTAAGCATACATTTATTTACTAAAAAAAAACTTATAATAGTCAATATCCTTTTTCATTTACTTGATTTCTCTTAAACTTGTTACCAGATCAAGCTAAGGGCCATAATCCAGTCATTCCCCTATGCAAGAATAAGAAAAATACACTATTTTTCTTTTGTCATGCTCTTTTTTAATTTTATCTTTTTTTTTTTTACATTGCAGTGCCTACATTTCTTAAAACTGAACAAGGAGAAAGAGAGAAGGGAGAAGGACAAAAAAAAAAAAAAAACAGGAGCACCTGTTTACATTAGTATCCCCATTACACTTAAAAATAACTGAGAAAATTTACTTTACAGCGTGCAAAGAAAATCATGCACTATAAAATAGTACCATTAAAAATGTTTTACTTACAGAGTACGTTCTCCCTCCTCTTCCCCTCTCCCAAGTATTTAAGTATTTTTCTGAACATTAATGACATGGAGTAGGACATATGCTTTAGAGCCCCCTACAAGTTTAACAAAGTCCAAAAGAGTCTAATATTTCCAAATTTTCTTGTTTTGTCATGTTTCATAAATATAATTCTTGCTTTGTAATCCCACATTTGTGAATTTCCAAGTTACTTGTTTTATTCCTGTTCATCTTCATCTTCCAAATCCTGTCTCTGCTTTATTTCCAACATATTCTCGATTCTTTTAGTTGGCAGCTGTGCTTTTTTCCTTCTCTCAAACATTTTCCATTGAAACATTGGTAAAGGATTTACTGGCACAATCTCACTGTGGTCTGTATTACCAGAAGAACAAGAAGCAGAATTCCCTTCTGTTTACAGCTCTCCTTTTGTTGGACAAACATTTTTATTTCCTTCTTAGCATGTACTTAATCAAAAAATGATTTTGTCCCTTCAGGGAAGATAGCTGGGTACAACAGTTTTGACATGCCCTAAATAGTGGAATAAATGTACTCCTCTTCTGCCTGGTGTACAATGAATAATCATTCTCCACAAACAATTTGCTGCCTCCCACTTTTAGTACTTTATCTTTCTGTCACAGTTTTGTCAGAATCAACTGCTTCCGTGGGTAGGATTGTATCTTTGGTATTAAAGGTCAAGGTTGCTTTCCCATAGTCAGGTTTGGAGCAAACACATGATGCACCCTTTAAATTAACAATGCCTGCTGTGGAATATCAGACCAGTTGCTTATTTGTACTTTCATAAAATTAATATAATCCAGCTTCTCTGGTATAGCAGAAAATTTTGGGTTTTCCCTACATGCTCCATCCTCTAATTCTGTTATTTTTTGAAACATCTCTTATTGAGCAGTCTCATATTCAGTAAGCCTCTTCTTCATTTTGACCTCTGATTTTTGCAGTTTTATCACCTCATCTGAATATCTGTTTAAAGCTTCTTCCATTTTTTACAGCCTTTTCTTGTTTGAGTTTTGTTTATTTTAATCAGGTCTGTGTGCAGCTGTCTTATACTTTCCTCTAGGTTACTGCAAGTCATTATCTGGAGCTTGCACTACTCTTTGCTGAACAGCTGCAGTACTTTTCCCAGTCAATGTTTTTCCTCACTTTTTATAGCTGATTTTCCTTCAAATCCACTGTATTACCTTTTTTCCTGGCATCCAGGCAATGCACTTAAAAGCCAGTTACTGAAATTTACCTAGAAATATAAATCCACTGGCTCTGTCTGCTAAGTTTCTGTTTTCCCACTGGGAGAGCTAGAATTAAACTGTTAATCAATGTTCAGCCATTTTGAAAGTCCCATTAGGCCTGAACTTTTGAATGATTTTGCTACCACTAATGTGCTCCAATGCAACACAGTTTACACTGTTACTGTACCTAAGTTGAAAGAGAATTGTCTTATGCAATGTACTTAACTCTTTTAGGTTGCATGCCCATCAACTTCATACTGGGAGATACCACAGAGGCATCTGTAAGGAAAAACTAAACAAAAAACAAGGAAGCAGGCATTAGCAACAACAAACATAATAATTGCTGTCAGAGATATAAATAATGGAGGGGAACCTATCAGCTCGCTCCTTCCTCTGATTTACTGTATAGCCAGACAGACTGAACATGTTTTTCTGCATAGAACATAGCAAAAAAGAAAGTTCAGTTGCATAAGTCCTACTTACCTCTAACAGTAGATGTTCATCATTCACACTGCTGCAATGGCTTATGGGTTCTGGGCCTGCACAAACCCACACTGGCAGCTTTCCAGAGCTCAGAATCCCCTCCTCTGACTCTTTATGATAGGGGATTAGGTAAGCTCTTCATATCAGGGAAAGCCTAACTCCTAACACAAAAAGCTAGTTGTTCAGGTTTTTAGTGATAAGTAGGAAGAGCTGAGAAAGGCCAGTAAAAAGAATTACCTGAAACAAACCAATCTGCAGCCAAAAACACCAACAAAAATAACCAAAGCCAACCAACAAGACAACAAGGTTGGATACTATTGAACTATGTACAAAATAAGGGGATGGTGGGTACTGCCACTGAGGCAGTGTGAAATTTGAACATCTACTCTTATAGGTAAGTAAGCCTTACATAACTGTACTATGTGCCTCATTCACACTAAGTGGCATATGGGTAGATTCCCAAAGCTTACCTTACCTGGGAGGAGGAAGTATAAGGATCCTGGAATCCCTGGAAAATGATCCATGCAATGTTCTCTCTGGAACTTCAGAACAAATTCAGTTTGCAGTGCTTTATAAAGGCATGAACAGAGGACCAGGTTGCTGCCTCTAAAATGCTTCTAAAGTCCTTTCAAAATGTCACTAAAGACAATATGGCTCTGGTGGAAAGTGCTGTAACCTCGCCTGAACTAGATTTACCATGGTGGGAGCAGCAAAGCACAACAGCAGAGGATAACCAACATGCAATTATTTGCTTAGAGGCAAGTTGACCCATCTTAGCCCCAGACAAGGAAATAAGCTTTCCTGAAGAACTTAGTTCTGTTAAGGTATTACCTCAGCTGCCAATGCACATCTAAGGTATGCGGAATCTTCTCTCCCGTTTCCTAGGTGCTGGAAGGGAAACAAGGAGATTGTTAGTTTGATTGATTGATAAACAACTTTTGTCATGAAAGATTTATTAGTGTGTAAAACAACCCTATCCTCGTGGAAAAATCTGAAAAAACTGGCCCACCATAACAGCTTGCAGCTCAGTGACTCACCTTTGGCAATAAGTCCAACAGTTTTCCAAGTAATGAACTTCAAATCAGTCTGAAAGGCAGATTTAAAATGAGATAAAGTAATTTTTTCAAGAACAAAGTTGAGGTCCCAAAGAGGAGGAACATGCTTTTAAGGGGGGTCTTAAGTGCAACACTCCTTTTATAAACTGTTTAATCAGAAAAAAGAGATGAAAGAGGGGGAATCCATGGGTAAACAAGCTGAGATGGCCATAAGATGCATCTTGATAGTTGAATAAGATAAGCCATAGATTAGCTCACACAAATATTTCTAAACCAGAGGGGAAAACACAATACCTGGCCCTCTAATATTAGTAAGGCATCACCTAGGAAACATCTTCCACTTGCAAACATAAGATTTTCTAGTTGCAGGTTTTCATGCCTCCTTCAATGCCTGCTGCACATCTGCATGGAATAATTGCCTAAAAGGTAACAGGACAGAATCATCCAGGAAAGTCAGTAGCAATTTCTCTAAGCTGGGGTGCATCAGTCACCCCGACAATGTGTGAGCAGATCCAGAGTGTGAAGAAGTTTGTGGTAATTACCCTTGGCCAATTTTATTAAAAGGGAGAATGAACTTTGCCTGAACCAAAAGAAGGTCACCACAATGATCTCTGGTAATTAATTTTGAATCTTCAGAAGCACCTTGGGTATCAGTGGATAGGGTAGAAATGCATTAAGGAACATTCCCATCCAAGGAATGACAACAAGTCTGTCCTCCAAGTCTGGACTGCAAGAATGTCTAAAACAGAATTTTTCCAACTGTATGTTTTGAAAAGAGGTGAACAGATCTATCTGAAGTGCTTTCCATATCTAGACCAAATCCAAGCAGACCTCTGTCCTGAGTTTTCAGTTGTGCAAGTCCATCCAGGATCTACTTAGTCTGTCTGTCACTATGGTTTGCTCTGGCAGGATGTACAAAACTTGAATCATCAGAAAATGCTGTAAGGCTAGATCCTAGGCCATCACTGCCAACTGGCACACAGGTTATGACCTTGGATCCCCTTGTTTGTTCAGATACCAGATGACTATGGTATTGCCTGTGACCAATAAAAAGGGATTTGGAGACTATAAGTGGTGAAGAATGTTTAAGGTCAGAATCACTGCTAAAATTTCTTTGATGTTTATGTGCTTTGTAGAGTCCAAGGACTCCATTCACCTTACACTTAAACTGCCCCGGGCAGTACTCCTCATAAAAATCTGATGCGCCCATCTGGACAGTTTGGCCTCAGGTATAGAGGGAGAAGGATAGGTCTAGAATGAGACACATCTGATCCTTCCACCACTGTAGCTCTCACTTAAAATCCAGCACTGGTACCTAGAACCCAAAGGGATGCAAGTACCTAGTCCAACAATTTTTTAAAATGCTGATGAATATTTCCCATGTGGAATCTGTCCAGTGGTATGAGGATCACTGATGCCATGGGGTCTAGAATTTTGAGAAACTCTCTTCCAGAGGCAACTTCTTGGAAACAAAAATCCCTGAAAATGCTCTGAAAAGTCAGGATTTTGTCTTCTGGTAGAAAGGCTGTTTTCTTTTTTTTCTGCATCCATCATGGACCCCAGGAAGAGAATTCTTTGCGAGGGTGTGAGACAGGACTTTTGTTGGTTCAACTTGAAAACAAAAGTGATTATAATGTGATAGTAAGCATCCTTTAGATGTAAAGCCACCAAACATTAGTGGTCTAGAAGGAGGAGTAGTACCATCTGCAGGATGAGCATTCTGAATGTGGGTATTTTCAGTAAGGTATTTAAGTATGACAAATCTAATGCGGGTCTCCACTATAACATCTTTTTGGGCAGCAAAAAGATTCTGGTGAAAAATTGTTTCTCTGTCAGAACTTTAAAATGAATCAGATAAACAACAGGCTTCTTGGCACTCTGCTCTATATGCATGAGGCAGTCCCTTAATGTTAAACCCAAACCACAGAACTTCAGTTTTCCAGTACAAGTCATAAAACACTTGAAAAAAGCTCCAGAACTGCATAAAAGCAGTGGTAAGCATACAAACAATGCAGTAGTAAGAATTGTTAGTGGAATTAAAAGCAGTGATAAATAGCAAGAATATTAAAATAAAAAAAAAATCACACACTCATACATACACACCCAAACCTCCACACACATTTTTTTTAATAAAACAAACAAATCAAAAGTATATAATAATAAAGAGGAAGGGATCATATCTGAGTCTGGGAGCTGTAATCCACCAACACAGGCTGCCGAGGAGATTCAGCTGTGTGAGTCTTACAGCTGGCACTAAATGACTGAATAACTGACTTTCTGTGACAGGAGTTCGGCTTTCCCTGATGGGAAGGGCTTAGCCAACCTCTTATCATAGAGTCAGAGGAGTGGATTTTGAGCTCTGGAAACCTGCCAGTGTGGGTTTGTGTAGGCATAAAATCCATATGCCACTGAGGCAGTATGAATGATGAACATCTAAAAATGGTCAGACATATACCACCTTTAATACCAGGAATGTGGCTATGAAAACTGTTGCAGAGGAAAAGAGGTTCAGCTTCTTGAGAAAAATTAAGCAGATAGAGAAAATTGAATAAACGTAAACTTTTGTGTAATTAAAGGAGCTCATTTTGGTCACACACAAATTTAGCCTGTGACTGGTCATTTCATGTATTGTTGACTACAGTGCAATAGGTATGTGTTAACAATTGTAATTCCTTGAATTTATTTTCAACTTTAACATGCATAAAAAAGTTAAAGGACAACTATACCTTAAAACATTTCCTTTCCAGAGACTGTATTTTCCTCCCTACAGGATGGTCCCTCTGTTTCCATATATTAAAAAAGCCTGACTAAGCAGTTTATTCCAGTGTGACATTTCATAGGTTTCACGCCATGCTGAGGCTGAATGAAATATCACACTTTAGGAATTTGTCTCCATTGTTGTTACTTTAGTTTGTCTAAAACATGAATGTGTACTGCTGAGGAGAACACATGGAGCAAGTCATCTGTAAGCTCTATTTCACACCTACTGGGACCATAAATCTATCTGGACTAAAAATTCACCATAGTTTTACTGTGTGTTGTCATTTATTTCTGGAGTCTTTCTGTATTCCGGGGCCACAAACTTGTTTCGTCTTTTGTAGCCTGAAGGTGAAGAAACCTAATTACCCGATGACAGGACTTCACTAACAAGTTGAACTTTACTAACCAAAAAAATATTTTATTCTGGCTGACTCAGGGAATGAAGGTGGGAAGACAGGCTTTAAACTCACTTTCTTAAAAAAGTATTTCTTACTACTTCTGTTCTAAATGAATACAATGATAATTTGGAGAGACTAGGACAAATTAATCCTATCAACTGTGCCCCTACATTTATTATGGGCAAAGTGCAGTTTTTCAAGAAAACAAGGTCACATCAACATGACCACCCTCATGAAGGCATTCAGGGTGAGACAAAAAAAAAAATAAAACTACTTCCTGTGCTGCGGAAAAGTTTGGATTGTGCAGCACTTCATGACAGGATAAAATACATTTTTTTCAGTTTTTGTATGTGATGGTCCTTCGAGTTACTGCTTTTAGATGAATAAACAATGAATATTCATGGCTGGTTTAACAGCATAGACAGTACTCTTATTCACATCAAGAGACATTGACTCACATAGGATATTACTTTGTTATTGCGTGTTTTTGTTTTTCTGTTTTTTTTTTATTTTCTTTGTATTACATTACACAATGTACATTTTTTTCCAGCTGTACCCACCAGGAAGTACACAACTAACAAAAAAAAAAACAAGTCACCCTAGTGGAATCACAAAATCAATAGGATGTATAAAAAAAGGAAGAACATCATGGCAAAAATTAGGATGTACTGCACCCAGCAAGATAAAAGCACTCTCATCAAACAACTCAGAGGACAAATAAAGTCTACCAAATAGAAATTTGAGGTAAATTTGACTCT
Organism: Protopterus annectens; assembly: GCF_019279795.1. Taxonomy (NCBI): domain Eukaryota; kingdom Metazoa; phylum Chordata; order Ceratodontiformes; family Protopteridae; genus Protopterus; species Protopterus annectens. Next base: position 1,936,068,876 of record NC_056741.1, read on the forward strand.
CAGGCCAAGGAAAACCACAAGGTATTCTTTAGCTATGTCCACAACCTCAAAGGCAGCACACAATTGTGTGCAGAACTCACTGTAAATGAAGCCATGTATACTGAGCCAGATGATACAGCAAACCTATGGACCAACAAATTCAGATCCAACTTTACCCCTCTCTCCCCCTCAACCTTCCTACAGAAAAATACCATCAAATATAACTCCCCTGCTATCACTAGGGAACAGGTCCTTAATGCCCTGTCTAAGGCCAAGAGCACTGCATCAACAGGCCCAGACAATATCCCAGTATGCCTTCTAAATAGCATGAAACATAACCTCTCAGGACCTCCAGAATTGCTATTTAACTGTAGCCTCCAAATAGGTTTCATGGTTCATGAATGGAGAACAGTAACATTCAAACCTCTGCACAAAGGTGGGCCATCTACAGACCATGGAAACTACAGACCCATAAGTCTCACTAGTCTTATATGCAAAGCCATGGAAAGAATTATCATGGAAATGATCAATAATGATAAAGTAAACCTCCAGACAATGGACCCAACCTAGTTTAGTTGCATCAAGGGCAGGTCATGCCTACTCAGTATGGTGGACTTCTTTCAGAAGGTCACCAAAGCAATGGATGGGGCAAAATGGTTCTCACTGCCTACCTTGACCTGGCCAGGGCATTTGACACAATAGCTCACTTGGGCATTATTGACAAATTCAAGAGGTTAGGTACAAACCTGTATGTCACCCGGTGGACAACCAACTAGCTCACAGGAAGTTAGAATTGGGGGGGGGGGGTAGTCCAATTCTACAAAGAGGCCAGTCACAACTAGAGTCCCTCAGTGATTAGTCCTTGGGCCGATCCTTTTTAGCATTTACTTCTCTGAAGTCAAGGCCAATGTCAGTGGTCTCTGGCTGACTAAATTTGCAGATGAATGCAGATTAGGAGCTGCCATTGAATCCCACACTGACACAAATGTTGTCCAGGAAGGGCTGACACAGACTAACAACTGATGTCAGAGCCATGGACTAAAACTAAATGCCAAGAATTGCATAATAGTATCCCTCAAGAAGTCATCCACTCCTGGTAACTATCATTTTGACAACAGACCCCTTAGGGCTGACTCAGTAGTCAAAGACTTATGTGATGGTCAAAGGCTAGATTACTGTCTATGTGTGTCCCTGTCTACAGTAGTCAGGAAACCATTCTATGTTGCACAGCTTATAAACAAAGGTATGGCATCTAGGTTCAAGGAAGTCATTGTTCCACTGTATTCAACATTCATCCGACTTATCACTAAGTACAATGTCCCCTTTGGTATATACCCAACCAGGCATATCCAACAAATGGAATGTACACAGAGGTTCCTCACTAAAGAATACAGGGCATAAGTAAAATGTTCTATGCAGACCACATCAAGACCCTATACCTGTATTCTGTCTCCTACAGGCAGTTGAGGGGGAGATCTATGCCTGGCATACATGGCAGTGTCAGATCCCACTCTTTTGGACCTCCTGCATATCCACAAAACAAACCGCACCAGAATTACCCATTCTAAAGACTTAAACCTTGACTGTGATATAAATAGGTCCTGCTGGAGAGACAGGTATGTATCCTAGAGGCTACCCCATCTCTGGAACTGGCTCACCATCCATTTGAAGCAGAGTTCCTCCCTAAGCCAATTCAAGTGTAACTTTGACAATTGCATGGGGTACAGGAAATTCATCCCTGGCTTGGCATCTATGTCTCTAATAGACACTGGCAGTCTGTAAATGTTTCATCTCCCAGGCCCCTGCTTGTAAATGTTTAATCTCCCAGGCCCCTGCTTACACTTATCAAGGGCACCAAAACTTGTCAGAGATTTGGGATGCATGGCTAGGCTTAAAAAGGCCCTTATGGTCATTAGCCTAGTAAACACCTATGAATAATATATGCATTTTTAACAATTAATGTGACCATTAATGCATCTATTTGAATTGTTCTGTTTTGGTTTGATTTTCCCAATTAGTTCATAAATATGTTTATTTCTGGTGGCCTTTTTAAAAAAATAATACATTTTTTAACCTGGTGATCATGTGACATAGGCATCTATTTAAGGAAGCTATTTTGATTCAAACAGTTTTGGTTCTGATGAAGTCCTTTTGAAGATGTGGGATGACAGCGCTTCACCTACTGTCTATTTTTACTCAAGGAATAAATTATTCTGAATTCTCAGTGGGTTGTTTTACCCTGCAAATGCTGAACACTGTGTACACCTTTGTGGTGGTTTTTAGTGATTTTTTTTCTTTTGGCAGCATTGGGGTATTCTCTGAGTTTTGTTTTTTAGCAACAGACATTCTGAATTAGAGAAAATGTGAAATGATTGCTTTAAGCGGAGTTCCTATTTTGGACATATGACCTAAGGAAAGTAAAGCTCTGGTACCCTGGTCATATGTCAGCAGTGTCAACCAATATGTCGGGATTCAGGAATACTGCAGCAGTGATTTCAGTCAGTACATCTACTGTTATGTTAAGTTCTTACACAATTATGCTATGTTCTTCCTTAGATCACTGCTGCAGTATTGGATGATTCCCAAAGCCTATGAAGTTAGAAGGGTGGATGAGAAATAGGAGCACAATCCATTGAGGAATGACCTGGTGAATACTGCTCTGGATTTAGAAAAGGCATTCACTCTGTAATGTTTGGTAAAGGTATGTACATAAGACCAAGTAGCTGCTCTAGTAGAATGTGCCTTTGCTGGAGAAGATAAGGATTTGCCATGATGAGTTAAGCAAAAGGTAATGGATTTAGAAATCCAGTTAGCAATAGTTTGCTTAGTAACTGGGTTTCTTAACTTGGAATCCTAGAAAGAGAGAAACTACTGGTCAGACTTGCAAATATACAAAAATTATGTACTTACCATAATGTTAGTGGCTGTGCTGGTGCAGCGGTTAACACCGTCGCCTCACAGCAAGAGATTCTTCGGTTTGATTCTCAGCTGGAGTGCCCTCTGTGCGGAGTCTGCATGTCCTCCCCATAGACAGTTGAACTTCAAAAGACATGCAGGTAGGTGTGTGAGTATGTGTCTTCTGCAAAGGTTGGGCATTGGGCTGGCGACTCAGCACCGTAAAACTCCACTGCCAATCATGAAAAGACTGGTGATCTGCTGTGGTGACCCCAAACTGGGATAAGCTGAAAGACAACAACAATTTACTTACCATAATGTTAGATCTGTGATTTCATTTTCCGTCCATTCCTCGACAGATGGGTCCCAGATCTGGCTTTGGATCAGGTGCTAAGGCTCATCCCTGACCCATAATCCCCATGCGTAGAACAAGCTACCTCATATTGAGGATTTCCAGGCCAAAACAATTTGAAAAATTTAAACAATACATGATGGAAACATAGTAATGTCTTCAAACAGGAGAAATAAACAGCCCTTGAAAATAAAAAAAAATGATAAAGTACAAAGTCAAAGGCTGCTGGAAACACCCCACAAAAATGATCAGCAATAAGCAAACTCTTTAATTCACCAGTAAAACACTGGTTGGACTTGTGAGTTAGAGAATTTGCTTACTGCTGATCATTTTGTGGGGTATTTCCAGCAGCCTTTGACTTTAAACATAGTAATATATTTTAAATGGAAAAGGAGGTCATCTACAAAAAGAATAAGTGAAAAGACAATCTTAACATTCAGGAGTCAAAGCAAGGTCAGCTTGATCCATCTCAGAATAAGAACTTGATAGAGAAACATTATTTTCAAAAGATAAGGAAGGGGATGGTGGAGGAATATGACAACACAGATCTAACATTATGGTAAATATATAACATTCATATCTGATGTCTTTACAGTCTATTCCTCAACAGATGGGACAGTCTCCAGCTACTTTAATATTCAAGAGGCCTCATGGATGGATATTCTTGAGCACAGTTAAACCAAAGGTTCTGGACCTGGACTGGATATATGATTTATAGTGGGAGAGGAAGGTATGAATTTTTGGCAAGGTAGTTGCAGCACATACATCATCAATTGGGACACTAGAGAAGAAGCCTGCAGAAAGTCTCAGATTTTGTAGAATGAGCCTTACGATTCAAAGTGAGTGAGAACCCCTTCTCCTGGTAAATGAAAGAAAGGCACTGAGCCAGCCAGTGAAATAGTGTGACCTTAGATACTGCTTTTCCCAATTTGGCTTTGAAAAAGGACAGAAATAACAGATTAGATTTTTCTGAAAGATTTTTTTCCAATGCAAATAAAAACACAACTGATGGTGAACATCTAACAAACGTAAGGTACATTCACCCTTGCTTGAGAAATTTGGGAAGAAAATTAGAAAATTTATGGACTGATTAGTGGGTGATTTGGAAGGCACCTTAGGAAGAAAGGAAGGATTGTTTTTAAGAACACTCTGTCTTTATGAAAAAAATTAGATAGGAAGGTTTTGAGGACAGGGCATGTAATTCAGAAATTTTCCTGGCAGAAGTGATAGTCATCAAAACTAAAATCTTCATCTACAGAAATTTCATAGCAGGTTCAAAGGGAGGGCCTATCAGAAACTGTAAAACAATAGTAATGTCCCACCAATGAAGTGTATCTCTAAGTGGAGGCAAAGAAAAAGTGCCCTGGAGAAATGCCTTGGATAATCTAAGAGATGATATAGGTGCACATTCTTCCACCACATTAAAAGAAGAGATGGCAGTTATCTGAACCTTGATAGTGGAATAGCTGGCTCCACACTGAAAAATGTATGCCAGGAAATCAAAAAGTACTGGGAGAGGGGCTGGAAAAGTGTCAATGTTTTTCTCAATAATTGAAAAAAGATTTCCAGAAAGTCTAAAATTGCTGAGAGAGGGACTGAGAAGGGGTTAATTTTTTTTCTCCATAGTCCAAAAAAAACCTTTTCCATTTGTTCTTACAGAGTTACCTGCTGGAAGTTCTTTGTGAGGAAGATAGAATGTGGGCAACAGAAGGGGAAACATGGACTGTTGAACCATCACTGGAATTGGAGAAATCATGAGGTTAATTTGAGGGCCTGAATGTTTGGGAGAGATGAGCACAATGGATGAAACATTAAGTCTGGGTCTGAGCCCAGTAGCCAGGGAGGGGGAACTAGATGAGGCCAGAGGAAGGGAAACTACACTTGTCGAGGTCAGTAAGGGGATATGAGGATGACTTTTGACTTTCAGTGCTGATGCTTTCTATAGGAACTTTGGGATCAATGGTGTTGGGGAAAGGCATAAAGAAATCATATGGGCCAACCAAGGGGGTATTAGAGCATTCTGTCATGACTCCTCCTCATGGGGTATTAGAGAAAAAAAACTTGTTGCTTTTGGTGTTTAGGGTAGATGCAATAGATTGCAACATGGTTGGCCTCAACAGCTGAAAATCTGCTCTGGTACCAATGGAAGTTGAGTGGATCTGCTGAGGCTGTTAGCAAGAATGTTGGACTTCCTTGAGATGTGCATTTCTAAAAGAAAGCAGCGGGAAGATATTGCCCATTGCCACACTCTCATAGCCTTTCAACACAAGGGGTAAGATCTGGTTCCTCCCAGTTGGTTGATGTACCAATCCACAGACATGTTGTCTATTTGGATAGAGATCATACCCAAGGGAAGAGTCCTGAAAGGCCTGCAACAATAGGAAGGTTGTTCTCATCTTGAAAATACTGATGTAAAGACTGGTCTTCATTTCAGACCCTGTGCCCTGGGCAGTCCTTCCCAGATAATAGTCCCCCATCTGGGAGATGTCCGAGATCACTGTGGACTGTGGTGGGAAGAGTGAAATAATGTTCCTGATGAAGATATGGAGAACTTATCCACCACTGTATGTGATCTCTACAAATGTTTGTAAGGATGACCAGATAGAACACTGGCTGTTCCTGACTGATCATTAGACCACCAGGATCCACTGAAAGAATTGCATATGGAATCTGGCTAATGAAACCAACATAATGGCAGCAGCATTGAAGTCTAAAAGGTGAATAATTATTCTGGCAGGTGGTTTCTGGTAGAATAAGACTTGTTGAGCTTCTAGGTGGAGAGATGAGCTCTATATCTAAGGACATCTTGCTGTCAGAGATCTTGTGTCTAAAAGTGCCTTCATGAATTACAAAGATTGAAGTGGTTGTAGTTTGGATTTTTGTAGGTTGATTGCTATTCCCAAGTCATTGCAAAGTTGGAGTAAGGAGTCCCTGGCTTGAATGTGTAGATCACTGGAAGGTGCAGTGATAAGCCATTCATCCAAACAGGGGTGCACTCAGAACCCCTGCATTCAAAGTTGAGCTGCCACTACTGGCATGCATTTGGTAAACTCCCAGGGACTTTGGTGAGACAAAAGGGCAGAGCCCTGAACTGGAAGTGACTGGCTCCCAGCTAGAAGTAGAGATATTTCTTAATGAAGGATAAGAAGATATTACATGGGAGGAAAAAAATGGTAATAATCAAGGCAGTTATCTGAAAAAATAAAGGAAGGAAAATTCTTAGCTTCTTATCACCTACCTACCCAAGCACCAAAGATCTGTCCTGCATTGAAAGTGGCAAAAAAAGATATTGGCATAGCACATTCTGCACAAAGGGGATTATGGGTAGGGAAGGGGCCTGAGCAGCAGATCCAAAGCTTTGAAGTGGCCAAAGCCAGATCTGTGGTCAGATTGGAGAGGCATCTGTTGAGGAATGTATGGAAAAGACATCTGATCCTTAGTTTTATCCAGGTAGAATCTGAGCTTTCTATGTGCAGCAACAGAATATAGAATCCTTTTTCCCTTGTTTTGTGGATTAGGGAAGAGGATGGGAAGTTGTATGGCCTGATTGACAGTTCATTTACCACTTTCGGTATAAAGGAGGGATTGGCCCTCAGAGACACACTCTCCTTGTAAAGACTATAGAAGGAAGGGGTTGCCATAAAGGCCTGTAGTTCAGAGACTCATCTAGCTGAGGTAAGAGCTACTAGAATCATTGTTTTCCAAGTAAAAAATTTGAGAGAGGCAGTGGCTGCTGGTTGAGAAGGAGGGAGAGTGAGTTTTTACAACTCAAACATGAGATCCTAAACAGGTGGGATAGCTTTCTTTGAAAGTTTCAGATGGACTACACTTTTCAAGAACTGGATAAAAAAGTAGGATCTAGAGGTAGGCAAGCAGATATGGTCGAAATGTGTGCGTTAATAGAGGAGTATGCTAGACCAAATTTCAACAGCTCACACAAATAAGAGAGGACTATTTGGGTATTAGACTGTAATGGGTACTGTTTTTTAGCCAGATACCACATAGTAAATATTTTCCATTTTGCTATGCAAGGTTTCCTGGCAGTAGGTTACCTTGCCTTCTGGAGAACTTTAAGAATGTTCTCAGAGAATCTATGTCTAAAAGGAATCAGAATCCTACCATCCATAATGGCAGGTTAAGGGATAAAAGTTTGGAATGAAAAGAGTCTTTCTGTTGTATGAGCATGTCTACCATGGAGTGCAACTTCTGGTAAAGGCTATTGACTAGGTAGAAGAGAAGGGGAAATAAAAGTTATGTACTCACAATAACTGTACATCTGTGTTGTCCATTTTCATTTTTCCTCAACAAATGGGTTCAGATCCGACTCGGATCTGACTCGGACACTTTCTTTAGATTCTAGGATCTGACTCTCAAGCTTCTCCCTTACCCACAATGCCCCTGACTAACTGTATTACCTCAAATTGTTTGCTGCTATTATACAATCTCAAAAAAGAGGGTATTTCAACATAGCTATGACAGAAAAGAGTGATAGCTGAAAAGTCATGAGCTCAAACAGGAACTCTGGTTCTTAATAACAATTGCATTAAGTCTCTCCCAAAGACATGGCTACTGGGAAGGTGGGATAGAAGTTGAGGAAGAATGAAAATGGACAACACAAATGCATAGTTATGGTGAGTACATAACTTTTATATCTGATGTTATCATTTTTATTTGTTCCTCAATGAATGGGACAGAGTCCCCAGCTTCATTCACATTGGGTGGCCATCATGGAAAGATATCCTAGAGAACCACAGAATTGAAAGCTGCTCTATTCCTGGAGATGATACCCAATTTCTAATGAGAAATAAAAGTGTGGGCATTAGACCATGTGGCAGCTGCACATATACCATCAATGGAAGCCCTAGACCAAAAAGCAGCTGCTGTAGCCATTGATCGAGTTGAATGAGCTTTTGGTGGTCTTGGCAGGGATAAACCTTTCAAGGAATAGACATAGGAAATGTAATCTAGTATCCATTTGGCTAGAGTAACTTTTGAGACTGGTCTTCCCATCTTAGTATTAATAAAGAACACAAACAATTTATCAGTTTTCCTAAATTCCGTAGTCCTTTGAAGGTAGAAAAAAGTTGCCTGTGTACATCTAACAGATGAAGGGAATATTCACCTTTATTATAAAATTTGGGAAAGAAATTTGGTAAATTAAGCACTTGATTGATGTTTGTTTCAGAAGCAACTTTGGTAGAAAAGAAGGATTAGTGCTTAAGGTAACTCTATCTTTGTGAAAAATCAAATATGGTGGTTTCAGAGTGCTTGGAGTTTAGATACTCATCTTACTGAAGTTACAGCCACTAAAAAGACAAGATGGAATCTTAAGGTCTACTTTAGCTGAAGGTTAAAAGGGGGGGGGGTGTACCAATATCTGCAATACCAAAGTCAGGCCACAAGGTGGAATAGGGTCTCTGATTGGAGGTCTCAACAAAAAATGTACCTTAAAGAAAGGCCTTACATGATTTATATGAAACCAAAGTGGAAGCATCATCTTTGATGTGGCAGTTGGAGATGGCTGCTAACTGAACTTTGATGGTGGATAAACTTGCCCTGCTTTGAAATATGGAGTAAAGGAAATCTAAAACATCAGGGAGTGGGGCAGTGCAAGGATACACTTCTCTCTGTTGAGCCCAAATGGAAAACCTTTTCCATTTACTCTTATAAATCTTCCTGGGTGAAGGTTTGCGAGGCAAAAAAACAATTGTCAAACTGGGGAGGAAAGCCTGGAATGTCTAGCCATCATTAGAACTGACAAAACCATGTGGTCAGCTTGAGGCCTGCAATATCCAGATGAATTACCCTAATGGGTGTGACAGGAAATCTGGATTGGGTTCCAGTGACCATGGAGGTCATACTAAGTGAGACCATAGGAAGGGAAACCACACTTGCCAAGGCTAGATGGGGACAATGAGGATTACCATGCTCCTCAACTGGACAGCTTTAAGAAGAAACTTGGGAATTAGAGATGGGGAGGGTAATCATAAAGGAGACCAGAGGGCCAAATGTGGACTAGAGCATCTCTCAGTGAATGTCCCTGAGGGGGAATTAGGGCAAAGAACCTGTTGCATTTGTTTCTGAGGGGAGAGGTGACTAGATCGCAGCACTGTTGACCCCATTTGTGGAAGATCATATTTGTCACTGATTGATTGAGAGACCACTCATGAGGCATCAAAATGGTCCTGCTGAGCTTGCCAGTTAAGATGTTGAACTTCACTGGTATGTGTGTCACTTCAAGAAAGCGGTTGGAGGAGATCACCCTCTGCCAAAAGCTCGTTGCTTCTCGGCACAAGGGACAGGATCTGGAGCCCCCCTGTTTGTTGACGTACCAGACTACTGACATGTTGTCCATTCAAATAGCAATTGCGCCTAGTAGAAGAAATCTTTGAAGGGCCTGCAATGCTAGAAGCACTGCTCTTATCTCTAGGACATTCATATCCAACTTGGTCTCTTCTGGGGACCACTTGCCTTGAATGGTCCATTCCAGGTAATGCCCCTCCCACCCCAACTGGGAGGCATCCGTGGTCAACATTGCATTCGGGGAGGAAGAACAAATGGACACCCTAGAGAAATCTGTTTGGACTGTATCCAACACAACAGGGTTTTTCTGCAAACCCAAGATAATTGTATCAGATTTCGTAAGGAATGTTGATGAAAGGATCATTGCATTTGCTAAAGTCCATTGGACAATTTTCATATGGAGATGAGCAGTGGGTATTAAGGTTATTGCAGCACCCAATGACCCTAGTGCTTTGAGTACCATTTTTGCTGGGGGGGGGAGAACTTGTCTGACATGCGTTTTCAAAGTAAGAACTCTGTTCTGGGGCAGAAGAGCTAAACACTTGACTGTATCTAAATGAGCCCCTATAAACTCCAAGACTTGAACTACTTATAGTTGTGACTTGACTATATTGATCATAATTCAGATTGGGATAATTGCAATATGTAATCCCTGGCCATTTCCAGAAGATGCCTGGTCAGTACGGTAATCAGCCAGTCATCTAAGTAAGGAAACACTGAATCTGAGCAGTCTTAGATGAGCTGCTACCACGGCCATGCATTTGGTGAACACTCTGGGCCTGTGATGAGACTGAAAGGCAGGGCTCTGAATTGATAGCCACTGGCTCCCTGCCAGAAGCATATATATCTTTGTGACTGCTAGGTTATTTTGATGTGACAGTACACATTTTAAAGATCGATACATAACATCATCATCCTTCCACAAAGGGGCAGAATGGACTGAATCATGACCATCTGGAATTTTGAATTCTTCAAGAACCAGTTTAAATAACTGAGATCCAAAACAGGTCTCAGGCTGTCTGTCTTCTTTGGCACTAAAAATAACCTTGAGTAAATTCTGGATCCTCTTTGGTATCTGGTGGAACCTCTTGGATGACTCTCTTGTCCAGCAGCTTTTGAATCATTAGAGCTGCGAACTCCCTTTGATTGGGTGGAACATCACGGAGACATTTGCTTTGTCTTTCGGGATCTTGTAAAAAGGGAATGAAATATCCGCTGGATATGATCCTTTGCATCCATGAATTTTTTGTGATGGCTATCCAGGCTTTTAGGTGTAAGGACACACACCTTCAGACTGCCTCCAGAGAGAGACAGTCAGGCAACCTTTCAGGAGTGCTGAAAGGATCTGTCTGAGAAAGAATCTTGAAACTCTTGACTCTGCAGACCCCCTCTGCCATGTGGACTGCAACTTCTGTTGTAGCTATTCCCCCCCTCTGCCTCTGGGGGAAAAGTCTCAGTGTGACTCTTGGAAAAGTTGTTGATATTTTCAGAACCATAACTTTTTACCGCTGCACTGATTCCTAGAAAACGGTCTCTGCAGGGTAGAGAAGTGGATTCTCACAGCAGGTAAGGTCTTTCCATCCTTCTCACTACAGGAGAGTGTCTATTTCACTGATAACCCAATTAAGGAAGATCCGTCAGAAGGAACATTGATGAATGATGCCTTGAAGGGCTCTGGAAAATCACACAACTGCATCCAGGCATGTCTCCTAATGGCTATGCCTGAACTGGCTGCCCATGAGGAACCTTCAGCCACATGTGAGATTAACCTCATGAACATGTTAGTAATGGATTGCAGGGTGGCCAGTTATCAGGAAAAGGACTTCTGTTCCTCTGTAGACATGGACCTAAGAGTAGTGTTAGAGAGTTTCTTAACTAAGTCTCTCTGTAACCTAGCTCCAAGGAGGTAGGAGCAGATTGGATCAGGGAGGCTACCAGAGTGGAAAAAATGATGGTCTTCAGATCCTATGGCTTGACTCTTGGAGATCTGAGATCTGAGGGCTCTGAAACAGCAGGTCAGATCAGAGAAGGAGCAACAACAGGCTAGAAAGAAGGTTTAAGGCTCACAGATCTGATGGGAGACATAGCTGACAAGACACCCATCTAGATCTGTGTTATGAGAAATTTTCTCATCATCCTATCCACCTCTGACTCAGAAAGACTTCGGCAGGACCTAACTGATGAAGCAGTGACTAGTAGTCTGGGAGACTTTTTGGGCATCTCCTTGAGAAAGGGAGACCTTAACCTCGGGGATACTGACTCCTGGGAAAATCTTGGAGTATGGAGCTGAGGAGACTTTGCAACAGTAGAAGTCAAATCCAAAGACTTCGGATCCGAGTTCTATGAGACCTTCTTAGTAGGTTCTGAAGAAGGTGCTGAATAAGGAGACCATGTAGGGGAGCATTTTTGGTACTGCCTGGGCTCCTTTGATTTTTGAGAAGGGGTTTAAGTCCATGATGAAGTACCAGCAAAAGGAGCAGAAGCTGGAATAAGGCCTTTTAAAATGAGCTTATTTCTCCTGTCACTAATTGCCCTGGTATTAAATGCTGCACAAATGGAGCAGGAAGTGTCCAAATGTGAAGGCCCCAGACAATAATCGCAGTCACTTTGGGCATCAGAGTTGGGGATCTTATCCCCACAGGAAGTGCACTTTTTGAATCCAACAGGCTTCATCAGTAATACTGAAAATTAGCAAAAAAAAACTTCCAGATGAAAAGGGAAAATAAAGTTTTTTTTTTAAACAACTATAGTACTATAGAATGAACGTTTTAATACCAACTATGGTAAGAAAGAGGCTGCCTCAGAATGAGGTAATAAAGGAAAGTTACCAGCAATGTAACTAAGATTACCAATAAATGAACCTAGTTTGTGGTAAGAAAAGTTGGAAAGGAGGTAAGGGAGATACTACTAACTATAAAGAGGAAGAAGAGAATTTAAGTTTAAGATAAAACAGTTAAATTCACTTACTAAACCCATTACAAGCTCAAGAAATCACAATCCTGACCAATCTTGAAGAGAGGCAAAAGAGATCTGAGGTAATACAGTTAGTTACGGACATTATGAGTAAGGCAGGAGCTTGAGAGTCGGATCCTAGATTCCAAAGAAAGTGACCAAGTCAGATCCGAGCATCAGATCCAAATTCATTCATTGTAGAATGAATGAAAATGACAAAATCAGATACAATGTTGCCTTGGCCAATAGAGAGTCAACAGTAAGATCTATTCTCTTTGGATCTTTAAGATCTTGAGGAGAAGAGGAAGTGGACGGAAGGCATATAAGAATGTCCTTTTCCAAGGAAAGGACATTGATTCATTTATTTACTAAGCTTTGTTTTTTTTTTCCAAACAACTTTATTGAATTATAGGTTCATAGGTTGGTACTGGGCTATCTGCCCGAAGGTATATATTAGCCCAGCCACATTGTGCAGTATTCACTGCCCCTTTAGTAGTTCCCTAGACCCTTGTACTAGCAGTTAGTACCCTTGGCCCCTATCTAGTAGTGCTGTTGGTGTGATCCCCGGTGTGAACTTTCTGTTACCCATCCACTCATCAAGGTTCCTCTTGAAGACTGATAGTGAGGGGCTCTGTCTTCATAGGTTCATAGGTTCATACTAGGCTATCTGCCCTAGGGCATTTATAAGCCTAGCCAGAGTGTGTTTGGCTTTCGCCACGCATTTTAAATGAATTTTGCTATGCCCTTTTTCGAGGTTAGTATACTGTGCCTCTGTCTAACAGTGACACAGAAGTGATACCTGGGGTAAACCTACTATCTCCCATCCACTCATCAAGATTCCTCTTAAAGAGAGTCAATGAGGGACTCTGCCTAACCTGGACTGGGATTTTATTCCAGAGTGAAGGGAGCCTCTGGGTTATGAATTTGTCCCTCCAGCATGTCCTATTTATTTCAGTGCTGAGGTTCAAGTCTCTCGAGCGCGTAGCTTGATGGGATTTGGATTTTCTGAGGTGCAGCATGTCCATTAATTCCGGGTTGGACATGGCTTTATACGTCAGGCACAGATCGCCTCTGAGCAGGCGGTATGCCACTGAGTAGAGCTGGAGTTTCTTTAACCGGGCAGCATATGGCATCTGTTTGAGCCCTTTGATCCTCTTGGTGAGGTACTTTTGGGGTCTTTCCAGTTGCTGCAGGTGTTTGGTAAGGTACATCCCAAAAGGGGCATTGTACTCAATTATGGGCGTGATGAGGGATGAGTAAAGAGGCACGATGACCTCCCCTGATCTAGATGTGAATCCCTTCATGATTAGGTGAGCTATATAAAATGTTTTTCTAACCACTTTGGCCACGTGGTTGTCAAATGAGAGATTGCTATCAACTTGGGTCCCCAGGTCACTAATTACTTCTTCTGTACTTAATGGATTACCACCTATGTGGTAATTTGTGGGCACTTTGTTTTTGCCAAAGGGGATGACTATACACTTTTTGGCGTTTAGCTTGAGGCCATGGCTCTGGCACCATTTGTCTGTTTCTACGAGGCCCTTTTGTAGGATGCTTGTGTCGGCTGGAGAGTCGATTATGGCACCCAGTTTGCAGTCATCTGCGAACTTGGTCAGCCACAGTCCTTCCATGTTAGCCTGTACCTCCGAGAAATATATACCGAACAAGAGAGGTCCCAGGACTGAGCCTTGTGGGACGCCACTTGTAACTGGTTTGGAGTCTGGCATGGTTCCAGCAATTCTAACCATGTGGGTTCTGTCCTTGAGCCAGTTTGCAACCCATCTAGTGACATAGGGGTTTATATTTAAGCTGGTGAGCTTATCTATAATGCCCGAGTGGGGTATTGTATCGAAGGCTTTTGCAAGGTCCAGGTAGGATGTGTGGACCACCTTCCCCTCGTCAATGGCCTTGGTGACTGTTTCAAAGAAATCGACCAGGTTTAAGAGGCAGGATATGCCCTTAACAAAGCCGAACTGGGTAGAATCCAGTTTCTGTAGGTCCCCAATATCTTTATTTATGAGGTCCATGATGATCTTTTCCATAGCTTTGCAGACCAAGCTAGTCAAGCTTATGGGGCGATAGTTTCCAGGATCCATTGAGGCACCACCTTTGTGGAGAAGGACCACTGTTGCTGTACGCCACTCTTTGGGTACATATCCTGTAGTAAGGCTGAGATTGAACAGTAGTTTTATGTTTAGGTTTAGTTCCTCTTGGAGTTCATGTAGGACTCAGCCTGGGACACCGTCTGGTCCCATTGATGCTGTGTTTTTTGCTTTGGAGAGGGTGGCTCTTACCTGAGCATCTGAGATGTCAGGGGGGCAGCACTCTGCTGGGATAGATATTTGCCCTTTTGGTGGGGAAGGGGGGGAGAAGTTTGCACTGAACCTGTCAGCTAGAAGTTGGCAATGTCTGTGGGTTCTGTGTATTTTTTTGTCATTTTGGACTAATTCTCAGCATATCTGGGAATTCCCACCCAGGTTCCTAACATAAATAAAGAAAGCCTTGTGATTATCCTTAGTGTTCTGTGCAATTTTTCTCTCGAAGCTGGCCTTAGATGATTTTATGAGTGCCCGTAGTTTTTTGCTAATACTCATCAGAGATGCCCTCCCTTTTTGGGATTTTGCTCTATCATGTAGTCTTATGTAGACCGGGACCCTGTTCCATAGTAAGGGAAGTCTCTGCGAAGGAAATCTATCCCTCCAGCATGTTCTATTCATTGTTGTGTTGAGGTTTATATCTCTAGAGCATGTAGCTCGAGTAGATTTGGTTTTGCTAAGATGGAGCATGTTCAACAATTCTGGGTTGGACATGACTCTGTACGTTAGACAGAGATCACCTCTGAGAAAGCGGTATGCAACAGAGAACAGTCTTAGCTTTTTCAATCGTGCTGCATAGGGCAACTGTTTGAGGCCAGTAATCCTCTTGGTTAGGTACCTTTGTGGTCTCTCCAGCTGCTGGAGATGTCTAGCCAGGTACATTCCAATTGGTGCATTGTACTCAATAATGGGTCTGATGAGGGAAGAGTAGAGGGCACCATTACATCCTTAGATCTTGATGCGAACCCTTTCGTGATCAGATGGGTCACATAGAAGGATTTTCTAACCACTTTGGCAACATGGTTATCAAAGGAAAGCTGACTATCTACTTAGGTCCCTAGATCCCTTATTTCTTCTTCGGATTTCAGGGGATTACCTCCTATGTTGTAGTTTGCGGGTACTCTGTTTTTTCCAAAGGGGATTACTATGCATTTTTTTGCATTTAGCTTGAGACCATGGCTTTGACACCATGCATCAGTCTCATTTAGGCCCTTCTGGAGGATCTCCACATCGGCCAGAGACTCTATTATAGCACCCAGTTTGCAGTCGTCCGCAAACTTAGTCAGCCACAGCCCTTCTGTGCTTGCCTGTACTTCTGAGAAGTATATGCCAAACAGGAGGGGCCCCAGGACAGAGCCCTGAGGCACACCACTCATTACTGGTCTGGATTTGAACATAGTTCCCGCTACTTTTACTTTATGGGATCTGTCTGAGAGCCAGTTTGCGATCCATCTTGTGACATAGGGGTTTATGCCCAGGCTGGTGAGCTTATCAATAATACCTGAATGGGGAATGGTGTCAAATGCTTTAGCTAGGTCAAGGTAAGCCATGTGTACCTCCTTTCCCTTATCTATAGCCTGAGTAACTGTCTCAAATAAATCCACCAGGTTCAGGAGGCATGATCTGCCCTTGATGAAGCCGAACTGTGTGGGGTTCAGCAACTGGAGGTTCCCAGTCTCTCCATTTATGAGTTCCATAATGGTTTGCTCCATAGCCTTACAGATCAGACTGGTCAGGATTATTGATCGGTAGTTCCCAGGGTCAGTTGTGGCCCCACCCTTGTGTAGTGGGACCACCATTGCCATGCGCCATTCTATGGGCACATATCCTGTGGAGAGGCTGAGACTGAACATGGTGTTAAGATGCAGGGTTAATTCCTTTTGGAGCTCGCGTATGACACAGCCTGGGACACCATCTGGTCCCATGGAGGCAGTGCTTTTAGCTTTAGATAGAGCCTTGTTAACCAACGTATCAGTAATAATTGGACTTACACAATCCCCTAGAATGGTAATAGGCCCTGTAGGTGGTGAGGGGGGGGGGGGGATTTGCAGTGAACCTGTCAGCCAAGATGTTGGCAATGTCAGAAGGGTCAATGTATTTTGTTCCATTTTGTACTAGCTCAAAACAAACCTGAGCATTGCCATTTAGGTTTTTGACGTAGCCATAGAAGGCCTTATGGTTATCCTTGGCAACTTTCTTTTCAAAATTAGCTTTAGTTGACTTGATGAGGGCCCTCATTTTCTTACTAATGCTGATCAGGGATGATTTTTCTACTTGAGATTTGGCCTTTTTTTGTATGTCTCCTCCTTTTATTGTAAAGTTTGCTTATGGCTGAGGTCCACCAGACTGGTTTCTTCTTGCTTGAGGAAGGAGTCTTGGTTTTATTTGGGATAGCACGGTCCATGCAATCCTGAAGATGCATATAGAGTGTCTTGGTGTAGGATTCTGCATCCTGGATATCATTATCCTTCTGCAAGGGAATAGTGAAGCTTTCTACTTCGGATGCAAGTAGTTTGAAGTTTGCTTTGGAAAGGTTTTTGACTATGGTTTCTTTGATTGGGGGAGGTAGAGGGGTGAGGATGTCCAGGGTTATCAGTTTGTGGTCGGATCTGACCAAGGAGGGGGTGATAATAGGTGTGGTACAATGGGTGCCCATATCTGTGATGATTAAATCCAATATGTTGTCCCCTCTAGTGGGGGAATATATTAGTTGTTCAAGGGCATTTGAATTTATAAATTCTATGAATCACTGAGCATAGGAGTTGGAACACTGGTAGTTCGCCCAGTCTATACCAGGGTAGTTGAAATCACCCAAGATTATGGTGTTGGGTAGGACCTTTATATTTTCCAATGTCTCAAGGAATGCAGAGTGAGCATCGTGGGACATGGTGGGTGATCTATAACCGGCTACAACTTGAAATGTGGTTTTGCCTGCTGATAGTTGTGCATGGATGATCTCTGGGGCATCATGCTGTGCTACTAACCTGGAGATATGGGTATCCTTGATGAATATAGATACACCTCCACCCTTTGTACTGTGATCCGGTAACTGAGGCCGGAAGACATAATATGAATTGTAACCTGGCAGTGCTGGGGTGCTCTCTCGAGCCTTGAATCAGGTTTCCGTCACTGCACAAACATCGATTTTCTCCATGCTAAGGAGAGCCTCGAGTGTGTGCATTTTGAGGTTGAGACTTCTGGCGTTGAGTAGCATTACCCTTAGTTTTTGGTTACCTGTGCTAGTTACGGTGGTTGGTTTGTCCTTTGAGCCTTGCCTAAAAAAGGCACTATGGGGACGGCAAGAGCCTTGGCCAGTATTCAAAAACCTATGGGTGACAGGTGCAACCCATCTCTGGCAAAACAGCGAGGCTTGTCTATCATGTCATCCCAGGCAGACAGACACTGGATCCCCTTAGAATGACACCAGAAGCTTAGCCAATTGTTGAAATTGATCATTTTGTCTTTGTATTGTGGTATCATTCTAGGTGAAGGTAGTATGCTACTCAAGGTCAGGGTCATACCAGCTTGAGCTACATGATCAGAGAGCTCCTCAATGTCTCTTTTCATGTAGTCCAGGGAGGTATGTCTTAGATCATTCACACCAACATGTACAATGACAGCGTCATACTTGTACTTGTTCTGGAGTGACCTACGTGCCTGTGTTATGTGATGGATCCAAGCACCTGACAGGCAGCTGACAGTAACCTTCTCCTTGTTCAGCCTGGTGAGTGGAACATCCGTGTGCCTTACTATAGAGTCTCCTATTACTAGCATGTTAGGTATGGTGTTTTGCCTTTTGGGCTGTTGTGAGGCACACTGCTGAGGTGAATTATGTGTTTTCTGGCTTGTGTTTGGGGGTGCAGGTTGCTTGCTTGTCTGCTTTGGAGGGCACTGTTTCTTTTTCAGATTGGTACCTAGTGCCTCAGAATATGTTTTTGTGTATTTATGTGTATGTTTTGCCGGTGCTTGTTTTGTAGATTCATGTGTGACAGGTGGTGTGATGCAAGTGTGTCCCTTATCCTCTTGACTGTCTGTTACAGTCATGGGTTGAGAGCGCTTAGCCTCCAGTCTGGCTGTGTATTTGCATCTTTCACAAGTGTTTGTGTCTAGAGGTAAGAGGAGAAGGTTGTCTGTATACATGAGGCAGTTGTGACACTGCCTCAGGATGTCCAATTCTACCAGATGAACTGGAGAGTACACCTGAAGCTGACCTCTGGACATGCTTTGAAGGGTAAATTGAACTTAAGTCCTGCAGACGATCGAGGGTCTTATGCTATATTATAATAGTGCTGTCTGGGAAATTTGGAGAATAATAGTGCTGTCTAGGAGATTAGGACAAGTGCTGATTTCTGTTTTGCAAGTGCTGCAATAAGAGCAGCTGATCGGAAGCACTTGAGCTGAGGCTTGCCTAGTTCTAAGGGAAAATTTACAGTGTAGACTTTGTGGGGCCAGGAATAGTATACCCCAGCTAACCGGCGCTGCCCGACACTGCTCTGTGCGCAAGACCACGCAAAAAGAGAGTTGCAGGGTTTTTCCTCTAGATAAGTGAGGAAAGTGAGTACAAGAGCTGTTTTTCTCTAAGCAAGTGAGAAAAGTTAAGTACAAAAACTGTTTTCCTCTAGGTAATGAGGAAGATAAAGTGCTATAGTAATTAGTAGCTTATTTAGTGCTTACAAGTTCTGAACAAGTGCTGAGCATGAACAAGCAAATTTAAGTGCTAAAACTGAGAATCTGTATCTGCACTAGATGAGTTACAGGACAGAAACAAGTGCAAATACAGGCTTTCAAATCAGAAAGTTGAGAGAGATGGAAGAAATTGCCCAAACGGCCAATAACTACAAATCCTGGGCCAGAACCACTACTTATGTGGTAGACAGGTTACCTAGTGCTTACCACTCCCACTGATAAGCTAGAAGGCTTCCCTCCAACACAGAAAGGCTTGGGGGACTCAGAAGCTTACATACAGTCCTGGATACAGCAAATCTGTATCTGGAACACTAGTTACAGGAAAGGTAGGAAACAGGTTTACAGTTTTTTTTTTTTTACAGAAAAGTAGCAAAAACAGTAGTAAAAAACAATTCACATGCAGTGCAAGCTAGCACACTTGAGTATGTAACAATATTAGACCAAACACAGTTTAAAAATGCAATTAAATTAAAAAGGACTAAAAGCAAGTGCAGAAAGAGTTTATTAGGTAGACTGTGGTAAAGAGATGGGATGGGGGAGTGTCCCAGATCAAATCTACAGTGGGGCGGGCAACTGCAAAAGCCACCAAATTTAAACTACAAACCAAAAATATGGAGGGTGGGTGGGACAAAACAGTTTCAACAGAGATCTAAGCAAAAACTAACAGTACAAACTTTAAAACCAAAAAAATATTCTCAGCTCTGTATATTTGCCGATCAGTCTCTCAGAACAGTGAGACAACAGTTTCAACACAGACCTAAGCAACAATTAAACTCTATTACCAAAAAAAAATCACTTGTGACATAGGCAAATTTACATTCATATAAAAGTAATCAAACTACATTAACATAACCAACATTATACTTCACATCTATTGCTATATATCATATAACCTAAGCAATATTACATAAATTATTCAAGTTCTGATTTTTTTAAACAAGAAACATCTTCATTAAACCATCACTTACTGCACAGGCAATCATACATTTATATAAATGAAAACAAACCACACCGACACAATTCTAGTCACAAGGATTTTACATCACAAACCATGCAGACATACTCCCAGTTGCAAACATTATACATCACTTATAATCTACCCAATCTTGCTCCCTCAAACATTACACAGGTCATTTAAGTCCTGCTGCCTTTTAAGCCTCAATCCTCCCTTGTATGTACTGTACCTACAATTTCCATTTTTTTCTTATGTAGTTTGCAACTAAACTTTTCTAAAGATCTCAATTCCAGTTGTTTTATCTCTGCCACTATATGCACTACTTCCAGTATAGTTAGTTTAGATTTGGATTTCCATTTTCTAGTAATTGCTGTTTTGGTAGTCACCATTATTACACAAAGCAAAGGCCTTATCATGTCTAGGGAATTCTGATTATGTATCATAGCTCAGAAAAATTGTCTCCCTCGTCAGACCAATCTACCCACCCAGCATCTCTGATAGTGCATCCCACAAAGAATCATTAAAGTCTGCCAACTCACAGCACTCCAAAAAATATGTTCCCAATTACCTCTTTCTTTCCCTTTACACCGCCAACATTTACTGACTACCTGAAGAAAAATTCTCTGGCATCTACTTGGGGTATAAAAATATCTATGTAAACATTTCCAGGCAAAAATCCTAAATCCTCTAAATTTTGTTGCATATTTGGGAGATATACATATATCTCCCATTGTTTCTTTGTGAAATGCTTATCCAGTCTCTCTTCCCAATCCTTTCTAACCTCCTATGATTGATTCTTATAGTAATCTTGTAATATGTATATGCTCTACTAATTATTTCTTTTTTAATGGCAGCTTCTGTTCTACATTCTGTTATAAACTCTACCAGTGCTGGTCTTTTGTTTAGGACTCCCCTATTTCTTTCTCTTTGCCTATACTCTGTTATCAATCCCTGACAGGGAAGACGATCTCTAACCTGCAGTCCAAATAAATTCGTGGTGTCTTCCCATTCTATCATCTTTCCCTGTCTAGTTATTTTGCTCCCAATACCTTGCTTCCTTTGACAGTTTTCTCCAATAAATTCCAGACCCCTCTTACCTATTGTCTGCATCCCTAATTGCAGTCATCCCTATTGGCAGAATCTCCTTTCTCCATTTCCATGTTGGCTTAGTTCTTAGAATACTTTCTGCTACTTTATGGATATAACATTCTG
The DNA here is from genome assembly GCF_019279795.1 of Protopterus annectens. Classification (NCBI taxonomy): domain Eukaryota; kingdom Metazoa; phylum Chordata; order Ceratodontiformes; family Protopteridae; genus Protopterus; species Protopterus annectens. The sequence continues at coordinate 1,936,090,306 of NC_056741.1, forward strand.
CATGATTATTGTTATTCTCCTTAAAGGCCTGCATCCAAAATCCCAGTCTCTCCTTGTTTCTTGAGCATCCCCCCCAAGTCTCATCATCATCCCTTTCCACTTTTAGTTATACTTTTCTGCTTGTGATATGTATAAGATTCTTAACTGTGTAGCTCTGAAATACCCTTTCAAACTGGGTAATCCAATCTGCCCTGCTCTACTAGAAGAATCAGCTTACCCCACTTGACTCTTGCCATCTTTCCCTCCCAGATAAAGCCCTTCAGCTCATTATTAATTGCTACCCACAATGTTTCTTGTGGTTGATAAAAATATACCTGACCTGTGTATAAAACTAAAGGGATTAAAACATTATAACTGCTTGTATCTCACTATCATTAACAATATAACAAAGCTTCCATTTTCTTAGTTTTTGTATTATCTTTTGTTTAGTCTATTCCCACATATGCTTAGCTGCCACACATAATAATTTTTAATCCACACTTCTAAATATTTCATTTTATCATGTCCCCATAAATATGGGTATTCCTGAACCAGTTCATGTGTGGGTACATAATTTACCGCTATTGCCTTTGTTTTAGCTTCGTTAATTTTCTATCCAAAAAAGTTCTGAAACTGTCTCAAAATGTTCCATAACACTGTAATGTCTTTTTCTGGTTTTGTCAGGTACAAAATAATATCATCTGCAAATAAAGCCAGCTTTTCTTAACTACCATACCAATTATATCCTTGAATTTCTGATTCCCTTATTTTCTTTGCCAATATTTCTTAATGTAATGCAAATAATAAAAGAGAGAGAGGACACCCTGCCTGGTTCCTCTGGTCAAGAAGAAATTATCAGAGAGGATGCCACCCACTTTAATTTTCTCTTCTGATCCCTCATATAGTCTCCTAATTAACCTTATAATTGTTTCAGTAAATGCAAATGCTTCCATTGCTCTGCTCATAAAGTCCCAGCTTACTCTGTCAAATGCTGTCGCTGGATCAAGACCTACCAACAACAATGGCATTTTTTTACATTTTTTACATTCCTCTGGATCATCAGTATTTTGTTAATGTTGTCAAATGTTTGTCTCCCCTCCACAAATCCACATTGATCCATATCTATCAGTTATGGCATTACATTTGGCATTCTTTTAGCCATTATGAACATTTTGTAATCACGGTTTGGTTTTGAAATGGGCCTTTATGAAGCTGGATCTGATGGATCCTTACCCTTTCTAGGTATTACAGCTACCACTGCTTTCTACCAGGATGGTGGTACTTCTCCTCCTCCTCCTCCTAAGATATTGTTAAACAAAACATTGCAGATCTTTATCATTTTTTTCCTCCTACCTTCCAAACTTCCACAGGAATGCCATCTATTCCTGGGAACTTTCCTATAGATTAGTTATACATCACATTTTTTATCTCATCTCCTCTTATCCTGTTAACTGTTAGTAATTAAGCCTCATCTACCTCTAACCTTAGCATATTTAATTCTTCCATAAACATTTCATTTGTATCTTTTCTTGATTTTCATATTTCTCTGCTTTATAGAGACTCTCATAGAATTTTTGAAATATTTCTAATACCTCTAGAGGATCTATTGCTACCTTCTTTGTTATAGTCTCCCTGTGTTTGGCAACAACCCTTTCTAGTTTTTCTTGCCCAAGTCATTGTGGTAAAAGTTTTTGTGCTCTAGTGTTATCAAAAAACAGTTGCTTAACAGCACTTTTTCTAAGCTTGTGCATATTATTGAGGTAATCCCTTATTTTCTGCCTAGCATTCTGCAGTTCTGTGAAATTCCCCCTATTCTGCAATACTTTCACACTTGTCAGTCCCTCTAAATAACTCTTGTTGCTTCTTAACCATACCACCCTTTCTTTTATTTCCACCCTATTTTTAAACTCCACCTTAATTTTATCCCACTCCCTAGCTATATTTTAGAAGAAATTTCTATCTTCTCTAACAACTCCTGAGTAATCTCCACTACCCATTCCTTAAATTAAGGTTGGTAAGCACCAATGTCTCATTTTTATTTTAGCTATTACTGGTGAATAAGAAGATAAAAACAGCAACACACAGAGGCAACACCAGAGGATAAAGACTCCTGTAGTTGTCCCAAAGTAAAAAAACAACTCCACAGATGTCTGATGAAGCCGAAAGGTGAAAGCGCTTACTTTTATTAAACTGGACTGGTTTTACAAGTCTGCATTTTTCTACTCATTTTGTTGTTGACCGCTTGCTTGATTCCTGTGGATGGTTTACTTATTATTCTGTGGAGCTGTTTATTACTGGTGAATGACCTGAAATAGTTATTGGGTAGGTGTCAAGACCTTCAAGTAAACATGTTCCTGTGAAATGTAAATTCTGTCTAGCCTAGCCCAGTTTTTATATCTTGGGGAATAATATGTAAATTCACTCCAAACTCCTGATAATGAATTCACATCTGCCATGCCACATATTTTCATGAATTTCTTCAGAAATCTACCCGACTTTGTTATATTTTCCCTTCTGGATCCCCAAGACAAATCTCCACTGCTGCAAATAAGTGCCAGTCCCCACCTATAAGTAACATTTCTTACTGAAAACTGAGTATTTCTATCAGAAATTTCTTAAGGCTCATTACAGCAGTTTTGGGTGGAATGTAAATACATGCCAGTGTAATCCTGCTCCCTTTCCAGTAGCCCCTTAGCACTACAAATCTGCCATTATCTTTTTTATCTTCTTCTATCACTATTGGACCTCTTGTTGCAATTAATATAAGTACTTCTCTTTTCCATTGCCCCACATATTACACTGAATAACCATCCTGAAAACCTTTATTTATCAAATTTGCATGTTTAGTTCTTTCTGTATCTCCTGTAACACAGCTATTTGTACTCTATATTTTTAATATAGTTCACCACTCCTTATTTATATTTATCTGTGAGGCCATTTACATTTAAAGATATTAAAGAAAGCATTATTGTATTAAAAAGTTTTTATTCCCTCATTTTATGTGTAACACCTTTTTTGTTAAAAGTCTAGTTCCAGGTTTTGTGTTACATGTATATATTGTTTGGCAGGTCGAACTTGTATACAGTTATTTCTTGTCCTATACATTTGAGCCTATGTCACATCTTATAAAATTTTTGTTTTATTGAAAGCCCTAAAAAAAACAGACTCAATACCTCTTAAAACCTATTAACTTAATACTAACACATAAAACGATGTACACCTTCAAATATTGAAGTTTTACCCTTCGAATAGGAACAAAAGTCCCAAACTGACAACCACACTCATAGACTTGAGTTAACCTAAAAGAAAGGTCATCCATGCTAAGACGCATGGTGCAGCCTGTGCTTCTACTTAGTGATGACTGGTTTTGTCTTATCTTTATAGCTCTCCCACCTGGGAAAATCCCTGAATGTTATCAGGGAACATTAACTACCTTAACAAAGCCCTTGAATGCTTTTAGAGAACATTATCTGCTTTGGGAAAACCCTGAATACTTTCAGAGAACATTATTTCTTAGCCAATTTCTCTTTTCTTTTTTTTCCCTCCACCAATCACTCTTCACCAGACTGTAGCCAGTTTCTCAGACTGTCTCCATGGATACATGGTAACCAGGGAGACAGTTTCTCTTTATCAGATTGTTTCAATGGAAACATGAAGACTAGCTGCAGAAATGTTACTGAGCTTACATGTATTTGCTAGAAAAAGCCTCATAATATTCAATGTTCTTTTTCATTTACTTGCTCTTTCCTAAAACTTGTAAATTAATCAATATAAGGTTTTTAATCCAGTCATTTCCCCATGCAAGAATGAGAAAAAAGCATGTTAATTTTTCTTTTAGCATGCTTTTTAACCAGGATTTTTTTATATACATTGCAGTGCCAGCATTTCTTAAAACTCAATAAGGTGTGAGAGAGAGAAGGAAGAAAAGAAAAAGAAAAAAAAGAACATCGGCATCTGTTTACAATCCCCATTATACTTAAAAATAACTGAAAAAATTATTTTATATCATGTAAAGAAAACCACATGCCGCAAAATTGGTACTATTTAGGGGGAAAAAATCTTTACTTACAGTTAACTTTCTCCCTCCTCTTGCCCTCCCCAAAGCAGATTTCCAAACATTAATGACATGAAGTAGGGCATATGCTTTAGAGTCCCCCACAAGTCCAACAAACTATGTAAATTCTAATATTTTCATATTTTCTTATTCTGTCATATATAATTATTGCCCTGTAATCCCATATTAAATTACTGGCTTTATTATTGTTCATCTCTGAAATCCTGTCTCTGCTTCATTTCTAATATACTCTCGATTCTTCTGGTCAACACTCATGCTTCCTTCCTTCTCTCTAACATTTTCCTAGGAAACATTTGTAAAGGCTTCACAGGTACATTCCCCCTGTGGTCTTTATTACTAGAAGAACAAGAAACAGAATCTCATTCACTTTCACAGCTTACTTTTTGTTGGACAAACGTTTGTATTTCCTGCTTAGCATGTGCTTCATCAAAAAATGATTTTGTCCCTCCAGGGAAGAATACCTTGAAGACAGCTGGGTATAGCAGTTTGGATCTCACACCCCTCCATCTTGGCATTTCCTGGATAGTGGAATACAGTTCTCCTATTCTATGTGGTGTTTAATGAGTAATCATCCTCCACAAGCACTCTGCTGTCTCCCACTTTTAATACTTTGTCCTTCTGCTACACTTTTGTCAGAATCAACTTCTTCTGCTGGTAGGATTACAAATTTACTATTAAGGTCTAGGTTGCTTTCTTATAGCCAGGTTTGGAGCATACACATGATGTGCCCTTTCAACTAACAACTCCTGCTGTGGAATACCAGTCTGGTTGTTTATTTCTGCTTTCATAAAATTAATGCAGTCTGTTCCTTCCAGCTTTACTGGTATAGCTAAAAATCTCAGGTTTTCGCTATGTGCTCTGTCCTCTAATTATATTATTTTTTGCAACATCTCTTCCTGAGTAGTCTCATATTCAGCTAGCATTTTCTTTATTTTGACCTCTGATTTTGCAGCTTTGTCATCTCATCTAAATATCTGTTTAAAGCTTCCTCCATTTTTCCAACCTATTATTGTTTGTGTTGATATACTCCATCAGTGTTTTGTTTATTTTAACAAGAGATGCTGGAAGTAAAAGACTCCATTAAATTCATGAAAGCACAAATAAGCAGCTGGACTGCTATTCCAGAACAGGATTTATTAGTTGAACAGCACATAGTGTGTATACTCCAAATAACAATAAGAAAGCAACCTAGACCTTTAATAGTAAGAATGCAATCCTGCCAGCAGAAAGAATTGATTTTGTCAAAACTTTGGCAGAAGGACAAAATACTAAAAGTAGGTGACAGCAGAGGGCTTGTGGAGAATGATTACTCATTGTACATCAGCCAAAAGAGAAGCAAATTCAACCCTCTATTCAGAGAATGCCAAGATGCAAGTGTGAATTTCAAACTGCTATATCCAGCTGTCTTCACAGTGTTCTTCCCTGGAGGGACAAAATAATTTTTTGATGAAGTGTGTGCTAAGGAGGAAATACAGAAGGAGATTTGGTTACTCACTCCTCTGGTGATAAAGACCAGAGAGAGACTTCACCCATGAAACCTTTTCCAGCATTTCAATGTAAAATGTTGGAGAGAAGGAAGGGTGCAGGAGAGTTGACCAGAAGAATCAAGAGTACATGGGAAATGAAGCAGAGACAGGATCTGGGTGATTGAGAACAGTAATATAATCAGTAACTTAATGTGGGATTACAAAGCATATGATAGCACAAGAAAATCTGGAAACATTGGACTTCTTCAAAATTTGTTTGCTGAGTAGGGGACTCAAGAATATGCCCTACTTCAAGTCATTAATGTTCAGAAAAATGCTTTGTGGAGGGGAAGAGAGGGAAGAACGCTAACTGTAAGTAAAGAAAACACCTTCTTGTCTTAATAGTATTGTATCTGTGTTGCATGCTTTTCTTTGCATGTTATGTTTGGGTGTAACGGGGGTTGTAAACAGGTGTTTTTATTTTTCTCCTCTCTTCTCTTTTTCTTCTTGTGCAGTTTTGAAAAACATAGGCAATGTAATGATTACAAAAAAAAAAAGACAAAGGGGAAAAGGGAGCCTGGTTAAGGGGGCATGACAGAGTTCAAATTATTGTGCTTCTTTTTCATTTTTGTCATGGGAAAATGACTGATTAAGGACCTTTGTTTTAAAACAGAGAACAAGTAAATAAAGAAAAGAACATTGAATATTATAAGGTTGTTTCTCTAGCACTTGCAAACATCTATACTAAGTAGCATATCTGCAGCATGTCTCCATGGGGACAGTCTGGTAAAGAGAAACTGGAGACAGTCTGGTGGAAGGTGATTGGCTGAGGGAAAGAAGTAAAAAAGAACAGAGAAACTGGCTAGGACATAATGCTCCCAGAAAACAATCGGGGGGGGGGGGGGTTCCCAGGTCTGACAGATTTAAAGATAATTCAAAACTAGTTAGACTTAAAATGAACTTCTCTCAGCTTTTTTAAATGCATTGGGGATACTAAAATAAACACGTGCTTTTGTTTTTTTTTGTTTTTTTTTGTTCACCTTCTTCTGTCTTTTCCTTTGTCCAGTTTTAAAAAATGTAGACACTGCAATGAAAAAAGAATGAGGGGAGGAGATCGGGGGAGAGCACAAGGGTCTGGTTTAGAGTATGACAAAATAAAAATCAGTGTGCTTTATCCCATGCTTGCATAGAGAAATGAGTGAGGAAAAACAGAGAGATTATCCAGTAACAAGTTTATTACAAAGCATGTAAATGAAAAAGAATATTAAATACTGTAAGTCTTTCTTTCTGATAAACAAGGTACCCTTAGCAGTTCAGTGTCTGTTTTGCATGTCACTAGAAGACAATTTGATAAAGAAAAATGGCTTGGAGAAAGTGTTTACTGAAAGCATTGAAGTGTTTTCTCAACTGGGATAGTTATATAGATATAAGAAATTAAATAGCATTTACTAATAGTACAAGCAGTACCATGCATCTTAGCATGACTAACCTTTCTTTTTGGTTAATTTTAGTCTGTCTGTGTAGCTATCAACTTAGAACTTATGTTTTTATTAGGAAGCAAAAACTTAAATTTTTGAAGATGTACATAGTTTTGTGTGTTATTGTGAAGTTCTTAGGTTTTAGGAGGTTTTTTTTTTGAGGGGAGGGTTGTTTGTTCTGTTTGAGGGCTTTCAAAAAAGCAAAAAAGTTATGTAAGATGTGGCATATGCGCAAATGAGTATGACATGAAACAACTGTATAAAAGACCAAACTGACGGACAGTATATACATGTAACATAAAAGTTGGAACTAGACATTTAGCAAAACAGCAGTTATATGTAAAGGGTGGTAATAACTATATAAGAAAATTATATTTTCTGTAATATCTTTCAATCTAAATGGTCTTACAGATAAAAATATAAGAGTAGTGAACTATATTAAAAAAGATAGTGCAAATACCTATACTACAGGAGACACACCTGGAAAGAAATGAACATGTGAATTTGATAAAGAAAGGTTTTCATGATGGTTATTCAGCAGAATATTTGGGGCCAAGGAAAAGAGGAGTACTTATTTTAATTGCAAGATGAGCTCCAATAGTGATAGAAGTGGGGAAAAAAGATAATAATGGAAGATACATAGTACTAAGGGGGTACTGGCTAGGGAGGAGAATTGCACTGGCACGCATTTACATCCCCCCTAAAACTGCTATAATGAAGCTTAAGAAAATGTTGGGAGAAATAATCAGCTTTCAGCAAGGAATATTACTTATAGGTGGAGACTGGAATTTGGTTTGCAACACTGAAGATGTGTCTGGGGGGCCTAGAAGGAATAATATAACAAAGGAGGGTAGATTTTTGAAGAAAATTATGAAAATGTTAGCATGGAAGATGTGAATTCAGTACTAGGAGTTCGGAGTGAATTTACATATTACTCACTGAGAGACAAAAACTGGGCTAAGGTCTTGAAATGCACCCAACAACTATTTCAGATCATGCACCAATAATAACTAAAATAAAAATGCAAGGTAATGAAATGAAAATGAGACACTGGCGCTTCCCCACCTACCGGTTGAAAAGAGAGGGATTTAAGCAATGGGTTGTGGAATTAATTCAGGAGCTACTAGAGAAGACATATTTGTCTTCTGAAAACATAGCTAAGGAGTGGGATAAAATTAAAGTTGAGTTTAAAACTAAGTTGGAAATAAAAAAGGGAGCTATGGCTTAACAGTAACAAGAATTATTTAGAGGGATTGACAAATGTTAAAGTACTGCAAAATAAGGGAAATCTCTCAGAACAAGAAAAGAAGCAATTACAGAATGCTAAACAGAAAATAAGGGATTACCTCGATAATATGCATGAGTTTAGAAAGATTGCTCTTAAGCAACTGTTTTTTGATAATTCTAGAGCACAAAAACTTTTAGCACAACACCTCAGGCAACAAAAAGTGGAAAGGGCAGTCACCAAGCTTAGGCAGCCTATGACAAGGAAGATAACAAGAAACCCTGTATATTAGAAATATTTTAGAAATTTTATTAAAATTTGTATAAAGCAGAGAAATATGGAAATCAAAAAGGTACAAATGGAAATGTTTATGGAAGAATTAAATATGTCAAAGTTAGAGGTACATGAGGCTCAATAATAACAGTTAGGATAGGAAGGGATGAGATAAAAATGGCTATGTATAACCAATCTACAGGAAAGTCCCCAGGAGTAGATGGTATTCCTGTGGAAGTTTGGAAGTTAGGAGGGAAAAACTGATAAAGATCTGGAAGGTTTGCTTAACAGTATTTTAAGAGGAGGAGAAGAAGTTCCAGCATCCTGGAAGAAGGTGGTGGTAACAGTATTACCTAAAGAGGGTAAAGATCCATTGGATCCAGCTTCATACAGGCCCATTTCAATACTAAACCATGATCATAAAGTGTTTATGTCTAATGGCTAAAAGAATGGCAAAAGTGATACCAAAATTGATAGATATGGATCAGTGTGGTTTTGTGGAGGGGAGGCAAACATATGACAATATTAACAGAACAGTGATAATCCAAAGGGAAGCAGAATGTAAGAAAGTACCACTTTTATTGGTGGATCTTGATGCAGAGAAAGCATTTGACAGAGTAGACTGGGACTTCATGAGCAGGGCAATGGAAGCATTTGCTTTCCCTGATACAATTATAAGGTTGATTAGAAGAATATATGAGGGATCGGAGGTGCAAATTAAAGTGGGTGGGCTCCTCTCCGATATTTTCTTCTTGAGTAGAGGAACCAGGCAGGGATGTCCACTTTCTCCTTGTTGTTTACATTATATTTAGAACCACTGGGAAAGAAAATAAGGGACTCAGATATTCAAGGATATAATTGGTATGGTAGTCAGGAAAAGCTGGCTCTATTTGCAGATTATATTATTTTATACAAGACAAAACCAGAAAGGGACATTAAAGTGTTGTGGAACATTTTAAGACAGTTTCAAATCTTCTCGGGAAATAATGAAGCTAAAACAAAGGCAGTAGTGGTAAATAATGTACCCACACTTGAATTGATCCAACAATATCCATATTTATGGGGACATGATAAAATGAAGTATTTCAGAGTATGGATTAGAAATTACTGTGGTGGCAGCTCAGGATATGTGGGAAGAGACTAAACAGAAGATAATACAAAAACTGAGAAACTGGAAGTTTTGTTATATGGATATGGATACTAAGACACCAGCCATTAAAATGTTTTTAGTCCCTTTAGTCTTATACACAGGTCAGGCCTACTTTTATCAACCAGAGGAAAAATTGTGGATAGCAATTAAAAAAATGAAGGATTTTATCTGGGAAGGGAAAACAGCAAGGGTCAAGTGGGACAAGCTGATTCTACCAATAGAACAAGGTACACTGGGATTACCTAATTTGAGGGGGTTATTTTAGAGCGACAGAGTTAAGGCTGTTATACATAGCACAGGCAGAAAACTATAATTCAAGGTGGAAAGGGATGATGATGATGCAGGGAGGAAGCTCAAGAAATGAGAGATTTTGCTTTTGGATGCAAACTCTTAAGGAGAACAACCAAAATCATACAAAGTATTATATTCATAAAATAACAGGGAGTATTCTAAGAACTGAACCAGTACGAGAATGAAGAAAAGAGATTTTGCCAATAGGGTTGACTGTGATCAGGGATACAAATAATAGGCAAAAGGGGGCTGGAAGTTATTGGAGAAAACTGACAAAGGAAAGAGGGTACTGGGAACAAATAACTAGAAAGGGAAAGGTAATAGAATGGGAAGTGGCTAAAAATGTATTTGAACTGCAAGTTAGAGATTGCCTTCCCTATCAAGGATTGATATCAGAGTATAGGCAAAGGGAAGAAAATAGGGGGGTCTCCTAAATGAAAGACCAGCACTGGTAGAGTTTTTAATAGAATGTAGAACAGAAGCTGCCCTTAAAAAAGGAAAAGGAATAATTAGTAAAGCATATAAAATATTGCATGGTAATTACAAGAATCAATCAGAGGAGCTTAGAAAAGATTGGGAAGAGATTGGCTAAGCAATTCACTAAGAGAGCATGGGGGGATATATGTATATATCTCCTAAATATGCAACAAAGTCTAAAAGATTTAGACTCTTTGCCTGGAAGTGTTTACATAGATATTTTGATACCCCAAGTAGACTCCAAAGAATTTTTCCTCAGGTGGATAGCAAATGCTGGAGTGTGATGGGCAAGAGAGAGGTAGCTGGGAACATATTTTTTGGAGGTGTGATGAGCTGGCAGACTTTTGGTATTCCTTGCGGGCCGCTCTGTTGGAGATGCTGGGTGGGCAGATTGGAATGACTGGGAAGATGATTTTTTTTAGTTATGCTACAGAATCAGAATTGCCTAGGCATAATAAAGCCTTGCTGAGTCTAATTATGGTGGTTGCCAAAAAAGCAATTACTAGAAAATGGAAATTAACGTCTAGAGTAACTTTACTAGAAGTAGTGAATATAGTAACAGAGATAAAAGAACAGAAATTGGGATGTTTAGAAAAGGGAAGGAGCAAACTACATTGAAAAAATGGGAATTATGGGAAATGTATATGCAGAGCAGGGACAAGGTTTAAGTGGCAGGACTTAAATAAGCTATATAATTCTTAACTGACAATGACTAGAAGGTTTATAAGTGATTTATTATGTTTACAACTACAGTTGTTTCAATGGTGTCTGTGATGTAAACTGTTTACAACTAAAGTGATATAATTTTATATATTTTTCATTTATATAAATGTAAGATTGCCTTTGTCATATGTGGAAATTTAATAAAGATGTTGGAAAAAAAAGAAGTGTAATTGTTAGAAAAATATAGAAGAGGGAACAGATCATTAAAAAATACTCAAAGACATGATAAAAGCAATGTGCAGTATCAGAACAGATCAGGATCTATTGTGCACTATTGCAAATAAAGTAAAAAATATCAGCACAGGCAGAAAAACTTAGAAGACATGCAGATAAATATAAAGGAAAAGTACAAAATAAGCAATTTATTGATAATCCAAAAAAGTTTTGTACAGAATTAGGAAACAAGGTAAAAGGAATTGAAACACCACCAAAAAAGAAGAAATTCATACATTTTGGAGAAGTATGAATGAAGATCTGGTGGAACATAACAAAGATGCTGAATGGACAGTAGTAGTAAAAGAATGAATAAGAAGTTCAAATGTACAGGATATGAAATGGGATGAAGTAACGGCCAGAGACTGAAGCAAAGTTAAGAAAAACTCCTAACTGGAAAACCCCAGGCCCAGATGCAGCACCTAACTTCTGGCTAAAAGTATTAACATCTTTACTGAAGATTTAGCCATGACTAAGAACTATTTATATGCACACCCTGAACAGGCACCAACCTGGTTAACAACAGGAAAAACAATACTCCTATTTAAGAGAGAACCTGCAATCTATCCTAAAAGCTACAGACCTGTAACTTGCCTTCTGATGACATATAAACTATACACTGCAACTGATGCTAAGTTTAGTCATTTAGAAGAAAAGTTAGTCATGGCAATAGAATAAAAGTGTAACAAAAGAAAGTCATATGGAACAAAGAATCATTTGTTGTTAAAGTCATAATAGAGAGCTATAAAAAGGGGAAGAATCTAGGTTTGGCATAGATAGACTACAAAAAAGCATTTGACAGTATTCCACATTCATGGATAAAAGAGTGCTTAAAAATGTAGAAGATACACCCTATACTGATCGATTACATTACAGCGACCATGAGACAGTGGCAAACCACTTTGCAGTTAAGCCATTATAAAGGACAAATTATTATTCCAGGGATAAAAATTTAAAGGGCGGGGGGTATTCCAGGGTGACTGTCACCACTGCTCTTTTATCTTGCCCTTAAACCATTAAGCTGTCTACTTATCAGATTAGGTCATGGCTATAATTTGGCTCCCAGAAAATAACAAAGTGTAAAGACTTCTCATCTTTTTGTGGATGATTTAAAACTGTATAGTTCATCAGATAAGGAAAGCACAAGTGCAAGTAGTCAATTTTTTTTTCAGATATTATAAGAATGTCATTTGGTCTTGATAAATGTGCAAAAGCAATGTTTAAAGCAGGAAAGATGCAGCATCAGGAAAACATCAGCCTGGGCAGAAATGTGATATAAAAGAACTTGAGCAAGAGAGAGTGTATAAATATTTAGGAACTGCTGAAGGAGCAACAATTAAACATGAACAAATGTCAATAAAACTTAGTAAGGAATATTTTAGAAGACTAAAATTAATACTGAAAACACAGCTAACATCCAGGAATAAAGTCAAACCTGTCGCTCGGGATAAAACAGACAAACAGTTGTGGCTTCAGGTCAAGCAGCTTTATTATATACAAACACATCAGCATTGAGGCTTAGTAATTTAAACTTAAATAAAGTTATAAACAGATTGACTACTGCACTCATACATGTTAACACTCTGGCTGTTCTCTCAAAATGGCACTGCTGCCTGCACATGCTCTCTATTTATACGCATGTGCCCTCACTTTGAAATGCTTCTTTAAGTTACAACACATGCTCTATTCTACAAAACCTATAAACCAATTTTCTCTTCCTGTCCTAACTTGCAGTTTAGTAGTGGCTGACTGGCCTCAAAAGGTGTTGGATTGGTTGGACAGGAAAAAAGAAGGATGCTTCATGATTATCAAATGATTTATAAAAATCAATATATACCAAGACTATATATTCCCCATTCTGAAGGCGGTATGGGCCTCCTCAAAATTGATTACATGTATAGCTCTGCAATTGTAGGACTACATACATTGCTGACCTCACAAGACTTAAATGTAGTGAAAGTTTTTAAATGAAAGGAGAATAAGTCTAACATGACCTCCTTGCTTAGTTAGCAGAAGCATATCGGTGTCAAGCAGGAATGGAAATCAAACCAGAAGTAATAAAAATCAGACAGCAACTGAATGCGCCAAAAAACAAAAGAAAGAATATAAGGTAAAAGATCAGATGAGAAGGCGAGAAATGTGAAAAATGCATAAATGTATTTGCAAGTATAGAAAATTCTTGGAACATCATCATGTTGATCAGGATTGAATGCAGGAATAGTTAAGTACAGGTGAATTTAAATCAAAAAATGAAAGGTTAATATTGTGGCCCAAGATAATGGACTATGTACACATTGGTTTACAAAGTCCATTGAACATGTGGGAGAAATTATTAGTTATGTACTTACCATAACTTGGTATCTGTGTTGTCCTCTTCTCATTCTGCTTCAGTGATCAGTCACGGATCTGATCCTTGGATCCGACACAGGCACCTCCCACAGACTTTAGCTTCCAGGCTCGAGTTCCTCCCTTACCCATAATCCTCCGCCCCTAGCCCAACCTCCTCAGATTGAATTCGCTGCCCCTATAAACAGGATAGAGAAGAAAAAGGTAACAAAGAGCTCAACCTGGAGGCAAGGTTAAAACAAAGACTGTTCCAGATCCTTTAGAACCAAAGCTTTTTTGAAGGAGATGGTTGGGTGGCAAGGTGAATCAGAATGAGAAGGTGACGCTGACAACACAGATACCAAGTTATGATAAGTATATAACTAATAAATCTGATGCTGTCCTTCTCATTCTGTTTCACTGATGGGTCAGAGTCCCCAGCTACATGATTTTGTGAGTGGCCTCAAAGAAGGATATGCCAGAGTACCAATGAACCAAAGGATGTTCTGCTCCAATGGGTCATGAAGATATGAGAGTTAGACCAAGTGGCTGCAGCACAAATGTCATTGATGAGAATTCTAGATGAAAAGGCTGCTGACTTAGCAATGGATCTTGTTGAATGGGCTCTTGGAGGACCAGGCAACTTCAAACCATTTTTTTCATAAATAAAGGAAATGCAGCTAGTAATCCACTTTGCTGTTGTCACTTTTGATACAGCTTGATCTTTACAATTAGGGGAAAGGAGACAAACTGCTCTGATTTTCTAAATTGCTTCATTCTATGGAGGTAGAAACATAGCTGTCTGTGAACATCTAAGGAATGAAAGAGGTATTCCCCTTTATTGGAATAGTTAGGAGAGAATATTGGTAACTAAATGCATTGGTTTATATTAGCTGAAGTGGTGACCTTTGGCATGAATGAAGGATTAGTACAGAGGGAAACCCTATCCTTGTGAAATATGATGTAAGGATGTTTGGAAGAAAGAGCTTGAAATTCAGAGATCCTTTTTGCTGGAGTAAAGGCAACAAGTAAAGCAGACTTCCAGGATAAATATTTCAAGTTACAATCATTATCCGGTTCAAAGGGACTTTGGGTCAAGGCTTGTAGAATGACAGTCAAATACCATGGAGGAGTAGGGTCTTTGATTGGAGGTCTCAGTAGAAAAATACCTTTCATAATGGCTTTACATAACCTGGCAGAAGCAACAGACCCCCTTAAACAATATTGAATAGTAGTTGGATATGGCTGCCAACTGGAGCTTAATGGTCACAAAACTAGAGCCTTGCTTATATAAAGATTCTAGGAAAGACAGAATCACAGGAACCGGGGCTAAAAAAGGATCAATATGATTGTTGGCAGCCCAAATAGAAAATCTTTTCCATTTATTCTTATACACCTTTTTAGTAGATGCTTTATGAGAGGCCAAAATGATAGCTTTGACCAGAGAAGAGAACCTGGACCCTCTAGCAATCATAGGAACTGCAGAAACCATGTAGTTAATTGAGTGTGGGGAGACTGGGGTAGAGTCCTAGCATCGGGTGAGAAAGGAGGTCCCAGTTTGGGTTCAGACATCCATGGAGGATATTTCAGGTGAAACCAAAGGAAGGGGAACCACACCTGATGAGGCAAAAAGGGGGCAATGAAGATCACAGTGCTCTTCAACCATTTGGTTTTCTGGAGAAATTCTGGGATCGGAGGAAGAGGAAGATAAGCGTAAAGGAGACTGGGAAGCCAATCATAGACTACAGCATCAGTCAGAAACCCCCCTGAAGGGAGGATCAGAGCAAAGTAACTGTTGTATTTGTTGTTGTAAGGGGAAGCAAAGAGGTCAGACCAGGTAAGACCCCAATGGTCGAATATCTCATTTGCTACTGACTGACTGAGGGACCACTCATGGGGCATCAGTATAGATCTGCCGAGCCTGTCTGCTAACACGTTGGATTTCCCTGGCACATGTGTTGCAAGCATAAAGCAGTTTGAAGAGTTAACCCATTCCCAGACCTTCATGGCCTCTCTGCAGAGAGGGTACGGGCAGGCGCCTCCTTACTTGTTGATGTAATATACTACTGACATTTTGTCTGTGTGAATAGCAATTGTCCCTAGAAAATGAGCCTCCTGAAAGGCTTGTAATGATAAAATACAGCTCTCCTCTCTAAAAGTATAGCATCTGCCATGGACCCTAAAGCTCACAGAATCAACCTGGCTGGAGGAGATGGGAGATTCTGGATGGCTTAAACTTGAAATTTCAATGTGTTGCTACAATGCTGTGCCAAAGGAGCTATTTGAGTAATGGTGTTCAGATGGACTGCAACGAACTCCAAGGCTTGAACCGGCATTGGTTGCATCTTGTCTAAGTTTAAGCTAATGCCTAGAAATTGGGAGAGTTGGTAAAGATAGTCTGTGGCCTGAGAAAGTTGATCCTAAGTGAGAGCAGTCAGGAGCCAATCATCTAAGTATGGGAATACCTAAAACCAAGTAATCTCCATGGTATCCCCGAAGTCTCAAACAACCCATTAAACAAGTATAGTGGATCCAAAAACAAAACAGTGAAAGTGGTTGAAGTATAGCTATGGGAAGAGGTAAACTTCAGGAAGGAGGTTGTTTGATTGAGGTAAGTGATAAAATCTCCAAGCTGCAAGTCTACAAAAGTGGTTGAAGTATAGCTATGGGAAGAGGTAAACTTCAGGAAGGAGGTTATTTGATTGAGGTAAGTGATAAAATCTCCAAGCCAAGGACACCAACAATATATGCAGATTTCCAAGGACACCAACAATAACAGAATCACCATTGATCTATTCAGAAAAGCAATGAGGGTTAACTTATTACTCCACAGTAAAAGTCTGCATCATGCAAAAAACAAGTATAATGTGGTGAAGTCCCAGATTAGCTAGAATTACCACAGAGATGGAACCATTTTTGAGAAGCCTGAATAACTTAGAGAATGATTTTCTCGTGAGAGGCTATGAATGTCAGATGTTAAAAAAACACCCTGGAACCAATTACAGAAATGAAAAGGGCTGAAGCACCTTCACTCAACCTCCCCAGTAGGAGAATATTAAGAAATTCCACAGAGAATAACAAATGCAAAAAAAATCTGCATCCTGAGATACACTTTGGATTATCACAGTATCAAAAATGTTATTAAAGAAAACTGGGCTATTGTCACAGGAAGCCCTTTTGTGATTAACATCTTAGGTGAAGCCCCATCCTTTTGTTACAGGAAGGCCAGGAACATTAGAAGTTTTGATGAATTTAAACCTAGACTATATGAGAATAACACTAAAAGATGTGAAGCTAATTGTACATTTTGTATAATTATACAGCAAGGTGATAGTTTTTATTGCCCTTATTTAAAAAAAATCATTAAGACCAGTGCAGGGGCTGACTGTAACACTACAAAAGTAATTTACAGGGCACAGTGCAATGAATATGATGCATTTTATGTGGGCAAGACTGTAAATAAACTTAAGCATAGGATTTCATGTCATCTGGCAGAAATCCGCTCTGGATGTAAAAATAATGCATTAGCCAAACACCTTACTCTTCATAAAAGACACACAGGTTTTAGTTCCAGATACTGGTTCACACAAACATGGGTGTTCTTAAAGGATACATCCCAAATATGCTGGAGATACATGAACTCATGGCAATTAAAGCAGAACTCTTATTAGGAAGCCTGCACTAAACTACTACAGTTCACTTAAAAGTGTACTGGAACTTAGAAAATTGCCCCATTGTTTACATGAGTAATTTTATTTTATTCTTCTAGTTGGTTTTAAATATCATGTTAAATTAGTTTTAATTTAAGTGTATAATTAGTTTCCATCATCATACATTTTTTTCTTTTTCTTATTCTTTTTTCCACTTTATTCAAAATGATGTGTAATAACAACACTAACTAATTATACAATAATATTTTTGTAGATAGTTTTAGGGTTCTTGTACACAGACCTGAAGAAGTCTAGAAGGACAAAAGCGATCTTTGGTAACAAAAGGTTATGGAAATAGAATATGATTTTTACAATGGATTTTTTGAATAACAAAGTGTATATGTATATATTTATATATATTTTTAGATTGCCAAATGGTCTAAGGTTTATATATTTTTAGCCATATAATATATTGTCTTGGATAAAATAACAGACGTAATAATCTGGTTAAATAAGAAGTACCACATCATTATTAATTTTGTTTAAAGTACATAAGGGTTATATTATGGTGACAGCTATTAAGTAGGGCAGGGTCAGCTCAAATGTCACACTGATGGGGGAAGGGATGTGAATTTAACATGTATACCAATAACACTTTGTTTTATAGCACAATAAACCACTCCCTTGCCTGATAAAAAAGTACATATATTGTTAGAAAGCTTGTGAGGAAACTATTCCTCTGTTATTTTTGTTTCACTTGGATCGCTTGTCTGTGTACTTAATAAAGGATTTTCGACTGGAAACAGACTGCCTACCCTCCTTGGATTACTTTTGAATACTTAGTAATTCTATATAATATTTCAAATTATATATTTTTTATTATTTTTTTTACTTAGGACGAGTTTAAGTTTGCTACTTCTACTACCATTATCTGATCTAATTAATATACAGTGATTAACTGGATATATATGGATTGAAAATCCTCCACACAGAGAAGTTTCTTACACTGTTTTGGAATACCTAAAACCCTTGCAGTCGGAGATGAGCTGCAACCACTGCCATACATTTGGTAAACACTCGGAGGGCTGTGATGAGACCAAAGGGCAGGCCTCGAAATTGGAAGTGACTGGCTCCCAGGCAAAAGTGCAGATGAATTCTGGAGATCCTGTCTATTGTTATGTGATAGTACAAGCCCTTGAAATCCACCAAGCACATCTAATCATCCTTCCTCAGCAACGGGAGGATGGACTGAACTGTTACCATCTGGAACTTGACCTTCTTCACATACAAGTTAAGATTGCTTAAGTCCAAAATGCGCCATAGGTCCCCTGTTTTTTTTCAAAAAGAAACAGGAGTAAGTTCCGGACCCTTTTTGATCAGTTATGACCTCCTGGATGACTCTTTTTTGCAGTAGTTTGACAATTTCAGTAACTGCCAACTTTCTCTGACTAGGTGGAATGTCAGGGAATTTTTTCTGAATGTTTGGTGGGGGAAGAGAAAAGAGACTGTATTAACCTCTGGATATAATGTTTTGCACCCAAGAGTTTGTTGTAATTTGGGCCCAGGTGCATGAGTAATGAGGAAAAATGGCCACCAACTGCCTCCAGAGTTAGACAGTTGGACAGCGCTTCAGAAGCGCTGAAAGGGCTTGTTGGGAAAAGATTCCCTAAACCCCTGGTTTTGCAGGCCCCCTCTGCCTCTTGGGTGGTGTCTCCCATTAAAGCCTCCTCCTCTCCCTCTGGAGGAGAGCTATCCACTTAAATCAAGAAAGGGACCTTGTGATGTATGGGACCAAGTTTTCTTAGCCCTCTTTTATTCCTAGAATAGGTTCACTGAGGGGTGGAAAACTTAATCCCTATGGCAGACAAGGTTGTACCTTCTTAGTCGCTGCGGGTCAGGGTGTCCTTAACAGACGGTCCGAACAGCAAGGAACCATCAAAGGAGGCATTGAAAAAAGACACCTTAATGGGTTCTGCAAAATCACACAGCCTCATCCAAGCATAACGATGTATCATAATTCTGGTGTTGGCTTTTCCCCTGAAGATCCTTCTCCTGAAAGGGAAACAAGTCTCATGGAAGAATTTCCAATGGAAGTAAGAGTGGTTAACTTAGGAGAAATCTTATCAAACTCCTCCTTAGTCATGCACACCGCGATGGATTCAGATAGTTCTTTAACCAAGTGTCTTTGAAGGCAAATAAAATGTGCCAGACAATTGAGTGCCCTCAGTGTAAATGTCACTGAAGTATAACCGCTCTTCCTGAACCTGTCCATTTCTCTGGACTCCCTGTTCAGCGGAGGAACAGATGAGCTCCACTGGGCAAGCTCTGTCTTGGTAGCAGCTGCCACCACCATAGCATCAACTAGAATGCCTTTACTCCAGAAAGCACGGTCCTCCGGGGGGGGGGGTGAAAGATTTTGTTTGGTCACTTTGGTACTGGTTCTATAGTGTCTGGCTCCTTCCAGGCCCAATGGGAGAAAAGGTCTATAAGACCATCCACTGGGGAGACTACCCAAGATGTAGATGGTCCCGTCCCAAAGGGCTCCAAGAATACAGATTTCACCAAAAAGGGTTTTTTGGAAGACCAACCACCTTTTAAATACAAGATCTCTAATATGTCTGTGAAAGAGACATCATCCAGTGGTGATTTGGGAGACGGCTCTCCCTCATCGTAATCTGTATCCTCAGTGAGGGACTTCATAGGGAAGTCCAAGTGCGTCCTTTTACATGTCATCTTCCGAGGGATCTCCTCAGTGGGATATTCAGGGGAGGAGTCGGAAGAGGAAGGGATCACTTCCAGTAGAACAGGCTGGAGGTCCTTTGAGACAGGCTGACCTTGGGCAGAAATGGTAGATCCAAGGCCTTGATCCAATGTAAGAATATAGGGTGAGCAGCAGTCAAAAGGTCGGGCACTCTGCTAACAGAGATGGCCTTTTCTATAACCTGTAGGTCCGAAGGTGCTGGAGAGACCCACCAAACTTCCTAGGAGCTGAAGCTCTTGAGGAAGACTGAAGAAGCTCACCAGAACCCTGACTTCCAGACAGAAATGGACCCATGCTGTCAAGGGCCGAAGCTCCAAGGGGAAGGGACAGATCCTAGAACACTGGAGTTGAACCTCACTCCTCAGGTCTGGCCGCAACATCTCAGATCCAGGATGCACTCTGATCCAAAGATCTTGGAGCAGAGGCAGTCAAAGTAACACTCAATCGAGAAAGCAAGTGCCCTCTGATCTGACCACAAATTCCTCGGAAGACTATTGTCCTGGGGCTTTGAAACCTGAAACATGGATCAGAGAAGGAAAAAAGAAGTAGATGGGACAGGCTCAGATCCACGAGGAGATGAAGGCAGAACTCCCATCTGAATCTGGGCATTGATGATAGATCTGACCATTTTGTCCACATCATCATAAAGGCTCCAAGAAGATCTGGAGGAAGCCACTGAAGATGGATGAGAATGACTGGGGGGTCTGCAGGATCTTGGATAGCCTGGTAGGAGAAACAAAAGTGATGGACCTCCCTGGAGACCTGGAAGAGTTCTGTGGATCTGGGGACCTATGGATCCAAAGTAGACTGCTCAGATCCAGGGACATAGGATCCGGAGATTTCGTAAATGTTGAAGGTTCAATGGGAGCCATTAAGTCAACTGGAGCCAATGGAGCTGACATAGCCCTTTGTGCCAACATCCTCGGATATGAAAACTTTTGAGCCTTGGCAGGCAGCTCCGAAGACACCCTGGACTCCTTATGGTGTATTTTCTTTGCCTTGGAGCCAAACAACTCCTTGGAAGGGGGTTGAGCCCCTGGTGAAGAAGAAGAAAGATTAGCAGGCATAAGGCCCTTCAAAATCAATTTGTTCTTTCTCTCTTGAATGGCTCTTGGATTGAACTCCTCACAGATCTTACAAGGGGTGCCCAAGTGAGCCTGCCCTAAACAATAAACATACCTGTCATGTGCATCTGAGTGTGGAATCTTGCTCTCTCACTTGGTGCACCTTTTAAACCCTGTAGGCTTATCCATAGCAAAAATAATTAACTATTTACTAACAAAACACTATTAAACTACAAAACTGCAAAACTATATAACTACAGCTCTACAAGTGAGAAGAAAGAATGGCCAAAGCCTGAAAGGAAGGAGGAGGTGAAATACAAGTAAAAGAACCCTAACACACTTAGAAAACTAAAGGGAAAAAGGGAGGAGATAAAGTATACTAAAACACTAGTGTGTTGCCTCTCCTGGCTGTGCATAGCAAGTGTAATCTCCTAATCTTAGCAAGATGTATTGAGAAGTTTACTCACCACCACAGATAGTGTTTGCAGACAGTGACACAATCAAAATAACACCTGTGGAGACTGTTAAATAGTTTAATTTCCAAACTGTGCAGATTTTAATACAAGAAATCATTCCAAATAGGTCAAAGAACAATGCTTTTACACACTCCAGCAATAGACATGTGGCTGCAATGGAGACAAACACACAACTGAAGAAAATGGAGGAGAAGGGTGGAGTTAGCTAACTTAGCTAGGCTACAGGAAAACAGCTATGACAAAATACAAGAAAGGTAATTTCTTAGCTAAACAGCAAATACACAAGCATGTGTAATATGACACTCCCCACCTGAAATCTTTAGATTTCACCAAACAACAATAACAATAAGCATTAAGTTCATGATATATTTGGAATCTCTTTATCCTCTGGAACCTGAAAAACAAGAGGGAGGGGACAACAAGAGGATAAATGAAAACATCATAATGAATTCTTGCTGTTGCCAACACCTTGGAAGACCTGGGTAAGCAGGAACAGATCAACGTTCAGGTCACAGAATCTAAAGATGCATTTTCATGCTTGGAAAGAAGTAACACCAGATCGGTGACAGGTCTGAAGAAAAGTCACGCTAAACCTTCCTTAATTACCTTGACCTCTACTTTCTGAACCTTTCCATCATTACTGGGCATAGTTTGTGTAATCAGTCCCATGGGCCAGTGGTTACGATGAGCATCTTTCTCTTTGAGAAGAACCACATCACCTACTCTTAAATTCGGCTTATTGACTTGCCATTTACTGTGACCTTGAAGAGTGGAAAGGTATTCCTTCTTCCAATGACTCCAGAACACATTAGTAAGGTGTTGAACTTGTTTCCATTGCCATCTATGAATATTAGATCAGTCAAGGTCCCCTGGAGGTTCAGGTGCTACTCTGATTTTCTGAGTAAGCAGAGTAGCTAGAGTGAGCAACAATGGAGAATCTGGATCTGCATACACTGGAACTAGTGGTCTGGTGTTGATTATGGCACAGACCTCTGCCAGAAGGGTAGTTAAGATCTTACGAGTGAGTTGGAAAGATGTGGGACTGAACAGCATAGACTCTAGGATCCTTCGAGTGATACCAATCATGCATTCCCAAGAACCTCCCATGTGAGGTGAATGAGGAGTTTTGAACTTCCAGTAACATCCTTTGCTAATTAAGAATTTCCTTACTTCCAAATCATTGTTTGCCCCTGTGAAGTTGGTTCCGCAGTCCGATCTTAGGAGCTTTACTGGTCCTCTTATAGGGAGAAATCTTCTGAAGGCATTAATAAAACATGAAGTCTCCATAGATTCTATGACTTTAATGTGCACAGCATGAATGCTGAGACAAGTAAACAGTATGGCCCAACATTTGTTGTTATCAACTCCATGATGAGTTCTATAAGTTGCTGCAGACTAGGGGCCAAAAACATCCATGCCAACATAAGTAAAGGGGGATCTATGCTTAGTCTGTCAGGTGGGAGATTTGCCATCTGCTGTGGCTGGTGTCTCCCTCTCAGTTTTTGACATTTGACACATTTATGAAGTATGGAGGATATGCGCCTTCTAGCACCGACAATCCACAAACCTGCAGATCTTATAGCACCTTCAGTAAAGTGGCGACCTTGGTGCTGAACTATCTCATGATAATGTCTTACCAGTAATGTTGCAATGTAATGTTGGCCTGGAACAATGACAGAATATTGTTCTATATCACTGAGGTCAGCCCTTCCCAAGTGACTGCCAACTCTGAGAACATCATGGTTGTAGATTATTGGATTTAGTTTACAAAGAGAGCTACCTTTGGAAAGATTGAGTCCCTTTGAGATGCTGTGGATTTCCTGAGAGTACACCTCATGTTAAACACTTTGGATAATTGTTTGCTTTGCTTGAGAGACTTCATTGATGGAAGGATGTTATTTACATACATGACACCCATGACAGGCTTTAGGATTGCTGTTTTTGTTTACAAATAGGTGAGCAACATGAATAAGTCGTGTTTGGTTGTGTATGTATCCAAGGACTATTTTACTGTCTGTGTAGAAGTCAAAGGAATTAATTTTCTTGTCCATTTTAAGATTTATCAGCTCAGCAATTTCAACGACTAACACCGCTGCACAAAGTTCGAGTTTTGGCACAGTATGAGCAGGTTTTGGAGTGAGTTTTGCCTTACCAAGGATAAATCCAGCAGTTACTTTTCCATCTAATCCTATAACTCTGAAATAGGCCATAGCAGCTATAGCTTCAATGGAAGCATCAGAGAAGATGTGAATCTCTCTATTGATAGCACTGATACTTCCTGTAGAGGTGTAGCAGCGTGGTATTTGAAATTTCTCCAAAACGTTCAGGGAATCTTTCCATGTTTCCCATCTTTGCTGTTTTTCTCTGTGGAGAGGAGTATCCCAATCCACATGTTCAAAAGTGAGCTGTCTTAATAGTATCTTGCCCTGAATGGTAAAGGGTGCTATGAAGTCCAGTGGATCATAGATGCTGTTTACTACATATAAAACTCCACATTTGGAGGGCTTGTCACCAGTTGACATTTGAAATATGAATGAGTCTTGTTTGACATTCCAAAGCAGCCTGAAGCTGCGTTGAGTGAGGGTAATATTAGACCCTAGTTCAAAGTTCTTTAGACTGTCAGCATGATCCACAGAATGAAAGGCTCCATTTACCTTGATGCTGTTGGAGACTATCTTGTGATGTCTGAGATTAGATACAGCCAGCATATTTTGAGTTCTGGCAAGGAGACCTAGTGCTTCTTCCTCTGTGGAAAAAGATTTAAGCCCATCATCTACATTAAAGTTTCTTTCAACAAACTGACATGCATCAGACCCAAATTCCCTTTCATCCTCTTGGGCAGTTCTTCTCAAACCATATATTGTGACTGCAGGAGATGGGCTGTTACCGAAAACATGTACCTTCATCTGATAATCTATGACCTTGTCGTTGACATCATTATTGCAGTACCACCGAAATCTGAGGTAGTTTCTGTTGTCTTCATGAACAATGAAACAATGGAACATTTGCTGAATGTCGGCCATTACTGCAATCAGTTCTTGTCTGAAATGGATCAAGACCTCATTTAGATTATTGTTCAGATTAGCCCCTGAGAGGAGAAGGTCATTAAGAGAAACCCCTTCATGGTGAGCATTTGAGTCAAAGACCACTCTGATTTAGTCTGGTTTGCGAGGGTGATACACACCAAAACATGGAAGGTGCCAACATTCTTCCCCTTCCTTTAGGGAAGGTGTAGGTTCAGCACAATCTCTATCAAACACCTTCTGCATGAAGTCAACAAAGCATTTTTTCATTGCAGGTTTCCTGTTTAGGGTGCGTTCCAGTGAAATAAACTGTGACTGCGAGATGCTTATTGTTTGGTAATTTCATTCTTGGGGTATGGAATGGTAAGGGTGCCACCCAGCTGTTGGAGTTGTCCTGATAGAATTCTTCACTCATAATTTTCAAGAATTCCTTATCTTCCATTGTGGCCACCAACTGATCATCTTCACTAGTGGTATCAAACACCATAATGCCAAGATTATCATCCTAGGAGTCTAAGCCATAGTTGTAAGCCTTGGATGACTTGCTGTGGCTTACCATTACTGCATAACCTTTCTTTTATACAGTAGTGAGGACAGGCTTCAAAACAAGTACTGCGTCCATTTGGAAGAACATGCATCTTAAAGGAAGTAATTCTGTTAGATCTCCTGACCTTATCTAAACAGACGTTACCTATGAAAACCCAACCTAGTCCAAGCATTGGGCATGTGGAGCATTGTTTGGTACATTGATATATTCACGTACCTTATGCACCATCAGTATGTCTCTACCAAGCAGTATCAGGACTGCAGCGTCTTTATCAAGGGGTGGTATTTGACCAGATATGACCTACAAGTGAGGGTGACAAAAAGCATCTTCTGAGGTAAGGATCTCTTACCCGTTGGTTGGAATCTGGTTGCAATTGATGAGTGGCCAGTGGAATTTCTAAGTTGCCATTGAGAGGAGCTACTATAAGACCGCTATCTCTCCTGCTGGAGACTTCTGTAATGCTAGCACAAGTGCCCAGAGTGTAAGGCAGGGCATCCCGTTATGTTGAGCAGGTCAAAGAACTCTGATCTTGCAAGAGATCAATTACTTTGTTCATCGAGAATAGTGTACAGTCTTACGGCTCTTTCAGGATGACCCTTGGGGTATACACAGACCAAGCATATTTTTGCAAAAGATTCATCACTGAGCCCTTCTCCACAGACTTCAGTACATGTAGCACCAAATGGAGTAGGAGTCACTGTTTGTTCTATATTCTTCCTGCCTTGCTTTGCCTCAGGAGGGTTGACTGTGGATGGGGTAGAAGTATACTGAAATGGATGAAGTGCTTGTACATAATCATCACAGTCACATTCTATGCACTTGATAATGGCTTTACAGTCCTTAGCAACACACTCGGTGGAAGCACAGCATTTAAAACATACCCCACATTTCTTAAGAAGTTCTTTGTATTCTTGCAGGGCCTTTTTTCTAAAGCCAATACATTTTCTGAGTGGGAGTAGTTTGTTATGTATGGGGCATTAGCAATTCGGGTTTTCAGTTTTCTTGCTTTGATCACCCTTGTTGGGGACTGTAGAAAGTGTAGGTAAGACATCAGTCCATTTAACTGAGACCGGACCTCTATGGTCTCTGTATGAGCTGCATAAGCTTGTAGGCTTAGAAGAGGGTGGATCTGGAGCGTGGAACTCTCCAAAGGAGAAGCTTGGGTTATTCTTTGTCTCTGTAATTTTCCTGATGAATTTGCAGGAGGAGGAAAATGGGAGAAAGGAGAAACTGTTTGCCTCTCTGTACTTTGATCCACCTGTTGTCCATTTTCATTGGATATCATATGGGAGCTTTGAAACTATCTGGTTAACCCCATGAGCAGTGTCCAGATAACTAAGGCCTGGAAGGAGTGTCTTCCCTGGTTAGCTGAAGTTTGGAAAGAAGGTCACTAAGCTCTTGAAACTTTAGACTGTCCTTGCCAGATATCTTTGGGAAACTTTGCAGCCTCTTGAATAAAGCATCCTCAATGACTTCAGGGCTGCCAAAGCTATGTTCCAGTCTGTCCCAGGCAGGATTAAGACCCACAGCTGGGTTAGCAATATGAACTGCCTTGAGATGCTTAATACGTTCAAAGGAGCTGGGACCAAGCCACCTAATGAGCAAATCTAGTTCTTCGGTAGCTGCAATGTTCAGATCACCAACTGCAGACTTAAAGGTGGATTTCCAGCCTCTGTAGTACTCAGGTCTATATTCAAACCATGTGAGGCCAGTTTTGATCTTTGCAAAGCATGTACTTTACAACTTGTGACACTTCTGTGTGTTCAGACTTTAAGTGAGGAGCTGTTGGTTGAACAGTGTTGGTCACATTAACAGTGGCACCATTGCTGAATGACATTGGAATGTATGGTGGTGCAAGGGCATCAAGTTGAGGAACTGGCTGAGAGTTCATAAGTGCAGGAGCTTGAAATGATGCAGAGGCTAGGTTGACAGAAGGTTGGTGACTATCTCCATAATATGGTAGGTTAGCTTGAGCAGGGCTAGGTGTGTCATACTGACCTTGGTTGAGAGGTACTGCAGCAGTAGTCACTAGGAGTAATAGTGACTACTGCTGCAGCAGTAGTCACTAGGAGTAATAGTTCTGAGGAAGTGTCTCTGGCTTTGGGCACATCAGATAAAATGGAATGCTTGTTGCTTTGGTTGAATACATAGTCTGTAGCACATTTAAGATAACTCTCAGTGTCCACTGGACCTATGCCGTCTCTGTCACTCCCACTAGCAGCCTGCTCTACAACTCTTAACCTTGCCATAGCTATGGCATGTTCATACTGTTTTTCTAAGGCCTCTATTTCAGCCCTTTTGTGGATAGCTTCAGCCTGCCTTTCTGCTTCACTGTGTGCAGCTTCTGCCTCTCTTTCTGCTTTTCTGTGTGCAGCTACTGCCTCTCTGTGAGCAAATTCAGCCTCTCTTTCTGCTTCTCTGTGAGCAGCTTCTGCCTCTAACTGAGCCTTCCTTTCTGCGAAGGCTGCCTGAATCTTAGCAGCTTCTGCATCAGCATGAGGTTTGATAAGTTGGTCATTCAGCATGGAAGATCTAGACTGTAAAGACCTACTAGATTTGGTGGAGTGTCTGGTAGATGCAGAGCGATGGGATCTGGATTCATGGAGTTGTGTAATTCTGACTTCAGTCTTAGTTGTTATTTGTACTTTCCGAACTGTCCCTGTCAAGATTAAGCTGATCAAACCTTTTTAGTTCTTCTTGTGCTTCCTCAGTGTTACATCTCTGTAATAAATTGACATAGTTTATGCATAGTCTCTGACAGTTTTGATAGGTAGCAATAAATTGCTTGAGTGCACCCTCTAATTGCAGTGCATTATAAGCAGGTTGAGAGAGGGCAGACATACAGTTAAACAGTCTTAGTCCATGAGTCAGCAAGATTGGATAACAATTCTTTCCTGTCAGTCTTATAATTCTGTTTTGCCTTCCATGTAATCTTAGAGATGCATTTTGCTGTTACACTTGGGTCAAGGATTTGATCTTGGTCTGCAAGACATTCTGCATATTGCTGTGTAGCAGCCTCTGCTGAAAGTGTAGTGCTTTGCTGAGACATTGTGCTGGTAATAAAACAGTTAATGCTAAAGTCTTTTCTGGGACAGAGAAAAGTATAAAAAATGTATCAATTCTGACATAACTGGGTTTGCAGGGCATTGGTTTGCAAGAAGCTAGGCAGTGCAGAAAATGTCACTTTCAGTTTCACAATGCTGCAGAGAAGAATAAAACAGTTTCTCTGAAGATATATGCAGTGCCCACAACAAATAAATAAATAAATATATATATATATATATATATATATATATATATATATATATATATATATATATATATCCTTGCAAACGATTACTGCTGACTCACAAAATTATGCTGTGCAGAGAGTATCTTGCTGGCATGTACAAGCCCAAGTGAGAAAACAAATCCTTAGGAGACAGGCCTACTCTCTAAACTTAAAGGCATTAGAAAATCAATAGCTGCCCTGTGCTCTGGGACTGTTTTGAACTTCCATAACCTGCCAAACATATCCACACTTTGTAACTTATGATTAAGCAAGCTCTTTATGCAACAAAATTCATCTATAACGTCCCACTGAATATTCCAAAGTGCTAAATACATTATTTGACTGTTCTGCCTCCCCTGGCTGTGCATAGCAAGTGTAATTTCCCAATCTGTAGCAAGATGTATTGAGAAGCTTACTCACCACCACAGACAGTGTTAGCCAACAGTGACTCAATTGAAATGACACCTGTGGAGACCATTAAATAGTTTTTTTCCAAACTGTGCGGATCTTAATACAAGAAATCATTCCAAATAGGTCAAATAATGATGCTTTGACACACTCCAGCAATAGACATGTGGTTGCAATGGAGTCTAACACACAACTGAAGAAAATGGTGGAGGAGGGCTGAGTTAGCTAACAGAGCTAGGCTACAGGAAAACAGCCGTGACAAAATACGAGAAAGGCAATTTCTTAGCTGAACAGCAAATACACAAGCATGTGTAATGTAACTAGAATACTAAATTCAATTAGAAAGGAAAAAGGAAGATAAGATATTAATAAGACTATCACTTATCTCAGCACTGGAAACCACATCTGGGCACATCGGTGGCAAAAATGAGATCTGAGGAGGTTGGGCTAGGGGCAGAGGATTATGGGTAAGGGAGGAACTCAAACCTGGAAGCAAAAATCTGTTGGAGGTGGCTGAGTTGGATCTGAGGATCGGATCTGTGACCCATCAGTGAAGCAGAATGAAGAGAACAACATCAGATCAAACAAATGTAGGTTTTATGAAACAGTCGCACATCTTGTTGCTGGTTGTGATATACTAATGGCAGGAGGACTGCATACTGAAAGGCATAATAATGTGGTAAGAATGTTGCAATGGGGATTGTGCAAAAATTATAATACTGAAGTAGCTGAAAAAACATTGGAAAAATGAGCCACAAAGCATTATAGAAAATGGTTATGTTTATATCACATGGGATCACCCATTACCAACAGTTCAAAAAAAAAAAAACAGATGTGAGAAAACCAGATATAGTCCATGAAAAGAAAACAAAAGTAGCACTGACCATTGAAATTGCTATACCCAGTGACTGCAGTGTCTTATGCTCTAAGAGACACAAAGTCATAAAAAAACAGGATTTGCAGGCAGAAACAAGGGCAATGTGAAAGAAGGATACCTAGACAGTTCCAATAGTAGTAGGACCAATGGGTCTTATAAAAAAGAATTTACAATCATACTTATATATGCTACCAATACATGTAACTCCATATTAAATGCAGGAGTCAATACTGGGCACATTGTGGGTGCTGGGAAGACCACTTTTGGCTAACGTCAAACATTGAAAATGTGGCCATTCCCATCATGGCATTAGAAACCCAGAAGACTTGGAAAAATTAAAAAAGGGAGTCTGGCAAAGGGGGCCATGGGGGGGGGGTTGCTGCCATGAACCCTAGTGCTCTGAGGCTTTGCCTTGTGATACAGGCTTGAAGAGGCAGAAGAGTAAGGAAGTAACTAGTGAGGCTCTGCACTTTGTCGGATGATAGGAAAGCCTACAAGAGTTTGGTGCCTGGTCTGTACCCCAAGAAAACTAGATCTTGGGTTGGTTTCACTCCACACTTCTTTAAGTTGATGTGATCCCCAGACCTTGAAATAGGACAAGGCAAAGTTGACAGAAGTGAAGAGTACATACTGAGAAGATGCCTGTATTAGAAGGTCATACAAATAAGGGAATATTTGGGTTCCTGGAGTCCTGCAGTAAGCTATTACTGGAGTGAGACGCTGTAAAACCCTAGGGGCTGTTGAAAGTCCAAAAGGCAAAGCAGAGAACTCGAAGTGTGATGGACAAGTTGACAATCTTAGGCATTCCCTGTAAGCAGGGTTAATAGGAATGTGAATATACTCATCCTATAGGTCCAGAGAGACAAGGAAGGAGTGTGGAAGAATGAATGGTAGCAGAGTTTAAAGGAACATCTTGAAAGATGGAACACAGAGAAAAGGGTTGAGGGTGGAGAGATCCAGTATAGGTCTCCAGTCGCCTCCTTTTCTTGGAATGAGAAATAGTTTTGGGGAAAAAGCTTTTCCCCACATACTGTGGAGGCACAGCTTCTATTTTTTTTCTTTTTAGAGCAAGGTTTGAATGATGGGAGACAGCAGCTATATCCTTCATAATTTTACCTTGTTCTTGTAAATCTTCACTACTACCACCATCCAGACCAAACAAAAAAGTCCTTGTTTAAAGGAGAGTCTAAATGTTTTGCCTTAATATCCCCTGGGAAGGGCCGATAACACAACCATGCATACCCCCTGATCACAGGACCTATAGCTGCTGCCATGGAGGAAGCCTCTACTGCATCATAGCTGCACTTTGTGCTGTGCCTAGCCACTTGTGAGGCCTGAGCCACCATGGAAAATGTGTGTTGTTCACTGCCTAGTTTCTTGGAGGGGGACAATGTTTTATTTACATTCCCCAGAATAAACAATACATTTTTAGCCATTTGGATCTGATAATTCAGGGCTCTAAATGCCAGAGACAAAAGATGTATAACCCCCCCATCTGTCCACTGCTCTGCTGTCTTCATCTAAGAGAAGAGAACTGGCAGCAGAAAGTAACCTTAGGAGCTTGTCTGTAGATGTAGAAAAAACATAATGGTCTGCACAAGGTTTTTCAAGAGAAATTTTAAATCTTCAGTTAGTTTGTAAATTTAGCAAGCCTTTTTAGGTAGCTAGGGGTCAGATGCAGTGGAAGTGTGTGCAAAGGCACCAAGGAAAGCCCCCAGAACAGGTAGTACAGGTACAGTAGTAGGGGTGCCTACTTCCAAGAGGTTATAGTATCTCTCTTGAACCTCAGAAATTACTTTGATTCCCATTCAGTTTCATCATATTTACAATGGTTTCCCTACATGAAGCTTCCTCAAAAGGGGAAGTCAGGAAAAAGAGCATAGCTGGATCATGGTTAAACGGGGCTCTAGGCAGAGTAATGGAGCAGGGTCCACCCCCACAGACATTCCAGCATTCCATTGCTTGGCTATTGTTAAACTGGGTGTTTTATTTCCACCTGGATTAATTGAACAATTTTGACCATCCAATCACAAACAATTCAATTGAGTGCATGTATAAAAGACTATCTGAAATGGATTTTACTTTACACTGAGGAAGGCTGTGTTGGGATTAAGTGTTTTTGTGTTATAACATACAATTTTCCACTAAATAGACTGTATTGCTCCAGCGGGAGTCATATTCTTTTCATCAACGGGTCAAGTGTATTGGTTTGATTTATGTCAGCTAGAATAACAATTTGAATATTATTTTGAAGCATTTAAGTTATCTAAACCAAATACAACTGTGATTATAGTATGGTTCAGGATTTTAGGGAAATATGTATCTGTTTTTGAACAGGCTGTATTTGTGTTTCCTCTCTATATACACCTGACTACTTGGTCTTTACAATATATTTTGTGCGATCAGGGAAATACACAAGCAACTTGGATTTACAGCACAATACAGTTTAGATAGGGACAAACAGCATTGATATATTTAATTCTATTTCACTTAGTCCCTTGACAGATTACTGATATATCTAGTAATTGGGGGCAGACATTGTCTCTATGTGGGGTAGCCTGTCATACAAATATTTAAATAAAAGTTAACAGGCCATACTTCTGTTATCTACCATTCTGGATACCGATATCACATCATTGATTTATACAGTTTTTTGTTGGATGACCCCCAGACTTCTCTGGCTCAACCCTTTAATCTATTTTTAATATTGGATCCTAGTTTATTGGCTTAAGTGTATTTTGAATTGCTTGTGGAGTGCCCTACCTCAAACTTAACCATTTAAGGCTTTCAACTGACAGACCATTCAATTTTTGTTATTTATGATGAGGCTTTAGACCTGTTATTATTTTGTGTTTGAAATATAGGGCTGATTAATATTTAGAACAACAACCTATTATCTTACGGACTAAGGGTTGGCCATGTGTATGTCACTCTGTTTTAGAATGGGCGCAGCACTGTCCTGAAGATAAAAAAGGGGGTCATATGACCAGAATTGAATGATGTATCTAAGGCAGGTACAGTGGCTATTATTGTTCATTCTATTTGTTATTAATACAAGTGTCAAATATAAATTGGACTAATATATGGCTTAGCATTGCTATCACATCTAGCAAGGGCTAATATTGCCATCAAATTATATATTTTTTGGATAATTTACCAAGTGGATTTGCAATAAGTTTTCAAAGAACAAGAGACTAGTTTCTAGGGGTTTGTTGGTCTATTTATATTAATACCTAGTAATTAATAAGTTTTTTCAAGTAATATATTGTACCATAATGGAATTAACAAAAATATTAATGGGTTTGTCAGCTGACAGGGAGGACTTGGGGGTTTTTGGACTGGGCACCACAAACAATAATGAACCAAGTGGTACAGCCCTAGGCCCGGAGTCTAGTTGTGGTTTATGTTTTGATAAACTACAAAAGAGCATGAGATCTCTCATGTCTGGCATTCTAAACTCTTTAAAGCATACATGGCTAAAGGGATTACACCCAGGGGACCACGTATTAGAACACAACCATTAGTCAATGAGGCTGATGATGAACTAAATAAACAATGGACGGACATCCAACAACAAGCTACTATGGGTTTCGTTGAAGCCCAGGCTACATTTCATGATAGAGTCATTGATCGGCAGACTGTAGAAGTCACTAAGTTATGTTCTGATACACAGACATATGAAATTACTAATAATTTGAATAAACTGGCCAAAGACCTATCTGGTCTTGAAGAACAATTGAAAACTAGGAAGATCAACAAATTTCAGAGGGACCAAACAGACTATCAGCTTGATAACCCTTTCAGTATTAGTAAACAGGTTAGATTTCAACAAGCACAAACTAGAACTCCCAAAAGGAAATGACCAAGGTCCATTTTGAAAAAGCGACCTATAGATACAGGGTCATCTACCGATGATCTGTCTTCATACAAAGATACAGACATGCAACACACACCAGACTCACCTACCCCCAAGAGGGCATATAGTTTGGCCCCTTTAGGCCCAAATACAAAAGAGCAGGTAGAAATTCAAGAAAAAAACACCATAGATGGGCTTTTGAAACTAATAATTCGAAAATAAACCAAAATAATGTCAATGTTTTGAACATTTCTGATGTAAGTTTGTCTACTACACAAATTGAACTTCTTAATAAAGGTCTTAGTTTTATTCCTGGCTTCCTAGTTACTGAGGATATTTTAGCACAAGATGTAATGTCATTTTGTAGACTTTTAAACCTCAGATTGCATTTTGAGGACTCTACTGATTTCAGTGTGGAAAATGAATTTATTTATCATAAATCAAGATATATGCCTCCTATGAATCCTACAGGGCATCAATTTCAAAGTAGTATTCTCAAAGATCTACACTATCAAAGGGAAGCACTAACTGAATTACAGAATAACAAAGACATTGTCATTCTTTCTGCTGATAAAGGTGGGGCAGTAGTGGTAATGAATTGGCTCCAATATGATTCTGAAGCCAAAAGACAACTTCAAGATAGGTGGTACTACTTGGAAATGCCCCTGGACCCCACCTATAGGTTCAAAAAACAGATAGATGAATTTTTATTACTAGCCAGGGAAGAAGGCATTATTAGTGATAAGGTTATGCAACATCTCACTATCAAGGATCCCATGAGTCAATACATTTATTTTTTGCCTAAAATACACAAGGACCCTGTTTAACCACCTGGGAGACCAATTGTGTCTGGGAGAGGCTCTATCACTGAACCATTGTCATTGTTTCTTACCAAACATCTTAAACCTTTACTACGGTGGGTCCGATCATGCATACAAAACACCACAGAATTTCTAAAAATTATTTCAGACACCCAACTTGAACCTGAATGGTTGATGTGCACTCTAGATGTTAGTGCCCTTTACACAAACATCCCTCATGCTGCTGGGTTAGAAACCACTGAATACTAGCTGTACAAATCTGAATTATATCAGCCAGGATTCAATACTTTTTTGTTAGGCCTGACAGAGCATGTCCTAACCAATAATGTCTTTTTCTATCAGGACACATCCTATTGGCAAATCAAAGGGACGGCCAAGGGGGCATCCTTTGCTCCCATTTATGCTAACCTTTTCATGGCCTTTATTGAAGAACAACTAATCTATGATGCAGGTCATAACTTGTACTTGACAGAGATAGACATTTGGAGGTGATATTTGGATGATTGCTGGATGGTATGGAGGTTGGATGTGGAATATTTGTCTGAATTCATTGACTATTTAAATGAAAACAAATGGGGTTTACACTTTACAGTCAATTTTGACGCAAACATCATTACTTTTCTTGATGTTTCCATCTCTAGAAAACCAGATCATACTCTGTGTACTGAAGTCTTCTGGAAGTATCCCCAATATAATACCCCTCTCCATGCATCCTGCTTTCATCCGCCCCACATAGCCAAAAATATCTCCAAATCCCAATACATTAGAATGAGACGTATTTGCTCTAAGGATTCAACCTTTCAGGAGTACAGACAGGATCTGACTCACAGATTCAGGGACAGGGGATATCAGATGGGACATGTTCTTCAGGCCAGCAATTGGGCTAATACACTTGAGGGAAAACCTTCTGACCTACAAACAACAGGAGCAGCAAAGCCTGGCACCCATTAGACTAGTGACCACTTATGGTAGGAATTCTTAATCAACAGTGTACAGAGACACTGGAATATTTTATAGAGTGATCACAATCTAACTAATATTCTACCAGACAGATGCCATTTTTCATTTTGTAAAGGGAGAAATCCAGCTTCAGATTTGAATCATTATAAAGATTCACATTCCAGGACACCAATTCAGGAGGTCCAAACTACACTAACAGGTGAGGTGCTCACAGGATGCTTCCCATGTGGACATTGCACTCACTGTAATAAGTTTTTTAAATCCAAACAATTTACAAGTAAGAACTGTGGCACAGTTTATGATATTAATTTTTTTGCTAATTGCAGTAGCGAATGGCTGATATATCTAGCAACATGCAGCTGTGGCTCTTTCTATATAGGACAAACTTCATGACCACTAAGACTGAGAATCTCTGAACATACCAGTGACATGAAGAATAAAAAATCAAGCAGTGCTTTACATAAACATTCTATAAAACATTTATCTGCCAAGTTTAGTTTCATGGTTATAGATATCATGAAAGGGAATAAGTCCAACAAAGCTGGGTGGCATTCCATTCTTGACACAAAGGAGAAAAAATGGATTGTTAAACTGGGTGGTTTATTTCCAGCTGGATTAAATGAACAATTTTGACCATCCAATCACAAACTTAATTCAATTAAGTGCATGTATAAAAGACTATCGGAACTGGATTTTACTTTACGCTGAGGAAGGCTGTGTTGTGTACCAGCCAAAAACGGTTTGTTTGTTTGTGCATTGCATTACTGAATACATTTATTATTTTAGTCTCACAGTTTGCTGGCTTACTTTTTGGATCTTGGATTTTACATTGCCCAAGCCATGCAATTGCCTTTCATGCAGGGGGAACTTTTCTGATATTGAAGATTTACCCACGGTTGGCTTTATTTAATCACTCAGGCTTCGCCCTCATGATTAAACCACACCAACCATGGGTAAATCTTCAATATACCATACCATGTCCGTCGGTTATTGCTTAATTAAACAGCTGTAACTAATGAAGAGATTGCTGCTGAGAAACTACTTTGCATTTCAGTGCTTCATCTACAGTGTTGGTTGCCCCTGAAGAATAAATTGCCTATATAACATTAAAAAAAACAGGTGTGTGTTTCAGCAATCTAGTTTGGGAACAGAAACTACAGCCTTCTGCACCAAAAGCAAGTATGCTATCTGTTGCATCACTGACATTGAACAACAAAACTATGAAACTCTGACTGACATTGGCAGACTATAATCTTCAGTATACATAAAACTAAATGAGACCTAGCAATTGGTGTGGAGGTTTAAGGCACTTGCTTGCCAGTAATTAAGATCAAGGTTTGACTCTGAGCAAAGTGGGAGGAATAGGCCAAGGAGTACTACTCAGAGTCTGATTCAGCCCCTTCATCCTCAGAAGAATAATCTAAGTGTTTCTTTTGGAGAGAGGTAGGAGAAACAGAAGTACGCATAGGGCCTGCTAAGGATGGTGGTCAGACTAGCATTTTGGCCTTAAACAAGCCCTTTGAAAATCCATCCACTCCTTTTCTTAGGATGTCTGAGGGGAGAAAACTTTTTTGTTTCTTTTTCCTAGGTGCTTTGACTAAAAGCAGGGGCACCAAATCCTGGCAAACCTCAATGAATGGACCTAGAAATTTCTCTCTAATGAGGATACGAGGTATGCCTCTGAAAATTATTAAACTAGGTTCCCCCTTCTCATCATCATGGGTAGCTTCAGTCATTTGCAGAAGTGTGAACCTCAGATGCCCTACCGGCCTCTTGTGGGGTCGAGGTAGCAGGCATCTGAGTAGGCATTGGGTGTACCATGGATTCCAAAACCTCTGCAGGTATGTCTGAGTCTAACTGGACAATCATGATATCAGGTCTACGTATCTTTTGTACAGCTGGGATGTCAGGGGTAGAAGGGTCAACCATCTTTGCATGGGCATGATGCTTAAGGCAC
The DNA here is from genome assembly GCF_019279795.1 of Protopterus annectens. Classification (NCBI taxonomy): domain Eukaryota; kingdom Metazoa; phylum Chordata; order Ceratodontiformes; family Protopteridae; genus Protopterus; species Protopterus annectens. The sequence goes on from NC_056741.1 coordinate 1,936,127,652, forward strand.
TGGGTTTCCACATAGCAGCTGAGACAAGAAAGTCACATTCTTAAGATCTTTGGGACAAAGGACTAACAGATCGTACAATTTTTGTAGTCATACCCTGCACCTAAGCAGAAAAGGCACTGGGAGTGGAGATCCTTATACAGAATCTGCCTACCACAACTGTACTTTCCCATCCTAGATAACATCTAAGAGAGCAATAGCAATGCAATTGAGAAAAAATAAGATTACCCACCAGTGCACATTTATCTGAACCAGTGAAGGCCAACAATACTGATGACCACACATAGAACAGATAAAAGGGGTACGAGACCTGCATTGGGACTGGAGGCGAGATAGTCTGAGATTTTGTGCTCATAGATCCGTTTATGTACCCTTGCACCTGCGGGCATAGGTCATACCTTGGACGTAAGGCTCTAAGGAAGGTTTTGACTTTGGTACCCCAGACAGTCATGCAGGTTATTTGACAAGATAGTTAAACTGTTTAGAATACTACAACAGTGATCTAAGGAAGATCATCAATGGGTATGACATACATACATAGTTCTGCAGTTAACATCGGCCAAATGCACCCATTTTTATTTTGTTGCTGCTGTTCTTATTCTACAGGTAACAATCCCTTTCAAGTACAAAGTCATTGTAACAAAGAAGCATACTCGCATGGTATAATCTTTTTATACCCTTCTTATTTCTCTTTCAGACTGTTTATGATCATACAAAAGAAATTGGTTATTTCCCCCAATGCATCACTCATCCATTTTAGAGCTTCACTCTCTGCCGCACTTCAAATTACAGTCATGTCTGCATCTTTCAAAATACCTCACCTTTGAGTTAAACGTTGAGGGCCTAGACAATAAATAGCTTAATTATGGACAAAATTATTTTCTTCTCAACATGAGATAACCTTCAAAAATGACATTTCCATTACTCATATTTAGTAAGATTCTTACCTTGTTATTTGACATTTTCCTCAGACATTGACATGCACAGAAATATGCTAATCCTTGTTGAACATGTTTACTTTGGCTGAATCTCTGGAGTTTATTTTCAGTCAATTCAAACAAGTCTTTAAATATATTTTCGGTTCACTGAACCAAGAAATTCCACTGCCTGCCCAGAGGGGCAGAAAAAGACAATTTCCTTCTTATAGATGTCACCTTAACTGTTACCAATAGTGTAGATTAATGACCATCTGAGAACATGGAATCATAAAAGAAAAGCACCACTATACACCCAAAGCTTTACATCTGGTATGGTATACACTGAAATCATGTTCAATACTTTATACAGAAGTATAAACATACACACAAAGCAGCAATCCTTCAATTACTTGTTTATCTAGTTATTTTGAAGTCAAACACAGAGCTTTGGTATTATAAATATACCTACATTCTGTTCAGGCAAATCACAATATCAAAGCATCCAGCCATTCAAAAGCTGTTCAAGTAATACTAGTCAGCATCTTAGGTCAGTTTTCACTGACATATGCAAGCTTGACTAAAACCTTGATGTACATCCGTTATGATTCACTGCAAAAAAAAAAATGCTTTCTGCCTAACAACCTTGTCTTAAAAAGTAGAGATTTTTATTTTACCTCTAGGTTGCCCTGTACTTGTTGATGGAAGCACTGCCTCTGCAATAGTTGTCATGCATGATGAGCCTTCATCTCCCACATGAATCAATGGATGGAGAATAAAATATAACTGCTTCCTGAAGGAGGTTTCCCTCTCCTGTAGCACTTTATTACATTATGAAAAGCTACTCTGTTTTGCCTGGTTTCAGCTGACTAATGATCACACCACACTCTTGTTTGAACTATTTTCAAGAATGCCACAATTCTATATTTTTTTTAATTCATAGATGTGAGAGAGAACTAAGAGGTGGACGATGTCACACTTCATATAGCATGATTGAGGGAAAAAAAACTATCTGCTCACTCAACTCCTATTTCTTCTTGGCAGGCTAGTCCACTCCATGAATATCTCTTTCAAGGACACAATTCATTCCCTCAGCCTTTTCATGGATACATGTGAAGCATATGACATTTTTACACCTGCATCTATCTTCTATATCCAAAATTGTAGCCTCAGTGCCAACACTATGTCTGACGTGGTCACTCTCTGCTTTACCTCTTTCATGCGCCACTTCAAATCCACCAGTTGGTCAACAAGGCTGCTTCTAAATTCTATTTAAACTCACAGTATAATCCAATAAATTAGTAAAATGATTCTTGTTTTCTTAGTCAGTAAAGCCTTAGTTTTAAAACAGTCCTTAGCAAACGACTCAGCCTGATGATGTGGCAGCTCCAACATACCAGATTTTTTTCCTTTCTTTTAATCACGAGTAGAATGAAAAAAAAACATCACCAGACCCTTAGAGATGAACATTTGTTGAGTTTCAGTCTTGCAGCATTACACGTGCAGTTTTAATCTTGAAAGGTGAGGGAACTCTGCTCACTTTTCACACATTTCCTGCCCTGACAGGACATCCAGCTGACATATCTTTTTAAAACCAGACTGCATGTACTCCTCTGATATGTAAACATCCACTGGAGAACCTAATTCCAACAGCAGTAAGTGTTTTACTCTCCTGCTTGCTTTTTTACAGTTTTTTGTTCACCTGAGGCCAATACACAACAATAGCTACTGTATAGGTTACTGCTGAATGACTCGTGTGTACAAAAGTAGTATCTGAGCCAAACATAATGATGCATGGCAATGCCTAACTAAGCTGCTCTGGCTGCTCAACTCACTTGTGTTACACAGTAATCTCATGGAGATGTTGATCTCAGTAAAGTAGCCACCTGAGAAACTAATCTCCTCTTTAACTTTCTAATGGACAACTTCAGCCATGCTTCCTTGGCTAGATCAAAGTAAAGGCCAGTCAGGTAAGTGTAAAAGAAAGAAAACTGCACCTGAGACCCCTGACTTGTCTCAGGATGGCTTATCCAGTGATAAGCCATCTAGTGAGGGGAAAGATGATGGGACTAAAAAGTTAAAATGAGTAGAATCCAAGGGTAGTGTCAAATATAGTGCTGAATCCAAGGGAATGCCATTCAATGTTCATACTTGGTGCCAAGGCAGAAGGCAGACTCCTTGACATATGTGCAGAAATAGTCTAAATAAAGAAGGTATGTACTTACTATAATGTTCCATATGTGTTGTCCATTTTCATTCTTCCTCAACAATTGGGTTCAGATCTGAACCTCAGATCCGACTCATTACTATAGCTCATAGCCAACAAACTCTCAAGCTCCTCCCTACCCATAATGCACCAACCCCTAACATAACTCAGAACTTGTTTTGCTAGATGGCATAAATAGTATAGAATAATGTTCTTAACAAAGGAAACCATGTGAGGCATTGAGGTGTCTTAATAGCATCTCATTCTTTCAGAAGTCCAAGATGACAAAGGCTGTGTGTTGGTGGGTGGGGAGTTGAGGAAGAATGAAAATGGACAACACAGATGGAACGTTATGGTAAATACATAACTTCTTTATCTAATGATGTCAATTTTCATTCATTCCTCAACCACTGGGGCAGAGCCCCCAGCTACCTGATATCCCGGGTGGACTCTAAGGAAGGATGTTCCTGAACATGGTTGAACCAAATGCTGCTCTTCTCCCCGAGACCAGATCCAATTTGTAATGAGTAATAAAAGTATGAGGATTAGCCCAAGTAGCAGCTGCACATATGTCTTACATAGAATGATTGTATAAAAATACTGATGAGGTTGCCATAGATCTAGTAGAGCGAGCTCTTAAATGTTTTGGTAATGAAATGCTAGATTTATTACAGACAAAGGCTATATAGTCAGTAATCCATCTTGCCAATGTTATCTTTGTAACAGATTTGCCTACTTTGCTATCTACAAAGGAACTAAATAACTGATCAGACTTTCTAATGTCTTTCGTTCTGTTTAAGTAGAAAAACAACTGTCTATGAACATTCAGTAAATGTAAAAAGAAGTTACGTACTCACAATAATGTTCCATCTGTGTTGTCCATTTTTATTCTTCAACTATTGGGTTCTTTGGATCTAAACTGTTGGATCCCACATGACTATTCCTAAAGCTTGAGGCAATCAAATCTTTCGAGCTTCTCCCTTGCCCATAATGCACCTCCCCAACCCCAAATACCTCAGATCTTGTTTGCTGTTTAGTAGAGAGAAAAGGATGAAAGAAGTTAGAGGAGAAGCCACATCTACAAGTCATATGTAAAAAATAAGAAAACTGGGATCCTGAAAACAATCGTTCCTCCAGCAGTCTTAGGATGGGGGTTGGTGGGAGGGGGAGTTGAGGAAGAATGAAAATGGACAACACAGATGGAATGTTATGGTGAGTACATAAAGTCTTTATCTGTTGTCAATTTTCATTCTATCCTCAGCTACTGGGACAGAGTCCCTAGCTACCTGTTTCCAAGGTGGACACAAGGAAGGATATTCCTGAGCACCATGGAACCAAATGATGCCCTACCTCTGGAGACCAGATCCAACTTTTAATGAGTGACAAAGGTATCGGGAGCAGGTCATGCTGCTGTTGCAAATATATCATCCATGGACATTTTTTTTCAAACACCTTTACTGAATTATCACTTGTGACACAGGCACATTTAAATTCATATAATAGTAATCAAACTATATTAACATAAACATTCTACTTCACATATACATTATATATCATATAACCTAAGCAATATTACATAAATTATTCAATTCCTGCTTTTTTTAAACATAAACATCTTTATTAAACCATCACTTACTACATAGGCAATCATACATTTATATAAATGAAAACAAACTACACCACCGACACAATCCTAGTTGCAAGCATTTTACATCACAAACCATACTAACACACTTCCAGTTGCAAACATTATACATTACTTATAATCTACCCAATTTTTCTCAATCAAATGTTACATAGCTCATCTAAGTCCTGATGCCTTTTAGACCTCATTCCTCCATTGTATCTATTTTTCCCACAATTCCCATCATTTTCCGATGCAGTTTGCTCCGACCCTTTTCTAAAGATCTCAGTTCCAGTTGTTTTATCTCTGTTACTATATTCACTACTTCCAGTATAGTCAGTTTACATTTTGACTTCCATTTTCTAGTAATTGCTTTTTTGGCAACCACCATTATTAGACACAGCAAGGCTAGGCAATTCCGATTCTGTATCATAGCTCAGAAAAATAATCTGCCCACCTAGCATCTCCAATATTCCATCCCGCAAGGAATCCTTAAAGTCTGCCAACTCATTACATTCCCAGAAAATGTTCTCAATTACCTCTTTCTTCCCCTTCAGACATGCAGGATTTGCTGTCTTGACTGAGAATAACTTCTCTGGAGTCTACTTGGCATATATAAATATCTATGTAAACATTTCCAGGCCAAAATCCTGAATATTTTAGATTTTGTTGCATATTTGGGAGATGTACATATATCTTCTCATTGTTTCTTTGTGAAATGCTTATCCAATCTTTCTTTCTAATCCTTTCTAACCTCCTCTGACTGATTCTTATAGTTATCATGCAATATTTCATAGGCTCTACTAATTATTCCTTTATTAATGGCAGTTTCTGTTCTAGATTCTATTAAAAACTCTACCAGTGCTGGTCTTTTGTTTAGGACCCCTATTTATTTCTCTTTGCCTATACTGATATCAATCCCTGATAGGGAAGGCCATCTCTAACCTGCCGCCAAATAAATTCTTGGCATCTTCCCATTCTATTATCTTTCCCTTTCTATTTATTTGGTCTCAATACCTTGGTTTCTTTGCCAGTTTTCCCCAATAAATTCCGGACCCCTCTTGCCTATTGTCTGTATCCCTAATTGCAGTCATTCCTATTGGCAGAATCTCCTTTCTCCATTACCATGTTGGTTTAATTCTTAGAACACTTTCTGCTACTTTATGGATATAATATTCTGTATGATTATTGTTATTCTCCTTAACGGCCTGCATCCAAAATCCCAGTCTCCCCTTGTTTCTTCATCATCCCTTTCCACTTTGAATTATAGTTTTCTGCTTGTGCTATGTATAGGAGTCTTAACTGTGTAGCTCTGAAATAACCCATCAAGCTGGGTAATCCTAATCCACCCAGTTCTACTGGAAGGATCAGCTTATCCCACTTGACTCTAGCTGTCTTCATCTCCCAGATAAAGTCCTTCAGCTCTTCATTAATTGCAACCCACAACTTCTCCTCTGATTGATAAAAATATGCCTGGCCCATGTACAAGACTAAAGGGACAAAAACGTTTTAACTGCTTGTATCTTACTATCCATATCCATATAACAAAGCTTCCATTTTCTCAGTTTTTTTATTATCTTTTGTTTAGTCTCTTCACACATATCCTTAACTGCCACACTAGAATAATTTTTAATCCATACTCCTAAATATTTCATTTGATCATGTCCCCGTAAATAGAGGTATTCCTGAACAAGTTCATGTATGGGTATATAATTTACCACTATTGTCTTTGTGTTAGCTTCATTAATTGTGTATCCCAAAAAGATATGAAACTCTCTCAAAATGTTCTGCAACACTGTAATGTCTTTCTCTGATTTTGCCAGGTACAAAAAAATGTCATCTGCAAATAAAGTCAGCTTTTCTTGACTACCATACCAATTATACCCTGCAATTTCTGAGTCCCTTATTTTCTTTACCAATGGTTCTAAATATAATGCAAATAATAAAGGGGACACCCATGCCTGGTTTTTCTGTTCAAGCAGAAATTATCAGAGAGAACCCCACCCACTTTAATTTTCACCTCCGATTCCTCATATATTCTCCTAATCAGACTTATATTTTTTTTTCAGGAAATGCAAATGCTTCCATTACCCTGCTCATAAAGTCCTAATTTACTCTGTCAAATGCTTTCTCTGGCTCAAGACCCACCAACAACAATGGCATTTTCTTACATTCTACTAACCTCAGGATCATCAGTATTCTGTTAATGTTGTCAAATGTTTGCCTCCCCTCCACAAAACCACATTGATCCATATCTATCAGTTTTGGCATTATTTTTCCCATCCATTGTGTTGCAGGAATATTAACTGAACTGGAAGTTAGTCAGTGTTTGCTGAATTTTGTTATTTGCTAGTAATTACAGGTGTGGGGGTAGCCACATTCTTTGATTTCCTGTCCTTGCCTATTTAAGTGGTACAGTGTGAAATATTTTCTGCTTAAAAACCTCAGCTTTGGCCGGCTAAGAACTTGCTTTATTCAACTGGACATATAAGAGAATTTAAGTACCTTTATCTGCACTTTTTTTTCAAAAAATACAGTATTTAAATTGATTTTAACTGTGTTGCAGGAATATTAACTGAACTGGAAGTTTTGACTCTGCTCTTCAGTTAGCCCCACCCACCTTCCCTGTTTTTGTTTTGGTGTTAATCTTAGTGGCCTTGAAACTGCCCGCCCCTCTTGTAAATTTGTGTTTGGATACTCCTTCTGGGCCCATCTCATTTGCTCACTCAACTGAGTGCAGTGAGATCATATTCTGATTTCAGGCACTCCTACTGTGTACAAAGAGAGCATCTGAGAAACAGACAAAAAAAAAATTAAGCTTGTTTCCTGCCTTTCCTGTTAAGTGGTATAGACTATTTGTAGGCTTCTGAGCCCCCAAGCCCTTCTGTGTTGGAGGGAAGCCTTCTAGCTTAGCTTTTTTTCTTATAACTATTCAGTTTTCTAGTTTCAGCACTCAAATCTGTTTCTTTGATCTCAGCACTTGTTCAGAAAAAAAAAAAATTTCATCTGCTTTTACTGTACTTGTGTTTCTACCTACTTTATTTTACTTTTGCATCATCTTAAAAGTACTCAGTTGTATTTATTACTGCTTGGTGTAACTCATTCTATGCCTTTTGGTTTAAACACTTGGGCTTCGGACCAGTTGTTTTGCACTGAGAGGGTTTGTGGTCTGCAATGTAGTGGCAGAACAGGTAGCTTACATCCTTCTAGGTTGGGAACTGCTGATTGAGGGCTCAGTGTCTGTTATTCTAAAAGTGTATTAATTCTGGTTTAAGCACTTGGGCTTTCAGGCCAGTTATTTTACATTAAGAGGGTTCGTGGTCTGCACTCTTGTGGGAGGAGAGGCTAGACTCTGCCCTTCTGAGCTGGGAATTTCTGGTTAAAGGCTTATAGTGCATGTATATCTGAACTGCTTCTTACTGAAGTTGGTGCACCTTGTTTGCTGTGGCATAGACTGGATTCGGGCCTGCTGGATCTAGCTTTGTTTGTGTAACTTGAGCACTAATCCAGGCATTCTCTAAAGTATTCAATTGTATTTATTACTGCTTGGTAGTAACTTGATTAAAGTGTAGCTATCATTCTAAGTCTTTTGGATTAAGCACTTGGGCTTCAGACCAGTTGTTTTACATTAGGAAGGTTTGTGGCATGCACTGTGGTGACAGGACAGGTAGATTTCATCCTTCTAAGTTGGGAACTGCTGATTGAGAGCCCAGTGTCTGTTATTCTTAAAGTGTAGTAGTTCTGGTTTAAGCACTTGGGCTTCAGGCCAGTTATTTTACATTAAGAAGGTTCGTGGTCTGCACTCTTGTGGGAGAAGAGGCTGGACTCTGCCCTTCTGAGCTGGGAATTTCTGGTTAAAGGTTTATAGTGCCTGAATATTTGAACTGTATCTTACTGAAATTGGTACACCTTGTTTGCTGTAGCATAGACTAGATCTAGGCCTGCTGAATATAGCTTTGTTTATATCCTTGCTGTTTGTTTGCTTGTTATTTCCCTGGAACGCTGATTCCACCTAATACATGGCTTCTCAGTGCTTCTGTGGATCACTAGTGATATCTGCATTGCTTACTGTACTTATTTCCTTGTTTCACTTGAAAGAAAGTTACTGTTTGTCATTTTTGCATTTAAGTTACCTGTAACACATTGCAATTAAGTTACCTGGCACTTGCTCACTAAAGCAATTATATAAGTCAGCACTAAAAATTAAAAGCACTACACCCTCACTCCCCATTGGCCCTTGTTTTCAATTATTAAGGAATTCCCAATATTATTCTAGCATGTCCAAAGGTCAGTTGTCAATCTCCTCTCCAGTCCAGCTGGTGAATCTGGGAATCTTGAGGCAATGTTACAACTGCCTCATGTACACAGACAACCCTCTCCTCCTCTCAACAAATTCCAACACATGTGAGAGATGCAACCATATAGCCAAACTGGAGGCTAAGCTCTCTCAACTCAGTACTGGCATAACCAGTCAGGAGGAGAAGGAAACCACACTCACTACAATTCCAGTCTCACATAGACCTACCACGACAGCAAACCAAACACATAATCACACAAAAACATACTCGGAGGCGCTAAATAAAGAACTGCCTAAGCAGCAGAGACCTCCAAAGCAGACACCCAAGCAACCGCTACCCCAAAACAAAACACGTGCAACACATATCTCACAAAGCCAGTGTGCCGAACAGTCACAGCCCTTAAGACTAAACAACACACCTGATACACTTGTAATAGGTGAGTCTATCATCAGGCACACTGACGTCCCGCTCACCAGGCTGAACAAGGAGAGGGTCGTGGTGAGCAGCCTGTCGGGCGCTAGGATCCACCACATAACAGAAGCACTCAGGTCACTCCAAGGCAAGTGCAAATATGACTCAGTCATTGTCCATGCTGGTGTGAATGACCTGAGATGTACCTCCCTGGACTACATGAAAAGAGACATAAAGGAGCTCTCTGAGCATGTAGCCCAGGCCGGTATGACCCTGACCTTGAGTAGCATCTTACCCTCACCAAGAATGATGCCACAATATGAAGACAAGATGATCAATTTCAACAATTGGCTTAAGTACTGGTGTCATTCAAAGGGGATCCAATGCCTGTCAGCTTGGGATGATATGCTCGACAAGCCTCAATGCTTTGCTAGGGACGGCTTGCACCTGTCACCCCTGGGCTTTCAGATATTGGCAAAGGCTCTTGCTACCCCCATAGTGCCATTTTTAGGCAGGGCTCAAAAGACAAACCCACCTCCATAGGTATCACAAGGGATAAGAAACTAAGAGTAATGCTACTCAACGCCAGAAGTCTAAACCTCAAGATGCATGACCTTGAAACTCTCCTTAGCATGGAGAACATCGATATCTGTGCAGTAACAGAAACCTGGTTCAGGGCTCCCGAGAGCACCCCAGCACTACCAGGTTATACCTCATACCATGCTTTTCGGCCCCAAAACTTGGCCAAACCACAAAAGGAGGGGGAGTATCGATATTCATCAAAGATACCCACACCTCCAGGTTGGTGGCAAAGCACGAAGCATCAGAGACTATCCATGTGCAACTAACAGTGTGTAAAACTGCCTTCCAGTTTATAGCCTGCTACAGACCACCCTCCCAAACCCAGGAACCCCACTCGGCCTTCCTGAGAACACTGGAAAATATGAAGTTCTCTCCAAACACCATTATATTGGGCGACTTCAACTACCCAAACATAGACTGGGAGCATTACTCTAGCTCCAACACCCTAGCCCAAAGGTTCCTAGGATTTATAAACTCAAATGCTATGGAACAACTTGTTACCACTCCCACAAGAGGGAAAACATACTGGACCTGATCATCACCAACATGGGGACTCTATGCTCCAGACCAGAAGTGTATCCCTCACTGGTAAGATCAGACCATAAACTAATCTCACTGGATATTCACATCCCGACCCCACCCCCTGCCCAGAAAACCACGGTGAAAAACTTCTCTAAAGCAAATTTCACACTCCTCAAAACTGAGGTGGAATCCTTCAAAGCCCACCGGCCTGTGGAAAATATGGCCCAGACCGCAGAATCCTTTATAAACGCATTCTATGAACACCTTCAGGAATGCATGGATCATGCGATCCCAAATAAAACCAAGACCCAATCCTCCAAAGGCAGACGTCCTGTCTGGTGGACCCCAGCCATAAACAAACTATACAATAGAAGGAGGAAGCTACTAAATGATAGAGCAAAATCCCAAAAAGGGAGGCATCACTGATCAGTATTAGCAAAAAACTACGGGCACTCATAAAATTGTCTAAGGCCAGCTTCGAGAGAAAAATTGCACAGGACACTAAGGATAATCACAAGGCTTTCTTTAGTTATGTTAGGAACCTGGGTGGTAATTCCCAGATATGCTCATAATTAGTCCAAAATGACAAAAAATACACTGAACCCACAGACATTGCCAACATCCTAGCTGACAAGTTCAGCGCAAACTCCCCCCCCTCCCCACCAAAAGGGCAAATATCTATCCCAGCAGAGTGGTGCCCCCCTGACATCTCAGATGCTCAGGTAAGAGCCGCCCTCTCCAAAGCAAAAAACACAGCATCAGTGGGACCAGATGGTGTCCTGGGCTGCGTCCTACATGAACTCCAAGAAAAGCTAAACCCAAACATAAAACTACTGTTCAATCTCAGCCTTACTACAGGATATGTGCCCAAAGAGTGGCATACAGCAACAGTGGTCCCTCTCCATAAAGGTGGTGCCTCAACGGATCCAGGAAACTATCGCCCCATAAGCCTGACTAGCTTGGTCTGCAAAGCTATGGAAAGGATCATCATGGACCTCATAAATAAAGATATTGGGGACCTGCAGACACTGGATCCTACCCAGTTCGGCTTTGTTAAGAGCAGATCCTGCCTCTTAAACCTGGTTGATTTCTTTGAAACAGTCACCAAGGTGATTGACGAGGGGAAGGTGGTCCACACAGCCTACCTGGACCTCGCAAAAGCCTTCGATACAATACCCCACTCGGGCATTATAGATAAGCTCACCAGCTTAAATATAAACACCTATGTCACTAGATGGATTGCAAACTGGCTCAAGGACAGAACCCACATGGTTAGAATTGCTGGAGCCATGTCAGACTCCAAACCAGTTACAAGTGGTGTCCCACAAGGCTCAGTCCTGGGACCTCTCTTGTTCGGTATATATTTCTCGGAGGTACAGGCCAACACGGAAGGACTGTGGCTGACCAAGTTCGCAGATGACTGTAAACTGGGCACCATAATCGACTCTCCAGCCGACACAAGCATCCTCCAAAAGGGCCTCATAGAAACAGACAACTGGTGCCAGAGCCATGGCCTCAAGCTAAATGCTAAAAAGTGTATAGTCATCCCCTTTGGCAAAAACAAAGTGCCCACAAATTACCACATAGGTGGTAATCCATTAAGTACAGAAGAAGTAATTAGGGACCTGGGGACCCAAGTTGATAGCAATCTCTCATTTGACAACCATGTGGCCAAAGTGGTTAGAAAAACATTTTATATAGCCCACCTAATCATGAAGGGATTCACATCTAGATCAGGGGAGGTCATCGTGCCTCTTTACTCATCCCTCATCAGGCCCACAATTGAGTACAATGCCCATTTTGGGATGTACCTTACTAGACACCTGCAGCAACTGGAAAGACCCCAAAAGTACCTCACCAAGAGGATCAAAGGGCTCGAACAAATGCCATATGCTGCCCGGTTAAAGAAACTCCAGCTCTACTCAGTGGCATACCGCCTGTTCAGAGGCGATCTGTGCCTGACATATAAAGCCATGTCCAACCCGGAATTAATGGACATGCTGCACCTCAGAAAATCCAAATCCCATCGAGCTACGCACTCGAGAGACTTGAACCTCAGCACTGAAATAAATAGGACATGCTGGAGGGACAGATTCATAACCCAGAGGCTCCCTTCACTCTGGAATAAAATCCCAGTCCAGGTTAGGCAGAGTCCCTCATTGACTCTCTTCAAGAGGAATCTTGATGAGTGGATGGGAGATCGTAGGTTTACCCTGGATATCACTTCTGTGTCACTGTTAGACAGAGGCACAGTATGCTAACCTCAAAAAAGGGCATAGCAAAATAAATTTAAAATGGGTGGCGAAAGCCAAACACATTCTGGCTAGGCTTATAAATGCCCTAGGGCAGATAGCCTAGTATGAACCTATGAACCTACAGACATGAACACTTTATAATCATGGTTTAGTATTGAAATGGGCCTGTATGAAGCTGAATCTGATGGATCTTTTTTTCCCATCTTTATTAAATTTCCACGTGACAAAGGTGATCTTACATTTATATAAATGAAAAACATACAAAATGAAATCACTTTAGTTGTAAATAGTTTACATCACAGACACCACTGAAACAACTATAGCTGTAAACATTATTAATCCCTTACTAACATTCTAGTCATTGTCAATTAAGCATTATATAGTTCATTCACATCCTGCCACTTAAACCTCATTCCTGCTCTGCATATACTTTTTCCACAATTCCCATTTTTTTCTATGTAATTTGCTCCTTCTCTTTTCCAAATATCCCAATTCCAGTTGTTTTATCTCACTTACTATAGTCACTACGTCTAGTAAAGTTGGACTTGACTTTGACTTCCATTTTCTAGTAATTGCTTTTTTGGCAGCCACCATAACTAAACTCAGCAAGGATTTATTATGTCTAGGCAATTCCGATTCTGTAGCATAACTCAAAAAAATCATCTCCCCAGTCAGTCCAATCCGCCCACCCAGCATCTCCAACAGAGTGGTCTGCATGGAATCTCAAGTCTGCCAGCTCATCACACCTCCAAAAAATATGTTCCCAGCTACCTCTTTCTTGCCCATCACACCTCCAGCATTTTCTATCCACCTGAAGAAAAATTCTTTGGAGTCTACTTGGGGTATCAAAATACCTACGTAAATATTTCCAGGCAAAGATCCTAAATCTTCTAGACTTTGTTGCATATTTGGGAGATATACATATATCTCCACATTGTCTCTTAGTGAATTGCTTATCCAATCTCTCTTCCCAATCCTTTCTAAGCTCCTCTAATTGATTCTTGTAATTATCATGCAGTATTTTATATGCTTTACTAATTATTCCTTTTTTAAGGGCAGCTTCTGTTCTACATTCTATTAAAAACTCTACCAGTGCTGGTATTTCATTTAGGAGCCCCCTATTTATTTCCCTTTCCCTATACTCTGATATCAATCCTTGATAGGGAAGGCAATCTTTAACCTGCAGTCCAAACACATTTTTGGCCTCTTCCCATTCTATTACCTTTCCCTTCCTAGTTATTTGTTCCCAATACTTTGGTCCCTTTGCCAATTTTCTCCAATAAATTCCAGCCCCCTCTTGCCTATTATTTGTATCCTTGACCATAATCAACCCTATCGGCAAAATCTCTATTCGCCATTCTTGCACTGGTTTGGTTCTTAGAACACTCCCTGCTGTTTATGAATATAATACTCTGTATGATTTTGGCTGTTCTCCTTAAGAGTCTGCATCCAAAATCCCAATCTCTCATTTCTTGAGCTTCCTCATTGTGTCATCATCATCATCCCTTTCCACCTTGAATTATAGTTTTCTGCCTGTTCTATGTATAAGAGCTTTAACTCTGTTGCTCTAAAATACCCCCTCAAATTAGGTAATCCTAGTCCATCTTGTTCTATTGGTAGAATCAGCTTATCCCACTTGACCCTTGCTGTTTTCCCTTCCCAGATAAAATCTTTCAACTCTTTTTTAATTGCTGTCCACAATTTTTCCTCTGGTTGATAAAAGTATGCCTGACCTGCATATAAGACTAAAGGGACTAAAAACATTTTAATGGCTTGTATCTTAGTATCCATATCCATATAACAAAACTTCCATTTCCTCAATTTTTGTACTATCTTCTGTTTAGTCTCTTCCCACATATCCTGAGCTGCCACTACAGATTCACTTCTAATCCAGACTCCTAAATACTTCATTTTATCATGTCCCCATAAATATGGATATTGTTGGACCAAATCGTGTGTGGGTACATAATTTACTGTTACTGCCTTTGTTTTAGCTTCATTAATTTTGTACTGTTACTGCCTTTGTTTTAGCTTCATTAATTTTGTATCCCAAGAAGATTGGAAACAGTCTTAAAATGTTCCACAACACTGTAATGTCCCTTTCTGGTTTTGTCATGTATAGAATATCATCTGCAAATAGAGCCAGCTTTTCCTGACTACCATACCAACTATATCCTTAAATTTCTGAGTCCCTTATTTTCTTTCCCAGTGGTTCTAAATATAATGCAAACAAAGGGGAAAGCAGACAACCCTGCCTGGTTCGTCTACTAAAACAGAAATTATCGGAGAGAACCCCACCCACTTTAATTCATGCCTCTGATCCCTCGTATAATCTTCTAACCAACCTTATAATTGTATCAGGGAATGCAAATACTTCCATTGCCCTGCTCATGCAGTCCCAGTCTACTCTGTCAAATGCTTTCTCTGCATCAAGACCCACCAATAAAAGTGGTACTTTCTTACATTCTGCTTCCCTCTGGATCATCAATGTTCTGTTAATATTGTCAAATGTTTGCCTCCCCTCCAGAAAACCACACTGATCCATATTTATCACGTTTGGTATCAATTTTGCCATTCTTTTAGCCATTATAGACATAAACACTTTATAATCATGGTTTAGTATTGAAATTGGCTTGTATGAAGCTGGATCTGATGGATCTTTATCCTCTTTAGGTATTACCATTACTATCACCTTCTTCCAGGATGCTGGAATTTCTTCTCCTCTTAAAATACTGCTAAACAAAACCTTCCAGATCTTTATCAGTTTTTTCCCCTCCTAACTTCCAAACATCAACAGGAATACAATCTATTCCTGGGGACTTTATTGTAGATTGGTTATACATAGCCATTTTTATCTCATACTTTCCTATCCTAATTGTTAGCAATTGAGCCTTGTCTACCTCTAACTTTGGCATATTTAATTATTCCATAAACATTTCCATATTTCTCTGCTTTATGCAAATTTTTATAAAATTTCCGAAATATTTCTAATACTTCTACAGGGTCTCTTGTTATCTTCCTTATATGCTCCCTAAGCTTGGTGACTGCCCTTTTCACTTTTTGTTGCCTGAGCCGTTGTGCTAAAAGTTTTTTCTGCTCTAGTATTATTATCAAAAACAGTTGCTTAAGAGCAATCTTTCTAAACTCATGCATATTATCTAGGTAATCCCTTATTTTCTGTTTAGCATTCTGCAGTTGCTCTTTTTCTTGTTCTGAGAGCTTTCCCCTATTTTGCAATATTTAACATTTGTCAGTCCCTCTAAATAATTCTTGTTACTGTTTAGTCATATCTCCCTTTATTTCCAACCTAGTTTTACACTCACTCCACTTTAATTTTATCCCACTTCTTAGCTATGTTTTCAGAAGACAAATCTGTCTTCTCTAGTAGCTCCTGAATTAATTCCACAACCCATTCCTTAAATTCCTTTCTTTTGAACCAGTAGATGGGGGAAGCACCAGTGTCTCGTTTTCATTTAATTACCTTGCGTTTTTATTTTAGTTATTATTGGTGCATGATCTGAAACAGTTATTGGGTGTGTTTCAAGACCTTCAATTAAATGCACATGTTCCTGTGAGATATAAAATCTATCTAGCCTAGCCCAGTTTTTGTATCTCAGTGAGTAATATGTAAATTACTCTGAACTCCTAGTACTGAATTCACATCTTCCATGCCAAACATTTTCATAACTTTCTTCAAAAATCTACCCTCCCTTGTTATATTATCCCTTCTAGGCCCCCCAGACACATCTTCCAGTTTCCACCTATAAGTAATATTCCTTGCTGAAAGCTAATTCTTTCTCCCAAAATTTTCTTAAGCTCCATTATAGCAGTTTTGGGGGGGTGTAAATGCATGGCAGTGTAATCCTCCTCCCTAGCCAGTAGCCCCTTAGTGCTATGCATCTTCTTTTACTATCTTTCTTTTCCTCTTCTATCACTATTGGAACTCCTCTTGCAATTAAAATAAGTACTCCTCTTGTCTTTGCTCCAAATATTCTGCTGAATAACCATCCTGAAAACCTTTCATCGAATTCACATGTTCATTTATTTCCAGGTGTGTCTCCTGTAGCATAACTATTTGCACTCTACATTTTTTAATATAGTTCAATACTCTTTCTTTTTTATATTTATCTGTAAGACCATTTAGATTAAAAGATATTACAGAAAGCATCATTTTTAAATAGTTATTACCACCTTTTATATATAACTGCTGTTTTGCTAAATGTCTAGTTCCAACTTTTATGTTACATGTATATACTGTCCGGTAGTTTGGTCTTTTATACAGTTGTTTCATGTCATATTCATTTGCGCCTATGTCACATCTTACAAACTTTTTATTTTTTTTTTAAAGCCCTCAAACAGAACAAACCCCCCCCCAAAAAAAACCCTCCTAAAACCGACAAACTTTATAATAACACACAAAACCATGTACATCTTCCAATATTGAAGTCTTTGCTTCCTAATAATAACATAAGTTCTAAGTTGATAGCTACACAGGGTAAAATTAACCAAAACAAAAGGCTAGTCATGCTAAGATGCATGGCACAGCCTGTGTTATTAGTAAATGCTATTTAATTTTTATATCTATATATCTCCCAGTTGAGAAAACACTTGAATGCTTTCAGTAAACACTTTCTCCAAGCCATTTTTATCAAATTGTCTTCTAGTGACATGCAAACCTGACAGTGAACTGCTAAGGGTACTTTGTTTATTTGAACAAAAGGCTTACAGTATATTTAATATTGTTTTTCATTTACATGGTTTGTAATAAACTTGTTACTGGATAACGCCTATGGTTTTTACCCAGTCATTTCTCTATGCAAGCATGGGAAAAGCACACTGATTTTAATTTTGTCATACTCTGTTAACCAGACCATTGTGCTCTCCCCCCATCTCCTCCCCTCCTCATTCTTTTTTCATTGCATTGTCTACATTTTTCAAAACTGGACAAAGAAAAAGAGAGAAGGGTGAACAAGAAAAAAACAAAAGCACCTGTATTAATATTCCCAGTGCATTTGAAAAGAAACTGAGATGTTTACATCAAGTCTAACTGGTTTTGTATTATCTTTAAAGCTGTCACACCTGGGAAAACCCCTGATTGTTTTCAGGGAACATTAAGTCCTAGCCAGTTTTTCTGTCTTTTTTTTCTTTTCCCTCAGCCAATCACCTTCCACCAGACTGTCTCCAGTTTCTCTTTACCACACTGTTTCCATGGAGACACGCTGCAGAAAAGCTACTCAGTATAGATATTTGCAAGGGCTAGAAAAACAAACATAATATTCAGTATTCTTTTTTCATTTACTGTCCTTAATCAGTCATTTTTCCCATGCAAGAATGAAAAAGAAGCACATCAATTTGAACTCTGTCATGCCCCCTTAACCAGGCTCCCTTTTACCTCTGTTTTTTGTTTACATTGCCCATGTTTCTCAAAACTGCACAAGAAGAAAAATAGACAAGCAGAGAAAAATAAAAACACCTGTTTACAATCCCCATTACACCCAAAAATAACTTGCAAAGAAAACCATGCAACACAGATACAATACTATTAAGAAAGGGTGTTTTCTTTACTTACAGTTAGCATTCTTCCCTCTCTTTCCCTCCCCAAAGCATTTTTCTGAACATTAATGACAATGTAGAGCATATACTTGAGTCCCCCACTCAGCAAACAAATTTTGAAGAAGTCCAATATTTCCAGATTTCCTTGTGCTATCATATTTCACAAATATAATTAATGCTTTGTAATCTCACATTAAGTTACTGATACTGTTCTACATCGCTCAGATCCTCTCTCTGCTTCATTTCCAATGTACTCTCGATTCTACTGGTCAACTCTCATGCTCCCTTCCTTCTCTCCAACATTTTCCCATTGCAATACAGGAAAAGGTTTCACAGGTGCAGTCTCTCTGTGGTCTTTATTACAAGAGGAGCAAGAAGCTGATTCTCCTTCTGTTTCACGGCTCAGTTTTTGTTGGACAAACTTCTATATTTCCTCCTTAGCATGCACTTCATCAAAAAATGATTTTTGTCCCTCCAGGGAAGAATACCTTGAAGACAGCTGGATATAGTAGTTTGATATTCACAACTTCATCTTGGCATTCTCTGAATAGAGACATGAATTTACTTCTCTTTTGCCTGGTGTACAATGAGTAATCACTGTCCACAAACACTCTGCTGTCACCCACTTTTAGCATTTTGTCCTTCGACGACAATTTTGACAAAATCAATTCTTTCTGCTTTTAGGATTGCATCCTTACTATTAAAGGTCCAGGTTGCTTTATTATTGATAGATTTGGAGCATACACACGATGTGGCCATTCAAGTAATAAATCCTGCTCTGGAATACCAGTCCAGCTGCTTGTTTGTGCTTTCATGAATTTAGTGCAGTCTGTTCCTTCCAGCTTATCTACTATAGCTGAAAATCTCAAGTTTTCCTACGTGCTCTGTCCTCTAAGTCTATTATTTTTTTGAAACATCTCTTCCTGAGCAGTCTCATATTCAGCCAGCCTTTTCTTCATTTCGACCTCTGACTTTTGCAGCTTTATCATCTCATCTGAATATCTGTTTAAAGCTTTCTTTTGTTCTTTCATTTGTTCCAGACTTTTGTTGTTTGTGTTAATATACTCTATCAGTGTTTTGTTTATTTTAACTAGGTCTGTATGTAGTTGTCTTATATCATCCTGTAGGTTATTGGAAGTCATGTCTGAAGGTTGCATTACTTTTTGCTGTGCAGCTGCAGAACTCTCCCTAGTTAGTGTTTCTTCCTCACTTTTGTAGAAATTATTTTCCAGGTCTTCTGGGTTTCTTTATTCTTGGCATCCAGGCAGTGTACGTACTAGGCAGCTACTGTAATTCAAAAAACCAAAACGGACCAGCATGTAGGATGTAAAGTAATAGTTTATTGCTTCAATAAATCCATGTATCAGCAATAGTAAAAACCATGCTGAATAAGCAAACCGGTTTCGGCTAGTGTTAGCCTTTCTCAATGCCAAATATCCATGAAAATAAAACACCACCATTTTGAAACATACTTATAGTCCCTCTCTTAAAGAGATATTGCCCAATTGTAAAGATATTAAATGTACTCACCAAATACAAATATCCACATAATATGCACCACATGTTCAAAAATCAATTATATATTTAAACAAAAATAAATGTAAATATATCCCATCCAGAAAATCTGGCAGATATAAAACATATACTCCAAACATATAATGTTATATAACAAATATAACAAATATAACACAAAGCAAATAACCTGCCATTATAAATATATAACAATACATATAAGGCTGGAATATAATGTTATATACAAATAAGACCACCCATAATAAATATATTGAAAATGCATATAGCATGGTTATTTGCATACATAAAAAATGAAAATGAACATGTGTTTGGAACCTAATAAATTGGTTCCAATGTATTCAATCCTGGTCTGAAAAGACCCCCTAACCTAATAATCCATTTGTTCTCCATGTCATTGAGTTTCTTGTGCCATCCTGCTTTGAATTTTCGATGTAAAGTAATTCTATCTATAATAATGAATGTAAAATGAGCAGAAGGGTGTTCAAGGGTATGTTTATACAGAGCGTTGGTCATACGTTTATTTCTAATCGCACTTATATGTTCACAAACCCTAAATTTAACAGGCCTGGAGGTCTGTCCCACATAAAATGCGGAGCAGTTACAAGTGGCCAAATATATAGCCCAGTCTGAACTACAATTGGCAAACATCCTAATAACAAAAACCTGAGATGTGTTTCTGCTAGAAAACTCACAAGTTTTAGGCATGTGTTTACAAAATGAGCAATGGCCACATGGAAAACTCCCTTTAAGTGTTTTTCCCTCCAAAGTGGTCTGTAATGAGTTATGTGAACTATATCTCTTGTAATGAGTTAGAAAAGAATTTAAATTTCTTCCCCTGCGGTAAGAAAAGGAACATTGTTGAGGTAATATACGGTTCAGGATTTCATGGGAGCGTAGAATGTCCCAATGTTGATTAATTATGTCAACAAATCGATTAGTATTAGCCCCATATGTAGTGACTAACCTCAAAGTGGAATTGTTCCGTGATCCAGACATGAACTGTTGTTTAGATTTGTATTGTAATAAATCAGAACGTGATAAATTGTTAACAGTTTTCAAAGATTTGAAAATGGTATATTTTTGATATCCACGATCAACAAATCTATTGACAAGGTCATCACAAAAATTAGAGCCATCCTCTGGAGAAGAGCATATTCTTTTCATCCTCATAAACTGAGATTTGGGGATGTTGTGGATGATGTGGCGTGGATGACAACTGTCCGCATGTAGCAGAGTGTTGTACTGAGGAAATTTCCTGTAAACCGACGTGGCTAAGGTATGATCCTCAAGTCTGGTAACCAAAACATCCAAAAACACAATGCTACCATGTTCTATATTAGCTGAAAATCGAATTCCAAAACTGTTGTCATTTAGATAGTCCACAAAATTAGAAAGTTGTTCCTTATTTCCACGCCACACCATCCAACAATCATCCAAATATCTTCTCCAAATATCTAGATGTGGCAAAAAGAAGTTGTGATGTGTATCATATATATATGTCGCCTCAAAATAACCCATGAACAGATCGGCATATATGGGGGCGAATGACGCCCCCATTGCTGTGCCATTAATTTGCCAATAAACTTGGCTGTTGTAATGAAAAATATTTTTACATAATACAAATTCGGTCAGTTTAGTCAGAAAATTGTTAAATTCTGTAGAATATAATTTAGACTTATAAAGCCAGTATGAAACAGCTAAAATGCCTAATTCATGTGGTATGCTTGTGTATAATGAGGCTACATCAAGGGTACACAACCACCACGAGGATTCTAGTTGTGAGTCTTGAACTATATTAAGAAACTCAGTTGTGTCCTGTATACGCGATCGAATCTGTTTCAATAATGGTTTTAAATATACAGTAAGGAAGGTCGATAGAGGTTCAGTTAAAGAACCACGCCCAGAAACAATGGGTCTGCCTGGGGGGTTTTTTGCATCCTTGTGAATTTTAGGTAACAGATACAGGTATTGGGGAAAAGGTTCCTCCACCTGTAACTCCTTAGCTACCTTTTCCGTAATCACCCCCTGAGTAGTAGACACTTCCAAAAACCTATCTATTTCAGCCTTGAAATGTAGAGTAGGATCCACCTTTAGCTGTTTGTAATAACTAGAGTCAGATAGTTGTCGAAGAGCTTCATTATTATAAGCTTGATAGTCCATTACCACTATGGCACCTCCTTTGTCAGCCATTGTAATAACTAGCTGATGATTGTTTTTAAGATCTAATAAGGCCTGTCTTTCCATGGGGCATAAATTATTAAATTGTGGTTGATATACATTAGCATAGTATAACTGCTTCATGATACATTCCCTGAAAATAGAAACATGTTTGTTCATTGGAGCAACAAAAGTGGATTTTCTGAATCTAAATTCAGTAGATCTTTGAGAATCATTCTTGTCTGAAAAAAATATTTTCAGATTGAGTAATCTGCAAAAATTGTTAACATCATTTAATAAATCATGTTCCGGAACCACAGAACTTGGAACAAAGTTCAATCCTTTATTTAAAAGTGTAATCTGAACGGGGGAAAGAACAGTAGAAGAAATATTATGAACATTATTAATTATTGTATCATTTGTTTCAACAGATTCTGTAGAGTTGGGGTATTTGAACCTAGATCTGTGTTTTCTGCCCCCCCTCCTCCTACACTTTGATCTAAAGGGGGCATCTGTCTTCTTTTCGCCACTGGGGACGCCTGGCGTGAGGACACTTCTCCATCAGTGGTGGAAGAGGTTTCTTCCTCAGAAGTACAATCTGAAGAGATATGTTGATGTCTAAGAATTGACCTGGGTCTTTTCTTGTTATTGTTACCCCTCTGAGTGGTTTTTGGTTCACTGAATCTAACTGTTTTCTGACTAATAAAAGGCTTCCCTTTTTCATAGTCCATAAGATCACGCTGAAATTTGTTGATCTTTCTTTTCATCAGTTGTTTTTCAAGAATAGATAAATCTTTAGCCAAATTGGAGATATGCTGAGAATAATACTGCTGCTTATTAAATTGTTCAGCCTCCAAGCACAAACATTGAATATCTGACAGATTAGTAGTGATTATTCTGTCATAATATTTTAACAAACAACCTACAAAAAGCATGGATGCTGAATGTTGTGCTTCAACCCAATCTTTGGATAACTCCTCATCAATATGTGCCACCAAAGGTTGTAGCCGTACCCTCAACCCCCTTGGTGTTATGTTCTTGGCTTGATAAGCCTTAAACAGCTTCATATGCCAAACATTCGTTCGTAAGATTCTCATCTGTCTCCCTAGTTTGGTAAATGTATAACTACATTTTTGTTCATCATTGGTTATAGAATCAGTCATATTTAAACTGGCATTAGTAGTCAGGCCAAACACCTCCAAATTATCCTTATCAACTGCTAGTCCATGTAAGATATCATTTAAATCCATATTGGAATAATACAAAAAAACCAATAGAATACAAAAAACAATATTATGAAGTTTCTGAAACAGTCACAAACAGAAAAAAGGGAACTCTATCTATTATTGAAAGAAATGTTCTATAGACATTTCTAGAATGTTGTAATCAAAACCAAAACACTACCTATCCATAATAATAAGAACCCATATTGTTACATATGACAAAAGGTAAACTGGTGTCTCAGGCAATAACATTCGTCTGAACCAGTATCACAATACTAATAAATGGGGCGCAACCTCAAAGGGAACCAATTCCCTGATAGAAAATATAACTGGTTTGACACGTTCAAAGAAACAAAAATAATAGTTATAAACCAGAATGACATTCGTCTCATCTGGTACTGATATAGCCTATGTTAGACAAGATTGAAATAAGCCAGATGAATGATTTTAATTTTAAACCAGATCGACCTTCATCTCCTCTAGTATTGAAGTGACTTCCACAACTTCAAAGAAGCAAGAATAATAATTATAAACCAGAATGACATTCGTCTCATCTGGTACTGATATGGTCTATGTTAAACAAAATTCAAATAAGCAATAAATGATTTTAAACCAGATCGACCTTCATCTCATCTGGTATTATAATAGCCAATGTTACCCAACAATAAAATTATTTGGGTCTCCTTATTCAGATCTCAAAATGTTATAAATGCAGTGTTGAACATATTTTGACCACACATAACCAAACCAATACAATAATAAATTTTTTGCCCAAATATTTTCCTGCTGAGGATGTTCCAGAAAAATTAAGATCCAATGAAAAAATACTCTTATTAGTAGGGAATGACTGTGTCCCAACCAATAATGCCAGTTAATATCTAAAAAACAGTATTGAACAGTGTGCTTCCTACAACCTGTATCTAATAAAACCCAAAGGAAACTGGGTATATATAATTCACTATGTAATAACCCCTGTCTAGTGAATAAATAATGTCAAGGGCATGCAAGCTCCATAGTTTGAATAATCCGTGATCCTGAAAGTTTCACTGACCGGCCCTAACCACTGTTACAAAACAGCAAACCGATCGTAATGATCATTTCCCCCAACCGCAAACCATCCTTGCAAACCGCTGTTTAAACCCATGCGACAGATCATAAATGAACCTTATAACATGAGTATAACACCCTCCTAACATATATTCAAGACCTGATGCAACTGTGAAGAACCGACCCTGAATATGAAAAAACCTTTCTGCAAAAATGTGACATACATGTATTCACAATAAACACAATGTATTAATATAAATTTGTCCATAAATGAATAACCAAAAAAGTCAAAATGGCCACCGCTCCTCAGAATACTAAAAGAACTGTTGTTGCACAAATATCTCCAGTTTGAAAACACACATTTATTTAGATGGCCCAGTCCAAAAACGAAATGCTGGGAAAGTATCCCGATGCCAATGATGATATACAATGTTCAATATTATAATTTTCCTGTCGGTAAGGAACTGTAAAGAGTCATAAAGTCAAAACGCCCCTCAGAGTTTTAAGATGAAATAGTTCCCAACAGTACCTTATGAAGATAAGCATGCATTCCGATAGACTGTTCGATCAAAACTAGACAAAAGAGATTAGTGCCAAACAGTAATTTCCGAACCATCTGATCAGCGGATAAGGCCGCCAAGTCAGACCATCATGTATAATCCAATGTCCAGGCCCCACAAGATGACTTGAAGAAATAAAATGAGCCCAAACGAATCCGCGACCCAACTCAACCGAAAATGGATCTATCAATGTTGATGGGGTTCGAGAACCAAAGTCTTACCAAAATAAACCACAAATGTCCAAAGAAAAAGAATCCAATGGGCAATATCCAAAGAAGGAATCATGAAGAAGCACAAACATCCAGGCGTCCCCAGCGTGAAAAAGAAACTTGCGACTGCAACCAAACCCAAGGTATCACGCACGTGGGATCAGCGTGCACGGTCCAAAAGCACCAAGACCTCAAAAAACCAAAACGGACCAGCATGTAGGATGTAAAGTAATAGTTTATTGCTTCAATAAATCCATGTATCAGCAATAGTAAAAACCATGCTGAATAAGCAAACCGGTTTCGGCTAGTGTTAGCCTTTCTCAATGCCAAATATCCATGAAAATAAAACACCACCATTTTGAAACATACTTATAGTCCCTCTCTTAAAGAGATATTGCCCAATTGTAAAGATATTAAATGTACTCACCAAATACAAATATCCACATAATATGCACCACATGTTCAAAAATCAATTATATATTTAAACAAAAATAAATGTAAATATATCCCATCCAGAAAATCTGGCAGATATAAAACATATACTCCAAACATATAATGTTATATAACAAATATAACAAATATAACACAAAGCAAATAACCTGCCATTATAAATATATAACAATACATATAAGGCTGGAATATAATGTTATATACAAATAAGACCACCCATAATAAATATATTGAAAATGCATATAGCATGGTTATTTGCATACATAAAAAATGAAAATGAACATGTGTTTGGAACCTAATAAATTGGTTCCAATGTATTCAATCCTGGTCTGAAAAGACCCCCTAACCTAATAATCCATTTGTTCTCCATGTCATTGAGTTTCTTGTGCCATCCTGCTTTGAATTTTCGATGTAAAGTAATTCTATCTATAATAATGAATGTAAAATGAGCAGAAGGGTGTTCAAGGGTATGTTTATACAGAGCGTTGGTCATACGTTTATTTCTAATCGCACTTATATGTTCACAAACCCTAAATTTAACAGGCCTGGAGGTCTGTCCCACATAAAATGTGGAGCAGTTACAAGTGGCCAAATATATAGCCCAGTCTGAACTACAATTGGCAAACATCCTAATCTCAAAAACCTGAGATGTGTTTCTGCTAGAAAACTCACAAGTTTTAGGCATGTGTTTACAAAATGAGCAATGGCCACATGGAAAACTCCCTTTAAGTGTTTTTCCCTCCAAAGTGGTCTGTAATGAGTTATGTGAACTATATCTCTTGTAATGAGTTAGAAAAGAATTTAAATTTCTTCCCCTGCGGTAAGAAAAGGAACATTGTTGAGGTAATATACGGTTCAGGATTTCATGGGAGCGTAGAATGTCCCAATGTTGATTAATTATATCAACAAATCGATTAGTATTAGCCCCATATGTAGTGACTAACCTCAAAGTGGAATTGTTCCGTGATCCAGACATGAACTGTTGTTTAGATTTGTATTGTAATAAATCAGAACGTGATAAATTGTTAACAGTTTTCAAAGATTTGAAAATGGTATATTTTTGATATCCACGATCAACAAACTGATTAACAAAGTCTTGGGTCGTGCGTCGGCTGCTGTCCCTTCTTCCATGACGTCAGGTCATCAGGGGTATAAAGGATGCAGCCGACGCCATTACATCAGTCTTTCTTGCCATGTGGTGCCTGAAGCAGAAGCAGTTCGCCAGTGCCGGTTGGCCGGCTCCTGAAATTTTCATTTTAGAGTTTCAGAACCAAATTCTTCAACTAAAGCAAAGTACCCCGTTGGGGAAACTTTTTCTTGCTCCTTCCGATGTCAGTAAAAGTTAATAATTGCATTACTTGTGGAAAGCAAATACCTCACAAAGATTTTCATTCGTACTGTGTTCCTTGCCTAAGCCCTGACCACGATGTACCTTTCTGTCGGTTTTGTGCTTTATTTAATCAGCGCACTATCCGTTGTCTGTATATTTTCGCCTCTAAATATTTTGGTTCTCGTTTAATTATCCAGAAATGTCGTCTGTTAACCATCCGACTGCTGGGATTTTGAAAAAACGCAAAGATAAAGACAGAGACAGGCCGCCAAAGTCCAAAGCTGCCGACGACGCTTCTCCTAAGCCAGTCGCCAGTTCGCCAGTACTCAGTGAGGCGCTTTTGCAGCCCCTGATACCTGCTACTTCTGACTCTCAGGCCTCTACTGACACCCATTTGGAGTCCGGTATGCCGCGAGATGCTTCAACTGTGGAACCTGCAGATGTCTCTAACTTGGATGGGTCTGGAGCCGCTGTGCAGGCACCGGCTTCTGAGGGTGTATTCAGTCCTACGGACTTGCATATTAAACCGATGCCTCCTTCTTCATTTAGGCCAAAATCTCGAACCATGCCTAAGAAACCGATGCCCAGGCCTCTATGCCTAAAAAACAAATGATAAGAATGGCTGAAGATCTTTACAACTCTAATCAGGGGAAGCCAACCCTCCCCTTCTAAGAGACCTAGGACTGAACTTGTTTATGAATCTTCTGACCAGGATTCAGATTTTTCTGATGATCTGGATTTGCCCTTATCTACTTATGAGGATTCTAATGCAGAGGACTGTATTCCCTCGGCTTCCCCTCCAGAGGATTTTTCTTTTGGTGAGACCTTACATACTCTAAGGGAGAATTTCCACTGGGAAAGCCAGGATTTTTCTGATTCAAAAAAGAGGCTTAGGGATTTCTAACTCCTGCCTCAGCATAGGCCTTTAGCTATACCTCGTGTACTAGATGTTGGTTTGGTTATGTGTGGTCAAAATATGTTCAACACTGCATTTATAACATTTTGAGATCTGAATAAGGAGACCCAAATAATTTTATTGTTGGGTAACATTGGCTATTATAATACCAGATGAGATGAAGGTCGATCTGGTTTAAAATCATTTATTGCTTATTTGAATTTTGTTTAACATAGACCATATCAGTACCAGATGAGACGAATGTCATTCTGGTTTATAATTATTATTCTTGCTTCTTTGAAGTTGTGGAAGTCACTTCAATACTAGAGGAGATGAAGGTCGATCTGGTTTAAAATTAAAATCATTCATCTGGCTTATTTCAATCTTGTCTAACATAGGCTATATCAGTACCAGATGAGACGAATGTCATTCTGGTTTATAACTATTATTTTGTTTCTTTGAGCGTGTCAAACCAGTTATATTTTCTATCAGGGAATTGGTTCCCTTTGAGGTTGCGCCCCATTTATTAGTATTGTGATACTGGTTCAGACGAATGTTATTGCCTGAGACACCAGTTTACCTTTTGTCATATGTAACAATATGGGTTCTTATTATTATGGATAGGTAGTGTTTTGGTTTTGACTACAACATTCTAGAAATGTCTATAGAACATTTCTTTCAATAATAGATAGATTTCCCTTTTTTCTGTTTGTGACTGTTTCAGAAACTTCATAATATTGTTTTTTGTATTCTATTGGTTTTTTTGTATTATTCCAATATGGATTTAAATGATATCTTACATGGACTAGCAGCTGATAAGGATAATTTGGAGGTGTTTGGCCTGACTACTAATGCCAGTTTAAATATGACTGATTCTATAACCAATGATGAACAAAAATGTAGTTATACATTTACCAAACTAGGGAGACAGATGAGAATCTTACGAACGAATGTTTGGCATATGAAGCTGTTTAAGGCTTATCAAGCCAAGAACATAACACCAAGGGGTTGAGAATGCGGCTACAACCTTTGGTGGCACATATTGATGAGGAGTTATCCAAAGATTGGGTTGAAGCACAACATTCAGCATCCATGCTTTTTGTAGGTTGTTTGTTAAAATATTATGACAGAATAATCACTACTAATCTGTCAGATATTCAATGTTTGTGCTTGGAGGCTGAACAATTTAATAAGCAGCAGTATTATTCTCAGCATATCTGCAATTTGGCTAAAGATTTGTCTATTCTTGAAAAACAACTGATGAAAAGAAAGATCAACAAATTTCAGCGTGATCTTATGGACTATGAAAAAGGGAAGCCTTTTATTAGTCAGAAAACAGTTAGATTCAGTGAACCAAAAACCACTCAGAGGGGTAACAATAACAAGAAAAGACCCAGGTCAATTCTTAGACATCAACATATCTCTTCAGATTGTACTTCTGAGGAAGAAACCTCTTCCACCACTGATGGAGAAGTGTCCTCACGCCAGGCGTCCCCAGTGGCGAAAAGAAGACAGATGCCTCCTTTAGATCAAAGGGTAGGAGGAGGGGGGGCAGAAAACACAGATCTAGGTTCAAATACCCCAACTCTACAGAATCTGTTGAAACAAATGATACAATAATTAATAATGTTCATAATATTTCTTCTACTGTTCTTTCCCCTGTTCAGATTACACTTTTAAATAAAGGATTGAACTTTGTTCCAAGTTCTGTGGTTCCGGAACATGATTTATTAAATGATGTTAACAATTTTTGCAGATTACTCAATCTGAAAATATTTTTTTCAGACAAGAATGATTCTCAAAGATCTACTGAATTTAGATTCAGAAAATCCACTTTTGTTGCTCCAATGAACAAACATGTTTCTATTTTCAGGGAATGTATCATGAAGGAGTTACACTATGCTAATGTATATCAACCACAATTTAATAATTTATGCCCCATGGAAAGACAGGCCTTATTAGATCTTAAAAACAATCATCAGCTAGTTATTACAATGGCTGACAAAGGAGGTGCCATAGTGGTAATGGACTATCAAGCTTATACTAATGAAGCTCTTCGACAACTATCTGACTCTAGTTATTACAAACAGCTAAAGGTGGATCCTACTCTACGTTTCAAGGCTGAAATAGATAGGTTTTTGGAAGTGTCTACTACTTAGGGGGTGATTACGGAAAAGGTAGCTAAGGAGTTACAGGTGGAGGAACCTTTTCCCCAATACCTGTATCTGTTACCTAAAATTCACAAGGATGCAAAAAACCCCCCAGGCAGACCCATTGTTTCTGGGCGTGGTTCTTTAACTGAACCTCTATCGACCTTCCTTACTGTATATTTAAAACCATTATTGAAACAGATTCGATCGCGTATACAGGACACAACTGAGTTTCTTAATATAGTTCAAGACTCACAACTAGAATCCTCGTGGTGGTTGTGTACCCTTGATGTAGCCTCATTATACACAAGCATACCACATGAATTAGGCATTTTAGCTGTTTCATACTGGCTTTATAAGTCTAAATTATATTCTACAGAATTTAACAATTTTCTGACTAAACTGACCGAATTTGTATTATGTAAAAATATTTTTCATTACAACGGCCAAGTTTATTGGCAAATTAATGGCACAGCAATGGGGGCGTCATTCGCCCCCATATATGCCGATCTGTTCATGGGTTATTTTGAGGCGACATATATATATGATACACATCACAACTTCTTTTTGCCACATCTAGATATTTGGAGAAGATATTTGGATGATTGTTGGATGGTGTGGCGTGGAAATAAGGAACAACTTTCTAATTTTGTGGACTATCTAAATGACAACAGTTTTGGAATTCGATTTTCAGCTAATATAGAACATGGTAGCATTGTGTTTTTGGATGTTTTGGTTACCATACTTGAGGATCATACCTTAGCCACGTCGGTTTACAGGAAATTTCCTCAGTACAACACTCTGCTACATGCGGACAGTTGTCATCCACGCCACATCATCCACAACATCCCCAAATCTCAGTTTATGAGGATGAAAAGAATATGCTCTTCTCCAGAGGATGGCTCTAATTTTTGTGATGACCTTGTCAATAGATTTGTTGATCGTGGATATCAAAAATATACCATTTTCAAATCTTTGAAAACTGTTAACAATTTATAATGTTCTGATTTATTACAATACAAATCTAAACAACAGTTCATGTCTGGATCACGGAACAATTCCACTTTGAGGTTAGTCACTACATATGGGGCTAATACTAATCGATTTGTTGACATAATTAATCAACATTGGGACATTCTACGCTCCCATGAAATCCTGAACCGTATATTACCTCAACAATGTTCCTTTTCTTACCGCAGGGGAAGAAATTTAAATTCTTTTCTAACTCATTACAAGAGATATAGTTCACATAACTCATTACAGACCACTTTGGAGGGAAAAACACTTAAAGGGAGTTTTCCATGTGGCCATTGCTCATTTTGTAAACACATGCCTAAAACTTGTGAGTTTTCTAGCAGAAACACATCTCAGGTTTTTGAGATTAGGATGTTTGCCAATTGTAGTTCAGACTGGGCTATATATTTGGCCACTTGTAACTGCTCCGCATTTTATGTGGGACAGACCTCCAGGCCTGTTAAATTTAGGGTTTGTGAACATATAAGTGCGATTAGAAATAAACGTATGACCAACGCTCTGTATAAACATACCCTTGAACACCCTTCTGCTCATTTTACATTCATTATTATAGATAGAATTACTTTACATCGAAAATTCAAAGCAGGATGGCACAAGAAACTCAATGACATGGAGAACAAATGGATTATTAGGTTAGGGGGTCTTTTCAGACCAGGATTGAATACATTGGAACCAATTTATTAGGTTCCAAACACATGTTCATTTTCATTTTTTATGTATGCAAATAACCATGCTATATGCATTTTTAATATATTTATTATGGGTGGTCTTATTTGTATATAACATTATATTCCAGCCTTATATGTATTGTTATATATTTATAATGGCAGGTTATTTGCTTTGTGTTATATGTGTTATATTTGTTATATAACATTATATGTTTGGAGTATATGTTTTATATCTGCCAGATTTTCTGGATGGGATATATTTACATTTATTTTTGTTTAAATATATAATTGATTTTTGAACATGTGGTGCATATTATGTGGATATTTGTATTTGGTGAGTACATTTAATATCTTTACAATTGGGCAATATCTCTTTAAGAGAGGGACTATAAGTATGTTTCAAAATGGTGGTGTTTTATTTTCATGGATATTTGGCATTGAGAAAGGCTAACACTAGCCGAAACCGGTTTGCTTATTCAGCATGGTTTTTACTATTGCTGATACATGGATTTATTGAAGCAATAAACTATTACTTTACATCCTACATGCTGGTCCGTTTTGTTTTTTTGAGGTCTTGGTGCTTTTGGACCGTGCACGCTGATCCCACGTGCGTGATACCTTGGGTTTAGCTACTGTAATTCACCCATAAACACAAGTCTACTGGCCTTCTAAGTTTCTGATTTCACACTGGGAGAGCTAAAAACTCAGTGTGCAGCCATCTTGGAACTTCCCCGAATCTGATGGATCTTTACCGTCCTTGGGTATTATAGCTACCACTGCTTTCTTCTAGGATGATGGTACTTCTCATCTTAAGATACTGTTAAACAAAACAGACAAACCAGATGATCTTTATCATTTTTTTCCTCCTAGTTTCCAAACTTCCACAGGAATACCATATATTCCTGGGGACTTTACTGTAGATTGGTTATACACCACAATTTTTATCTCATCTCCTCCTATCCTGTCAGCAATTGAGCCTCATCTACCTTTAACCTAGGCATATATAATTCTTTCATAAACATTTACATTTGTATCTTATCTTGATTTTCATATTTCTCTACTTTATAGAGACTCTCATAGAATTTCCAAAATATTTCTATCTCTAAAGGACCTCTGGTTACTTTCTTTGTTATAGGCTCCCTAAGTTTGGCAACAGCCCTTTCTACTTTCTGTTGCCTGAACTATTGTGCTAAAAGTGTTTGTGCTCTAGTGTTATCAAAAAAACTGTTGCTTAACAGCAATCTTTCTAAGCTCATGCATATTACAGAGGTAATCCCTTATTTTCTACCTTGCATTCTACAGTTGATTCTCTTCTTGTTCTGTGAGATTCCCC
This sequence comes from Protopterus annectens, assembly GCF_019279795.1. Taxonomy (NCBI): domain Eukaryota; kingdom Metazoa; phylum Chordata; order Ceratodontiformes; family Protopteridae; genus Protopterus; species Protopterus annectens. The sequence continues at coordinate 1,936,160,604 of NC_056741.1, forward strand.
CTATTCTGCAATACTTTAACATTTGTCAATCCGTCTAAATAATTCTTGTTACTTCTTAAACATAGCTCCCTTTCTTTTACTTCCACCCTATTTTTAAACTCCACCTTAATTTTTATCCCAGTCCCTAGCTATATTTTCAGAAGAAATTTCTCTCCTCTTTAACAGCTCCTGAATAATCTTCACTATCCACTCATTAAATTCCTCTCTTTTCAACAGATAGGTTGGAAAACTCTAATGTCTCATTTTTATTTCATTAACCTGTGTTTTTATTTTAGCTATTATTAGCGCATAATCTGAAATAGTTATTGGGTGGGTATCAATACTTTCAATTAAATGCACAGGTTCCTGTGAAATGTAAATTCTATCTAGCCTAACCCTTTTTTATATCTTGGGGAATATGTAAATTCACTCTGAACTCCTATTGCTGAAGCCACATCTTCCATGTCAAATGTTTTCATAAATGTCTTCAAAAACCTATCCTCCTTTATTATATCTTTCCTTCTGGGCCCCCCAGACACATCTTCATGGCTGCAAATCAAATTCTTGTCCCCACCTATAAGTAATATTCCTTGCTGAAAATTGATTATTTCTCTCAGAATTTTCTTAAGCTCCATTATAGCAGTTTTAGCTGGAATATAAATACATACTAATGTAATCCTCCTCCCTTGCCAGTAGCCACCTTGGCAGGGGCGGCTCGTGGCATCGGGCTGCCGGACTGCAGCCCCCTCAAAATAAAAATTAGAAAACAAAATTATTTTTTAAATTTCGCGGACTTCGCGCATGCGCAGTAGTCCCGACTACTGTCGGTCTATGTGCATGCTCAAGGCAGTCTGGCAGTCCCCATAGAGGGACACAAGGAGACGTCTGTGCACTTTTAAAGTGCACAGACTTGCTGGGATTATATGTCGGGTCCGGACTGCAACAGCAGCAGTCAGAACAGTCTCGTCGTCGGGAGGGAGCTTTTACTTGGGATCTCGTCGGGAAGGAGCTTTGCCTGGGATCTCGCGGGTCTTTGTGAGTATTGCGCGGGCAGGATATGGTATGGAGAACAGACAGGTAAGTGTATGGTGCTTTAGACTGTGTGTGTTAGCTAGCTGGATATATTAGTGCTTTTAACTGGATGGATATATTAGTGCTTTTAACTGGATAGATTAAAGTGCTTTTCTGGTGTGTTTGCTTTTAACTGGATAGATTAAAGTGCTTTTCTGGTGTATGCGTGTGTGTGTGTGTGTGTGTGTGCCCCAGGTGCTCATGGTGGTGTGGTAGGGAATACCTCAGGCTTGAACTCTGTACCCTGTATGCAGGTGTTAAAGACTTGAGTTCCCTACCCACCACCATTTGTAAAAAAATTGCAGATTTTTGCCTCATATTTGATCTGATCTGTTCCTCATAATATCTGTGGTTTGTAAATGTTGCAATGCTTGATATTTGATGGTGTAGTAGTAGCATTGTTGCCTCACAGCTGCAGGTTCTCAGGTTTGATTCTTGGCTGGGGTTCCTTCTTTGTGGGGTCTGTTATCTTCTCCCTGTGTTTGTGTAGGTTTGCTTTTATTTGATGTTGCACTGGTAGCATTGTTGCCTCACAGCTGCAGGTTCTCAGGTTTGAATCTTGGCTGGGGTTCCCTCTTTGTGGGGTCCGTATCTTCTCCCTGTGTTTGTGTGGGTTTGCTTTTGTGTCCTCCCATGTTACAAAGACATGTCTGCATTATTTCTTCCTGGGCCTCTGCTGAAAATTGTTTTTTTGTTCCAAGTCAGACTGTCCTGATTAACAAATGTTAAATAAAATTGACAGGCATTTCAATTTCAGACTTCAGGTTTCTGAATGTTTAATTCCTTGCAGATTTGATGGTGCAGTGGTAGTATTGTTGCCTCACAGCTGTAGGTTTTCTGGTTTGATTCTTGGTTGGGGTGGCTTCTGTGTGGAGTTTGCATCTCCTCCCTGTGTTTGTGTGGATTTGCTCTGGTGCCCTGCCATTTTACAAAGACGTGTCTGCAGTATTAATCCCCGTGTCTCTGCTGAAAATTGTTTTTGTTCTGTCCGCAGTAAAATTGACAGGCATTTGAATTTCAGACTTCAGGTTTCTGAATGTTTAATTCCTTGCAGATTTGATGGTGCAGTGGTAGTATTGTTGCCTCACAGCTATAGGTTTTCTGGTTTGATTCTTGGTTGGGGTGGCTTCTGTGTGGAGTCTGCATCTCCTCCCTGTGTTTGTGTGGATTTGCTCTGGTGCCCTACCATTTTACAAAGACGTGTCTGCAGTATTAATCCCTGCGTCTCTGCTGAAAATTGTTTTTGTTCTGTCCGCAGTAAAATTGACAGGCATTTGAATTTCAGACTTCAGGTTTCTGAATGTTTAATTCCTTGCAGATTTGATGGTGCAGTGGTAGTATTGTTGCCTCACAGCTATAGGTTTTCTGGTTTGATTCTTGGTTGGGGTGGCTTCTGTGTGGAGTCTGCATCTCCTCCCTGTGTTTGTGTGGATTTGCTCTGGTGCCCTGCCATTTTACAAAGACGTGTCTGCAGTATTAATCCCTGCGTCTCTGCTGAAAACTGGTTTTGTTCTGTTCGCAGTAAAATTGACAGGCATTTGAATTTCAGACTTCAGGTTTCTGAATGTTTAATTCCTTGCATAATTGATGGTGCAGTGGTAGTATTGTTGCCTCACAGCTATAGGTTTTCTGGTTTGATTCTTGGTTGGGGTGGCTTCTGTGTGAGTCTACATCTCCTCCCTGTGTTTGTGTGGATTTGCTCTGGTGCCCTGCCATTTTACAAAGATGTGTCTGCAGTATTAATCCCTGCGTCTCTGCTGAAAATTGTTTTTGTTCTGTCCGCAGTAAAATTGACCGGCATTTGAATTTCAAACTTCATGTTCTTCAGAATACATAGTAGCACAACCTTTTTTTCTAGCAATTTTCTAAGTTTATAAGATGAATATTTTAAATTTGTCCCTATTTTTGGGACTGTATTCCCCCATTATTGGCTTCGTCCAGGTTTTTGTGCTAAGGTTGACAGCTATGGCAAGAACTGAATTCACTGAATATGTTTGAGGGCTGTACCCATTACTGGGTTTGTCCAGGTGTTTTGTACTAAGAGGTTGACAGCTATGGTGAGAACTGAATTCACTAAATGATAGCCATTTAAGTTTCAGTCTTCCTCTCTTTTACAAAGCAGCTGATGTGGCGTAGTGGTATGTTACTCTGACTGTTTTTTGCTCAGGGACCTTGGCAGTAAAATATATGGTGGCAACACAACATATTATTCTAGCAACTTTCCAAGATTATACAAGCAATGTTTAATGTGTCCCTGGTTTTTGGGCTTTTGACCCCAATACATTTTGGCTTTTTCCAGTTTTCTTGAGCTGCAAAGTTGAGATGCAGTTGAGTATTGAGTAGATTTTACAAGGAGCTGAGAGCTGCAGGGGAATAGAAGTTTAGTGCTTTGCCAAGTTAATACTATAGCACAACAGGTTGTGTACTTGCTTTTGATGCAGAAGGCTGTGGGTTCTACTCCCACAAGGGGTGGATGCTGCCGCACTGAGAATGTTCTCCTTGGTGAAGATACTAACTATGAGTTCGTTATCAGTTTGCCATCCATTTCCTCTTGCAATATTATTACTAGCTTATCATTTTTTTAATGTTATATATAGGCAATTTATTCCTGAGGGGCAACAGACACTTTATTTTTCGATGAAACCATGAAATATAAAGATGATTGCTAGCAGCAACCGCTTCATTAGTTACAGATTTCTTTAATGTGGAATTATTTAGATGACTTACTTCAGAGATTGTGCATATTTACTGATAATGGACTGTAGAATTGTGCATATTTACTGATAAAGGTGGACTGTAGAATTGTGCATATTTACTGATAATGGTGGACTGTAGAATTGTGCATATTTACTAATAATGGTGGACTGTGGAATTGTGCATATTTACTAATAATGGTGGACTGCAGAATTGTGTGTATTTACTAATAATGGTGGACTGTGGAAGTCTGAGTAGACTTTTTTTATGATAAATGTTCTCAACTGGGCAGTTTTGCCATTATGGGTGCATATGGTTTGTTTCATTGCTTACTGGAAAAATGTTCAAAACAAATTTAAAACACCCTCTAACAAGTGTACTGTATTGTACAAGGAATATAATTTTAGTACAATGAGGAAGGTGTATCAAAGAGCACATGTATGTTTCATATGCAAGGGGCCTATGATTCGAAAACAGCCCAAAATTAATCTTTATCTGCCACTGGCAAAATGTATTTTCTTTGAATGTGGGTTTCAATGCTGTTTCAATGAATGTGAGTTTCAAGGGCAGAGAAGTTTTAATGCTAAGTTTTCATTGTGAGACTGCATTGCTTTGTTTAACAGATGACTTAGTGTTTGTGCTGTAAAATACAAAATAAAACTTTCAAATGAAGTCCAACTCCTCATAGAAGTAAAGCAGTATGCACATTAGTGTTTATGGTAAATGGAGTGAAATAGCCAAGTAATGGTTCATTGGAATGGCTGCAGAGGCTCCATTCAACCATTATTTTGTCAGGGGGGGGAAGGGCAGCAAACTCAAACAGGCCCAGCTGAACTATACCTCCCAACTGTCCAGATTTTCAAAGAATGAATAGATTTTTGCTTCTTATTTTTGGTTTGTTGTTCATAAAATTTGTAGTATTAATTCCTAAATGATTTGCCAGAAGTCACTAAATAATAAGTTTCAGACTTCATAACCTTCAGAAAAATGCATGTTAAAGTAAGAGCTGTTCTATCAACTGTCTCAATTTATACAAGAGCAATTTTAGTACTGTTTATATGTGGCCCCAATATATTTGGCCTTGTTCAGATTTACTGCATTAACAGGTTGAGAGGTACATGCAAATAAATTGCTTTATAGAATTAGGCATAGCCAACCTCTCAACTATCCCCAATTTTTGGCTCAAAATGTTGCTCTTCCCCCTAATAATCCCTCCGCAAAATAGCAATTTTGGAAGAAAACATGGAGGGTTTACAATTAAGAAATAGCTGTAATAATCAAAGTTATAGATTACTTGAAATGCATGTAGATTCTTTTATTTTGTCAGCTGCTCAAGGTAGCAGTACTAATATTAAAGTGTCCCTTCTTTGACAGGTAGCAGCTGCATTGTGTGTCTATTTTATATTTTTGCATCACATTTTTGGTCCATTTTTCATAAATTTGTGTTTTTTGGCAAATTAGTGACAAATCACTAAAGACTGAAGTTAGAAAATGACAGACATTTGAGATTCAGATTTTATACCCTTCAGAAAATTCATACTAATGCAAGACCTATTCTATTATCTTTCTAAGTTTATTAGAGCAATATTTAAAAATTGTCCTTATTGTTGGGCCTTTGTCCCACTTCTGTGTATGGCTTTGTCCAGATTTCTTGCTCATGAGGTTGAGAGGTATGACAAATGTGTCAGGGCCATCACAGTCAGCCAGAGAGATTTCAAATTGTGACATGCTTGTTGCACCCCACTCCCCCATGTAGTGACTCTGGATGTGTCCAAGCAAGGCAAGGAGTAGTTGTATCTACCTTGGATGGGGAGGACACACTGCATAAGTACTACAGTGGCTTTTCATCTGTCCTTGATTTTGCAGAATGGTCTGGTTTCTGTCATATTTTTGTACTGTTGATTTATGCTTATTACTCGGATTTATGCTTATTACTCAAAGTGCCTGTTGCTCTGTGTTTAAGTAGCAATGCTTTAATGACCATAAGGTAAGCTTGTCTGACATCGTAAGATGCAAGTAAGCTTTAATAAGCATACTGTTAAACAATTGCCAACATTGAAAGCCTTTCTGTTGTTGCCATGCAGAGAATATTAAAGGACAGGATTCCATTATTTTAAAAAGCTCATTACACTTGTTGGAGACTTCCAGTCATCTCTACAGACTTTACCCATAAACTAAACAGAATGCCAATCATGTGTGGTCCATAACCTGTACAGTAATCCTTTAAGCAATGTATCTTGAGCTTGTTTCTTGTTTGCTTTTCATTTTTTACTTTTATCATGTTTTCCCCATGAAACAAGTTGTCAGGCAGCAGGTCTTTTTTGGATAAGAAACATTTTTACAAGTGGGGGCATCACATAGATTTCTACTTTCAGCATGTTACTTGGTACTTTAATAAAGCTGAATATATTATAATTAGAACTGCAGTGCAAGGAGAAGTGGTTTGAGTTGAGTGCTTCTGGTTTTTCTTATACTTGATTTTGACTGGCATTCCAGTAATGTATTTAAAAAGTAATTTATTTTTTCATGCCTCACAACCTTTTGTTTCCATCTAGATATTAAGTAAGCTGTCATGCAGTCAATGCATTGAAATATTTTTATTCTTCTACACTTATTTTTGTCTTGATTGGACTTTCATAATGATGGTTTGCCACCCAGGGCAGCGTATTTAATTAAAGTTAGTTTTTTGTGGTTTTTGTGCATAGCTCCTCCCCTTTATGGTTGACCACACCCCTTTCCTTTGACTCCACCCATTCAGCGTCTCCTGCAGACCCCCTGTGATTTGAAGTCACCAGCCGCCACTGCACCTTGGCAGTACACATCTGCCATCATTATCTTTTTTATCTTCTTCTATTACTATTGGAATACCTCTTGCACATAATTTAATACTCATCTTTTCATTTGTCCCAGGTATTCCACTGAATAACCATCTTGAAAACCTTTCTTTATCAAATTCACATGTTCAGTTCTTTCCAAGTGCCTCTCCTGTAACATAGCTATTTGCACTCTACATGTTTAATATAGTTCACTACTCTTTCTTGTTTGCATTTATCTGTGAGGCCATTTACATCTAAAGACATTAAAGATAGCATCATTTTATTAAAAAGTGATTATTTCCACCAATGTTATTTTCCATTTACTTGCTTTCTCTTAAAATGTGTTGCTAACTCAATCTAAGGTCTTTCATCCAGTCATTTCACCAAGCAAGATGAGAAAGCACAGTAATTTTTCTGTCATGCTTTTTAACCAGGCTTTTTAATACACTGCCATGCCTACATTTCTTAAAACAGAACAAGAAGAGATATAAACAGGGGGGATATATGCATATCTCCCAAAATCAACAAAGTCTAAAGGATTTAGGATCTTTGCCTGGAAATTTTTACATAGGCATTTTTATACCCCAAGTAGACTCAAACGAATTTTTCCTCAGGTGGATAGCAAATGTTGGAGGTGTGATGGGCAAGAAAGAGGTAGCTAGGAACATATTATTTGCAGGTGTGATGAGCTTGCAGACCTGCGGACTGCTCTGTCGGAGATGCTGGGTGAGTGGATTGGCCTGACTGGGGAGATAGTTTTTTGAGTTATGCTACAGAATCGGAACTGCCTATTAGCAAAGCCTTGCTGAGTCTAATTATGGTGGCTGCCAAAAAAGCAATTACTAGAAAATGGAAATCAAAGTCTAGACTAACCTTACTAGAAGTAGTGAATATAGTAACAGAGATAAAACAATTGGAATTGGGGTATTTAGAAAAGGGAAGAAGCACACTACATAGAAAAAAATAGGAATAGTGGGAACAGCATATGCAGAGCAGGAACGAGGTAAAAGAGGCAGGATTTGAATGAGCTATACAATGCATAACTGACAATGACTAGAAGGTTTATAAGTGATTTATAATGTTTACAACTACAGTTGTTTCAGTGGTGCCTGTGATGTAAACTGTTTGCAACTAAAGTTATATAATTTTGTATGTTTTTCATTTATATAAATGTAAGATTGCCTTTGTCATATGTGGAAATTTAATAAAGATGTTGGGGGGGGAGAGATAGAGAGAAGAAGGGAGAAAGAAAAGAAAGAAAGAACAGCAGCATGTGTTTACAATCTCCATTACACTTAAAAATAACTGAAAAAATGCACTTTATAGCATGTAAAGGAAACCACATAGCACAAAATTGATACTATTTAAGAAAAAATCTTTACTTACAGTTAACTTTTTCCCTCCATTTCCCCTCCACAAAGCATTTTCCCAACATTAATGACATGAAATAGGGCATATACTTTACACTACCCCACAAGTCCACCAAGTTCTGAAAAAATCCAATATTTCCAGATTTTTTTGTTCTGTGATATTACATCGTAATCCCATTTTAAATTACTGGCTTTATTACGATTCATCCCTGAAATCCTATCTCTGCTTCATTTCCAGCATACTCTTGAATCTTCTAGTCAACTCTCATGCTCCCTTCCTTCTCTCCAACATTTTTCATTGAAATTTTTGAAAAGGCTTCACAAGTACAGTCCTCTGTGGTCTTTATTACCAGAAGAACAGGAAGCAGAATCTCCTTCTGTTTCACAGCTTCCTTTTTGTTGGACAAACTTTTGTATTTCCTCCTTAGCATGTACTTCAACAAAAAATGATTTTGTCCCTCCAGGGAAGAATACCTTGAAGACAGCTGGATATAGCAGTTTGAATCTTACACCTGCATCTCGACCGTCCCTGAATAGTGGAATAAATTTGCTCCTTTTCTCTCTGGTGTGCAATAAGTAATCATTTTCCACAAACACTCTGCTGTCTCCCCCTTTTAGTACTTTGCCCTTCTGCTACAATTTTGTCAGAATCAACTCCTTCTGCTTGTAGGATTGCATCTTTACTATTAAAGGTCTAGGTTGCTTTCTTATAGCCAAGTTTGGAGCATACACACAATGTGTCCTTTCAACTAACAACTCTTGCTGTGGAATACCAGTCCAGTTGCTTATTTGTGCTTTCATAAAATCAATGCAGTCTGTCCCTTCCAGTTTCTCTGGTATAGTTGAAAATCTCAAGTTTTCCCTATGTGCTCTGTCCTCTAATTCTATTATTTTTTTTAAACAACTCTTCCTGAGCAGAATTTTCTTTATTTCGACCTCTGATTTTTGCACCTTTGTCATCTCATCCTAATATCTTTTTAAAGCTTCTTCCATTTTTTCCAGCCTTTTGTGGTTTGTGTTCATATACTCCATCAGTGTTTTGTTTATTGTGACCAGAACTGTATGCAGTTGTCTTATATTATCTTCCTGCAGGTTACTGGAAGTCATGTCTAAAGGTTGTATTGTTTTTTGATGAACAGCTACAACTTGGTTGACTTTTTCGAGACAGTCACCAAGGCCATTGATGAGGGAAAGGCAGTCCATACAGCCTACCTCGACCTGGCAAAGGCCTTCGACACAATACCCCACTCAGGTATCATCGAAAAACTCATCAGCTTGAATGTAAACCCATACATCACAAGATGGGTTGCAAACTGGCTAAGTGACAGAACCCACAGGGTCAGAGTTGCTGGAGCCATGTCAGACTCAAAGCCTGTCACAAGTGGTGTCCCACAGGGCTCAGTCCTGGGTCCACTCTTGTTCGGCATCTACTTTTCTGAAGTACAAGCAAACACAGGAGGGTTATGGCTGACAAAGTTTGCAGATGACTGCAAACTGGGCCATAGTCGAAAACACATCTGTCACAGATATCCTCCAGAAGGGCCTCACAGAAATGGATAACTGGTGCCAGAGTCATGGCCTGAAGTTAAACGCCAAAAAATGCATAGTCATACCCTTTGGGAAAAACAAGGCTACCCCTAGCTACCATATAGGTGGCAATCCACTGAGCACAGAAAAAGTCATCAAAGATCTGGGGACCCAGGTTGACACTAGCCTTCGTTTGACACTCATGTTGCTAAAGTAGTTAGGAAAACCTTCTATATCACTCACCTGATCATGAAGGCATTCACATCTAGATCAAGCGAGGTCATCGTCCGCCTGTACTCATCACTTATTAGACCTATGATTGAGTACAATGCCCGTTCGAATGTATCTGACCAGACACCTGCTGCAGCTTGAAAGGCCCCAAAGTTCCTCACCAAAAGGATAAAGGGTCTCAAAAATATGTCTTATGCTGCCCGACTGAAAGAACTCCAGCTCTATTCAGTCTCATACCGCTTGCTCAGAGGTGACCTGTGCCTGACATATAAGGCCATGTCAAACCCAGATTTGATGAATATGCTTCACCTCAAAAATCTAGATCCCTCAGAACCACAAGGCGGGAGACTTAAACCTTGACACGGTTATAAATAGAACGTGCTGGAGGGACAGATTCATCACCCAGAGACTCCCTATGCTGTGGAACAAAATCCCGGTACATGTGAGGCAGAGCACCTCTCTGGTCTTGTTCAAGAGGAATCTTGACCAATGGATGGGAGATTGCAGATATACCCCAGGGATTACTTCAGCGTCACTGCTTGACAGAGGCACAGCAAAATGATAGGCATAGTTTTTATTCAAACTAAAGGGGTGGCGAAAGCCACATAACTATGGGCTAGGCTTATAAATGCCCTTGGGCAGATAGCCTAGTATGAACCTATGAACCTATGAACCTATGAACATTCCCCAGTCAGTGTTTCTTTCTCATTTTTTGTAACAGATTTTTTTTCCATGTCTTCTGTATTTCTATTTTCCTGACATCCATGCAGTATACTTACTAGCCAGTTACTGAAATGTACCCATAAACACAGGTTTACTGGCCTTCTCTGTTGAGTTTCTGTTTTCACACTGCGAGAGCTAGAAATAAGCTGTTATTCAATGTGCAGCCAACTTGGAGTCCCAAATGGACATTCTTTAATTGAAAAAAAAAATGTCCACATCACCATGGATCTAGTGGAGTGTGTTTTCAAGGCATGTGGAAGAGTAATGACACATTTAGTATAAATGAAGGAAATGCAATTTGTCAACTACTTTGATAACATAATCTTAGAAACTGGTTTTCCCAAAGTGGGTTCAGAAAATGAACAATTGGTCAGCTATTATGATTTATGCAAATAAACATAAATGCAAGATGCATTCTTCTTTGTTGGTAAACATAGGAAAAACACTGGTAAGTTAATGGCTTGATTAATACTGGATTCTAACACAACCTTTGGCAGAAAGGATGGATTAGTATGTAAGATTACTCTATCTTTGTGGAAAATTAAGTATGGAGGTTTAGAGGATAATGCTTGGATCTCAGAAATTCTTCTTGCTGAAGTAATGCCAACCAAGAAAACTGTCTTCCATGTAAGATATTTAAGGTCACGTAACTGCTTGGTTCAAAAGGGGACTGTGTGAGAGACTGCAGCATTAGATTTAAATCCCATGGAGGGGCAGGGTCTTTAAAAGGAAGGCTTAGGAGAAGAGTACATTTTAACTCAGTACAGTCAAGTGACTCATCCAGGTGCATCTGCAATCAACTCCTACTAATGCCTCAAGGTGTCAAATATTGCTTATTCATATTTGCATCAATAATTCCAAAACCATAATATGTACAAGGTTTTAAAAGATTTCATCTTATAGCTTCCACAATGGCAAACTCAAATGGATTAATATTTGACCTCTGTCTAATACAGATAAAAAGATATTAACTGTTGTTTTCATGATATTAATTTATATAGATATAATTTTCATTTTTTTCTAAATATCTCAACAAGGCTGGCCCCATTGATGGACAATGTCTACCACTGTTTCGTTGAGGGACCATTTTTGAGGAAGAAGAATGCACCTGCTCAGTTTGTCTGCTATTACACTGGATTTCCCCAGAAAGTGCATTGCTAGCAGAAAGTGGTTGAAAGAGATCACCCACTGCCAGATCCTGAGAGCTTCCCCACACAATGGGTAGGATTTAATTCCCCCTTGTTTGTTGATATACCATACAACTGACATGTTGCCTGTTTGAATCATAATCATCCCAGAGGGGAGAGCATCTTGAAATGTCTGCAACACTTAAGAACACTGCTCTCATCTCCAGGACATTTATGTGCAAATTGCCCTCTTTGGGGGACCAAGTGCCCTGGACTGTCTTTTGCAGATAATGTTCCCCCCCAACCTATCTGAGAAGCATCAATGGTCACTTTGGCCTTGGGCTGTTGAGGAATGAAAAAACAGGTTTCAAGTACTTGGTTGGATTGAATCTCTTTTGCACATCTGGCTAATTCTTATCTGGTATGACACTGATAAAGGATTGACCATTGAGCAGCTAGCATCCACTGAAGGATCCTCATGTAAAACCTGGCCAGTGGAACTAAAGTTACTGCCTCAGCCATCAAGCCTAGAGTCTGAAGAATTAGATGAGATGAAATAGAAGTGCTCCTTATAATCTTCCTGACTTATGACCTTATTGTTTGAACTGTGTGGTGGAAGAGAAGCAATGGCAGATTTTGTATTGAGAAATGCTCCTATAAACTGCAATCTCTCAGTTGGCTGTAATTGCGATTTGTTGTAGTTTATGGTTATCCCTAGAAGAGTGCAAGTCTGGAGAACCTGATTTATTGCGTATATGAGCGCATGCTTGGTTGGAGATGAAATGAGACAGTCATCCATGTAGGGAAACACCTGGAATTCCTGCAGTCTGAGATGAGCTGCTGCTACTACTGACATGCATTTGGTGAACACCCTGGGGGGCTGTGGTGAGTCTGAAGGGCAGTACTTTGAATTGTCAATGACTGGCTACCAGCCAGAAGCATAGCTACTTTCTGGATTGCCTTTTCATTTTTATATAATAGGCGTCCTGAAGATCTATAGAGCACATCCAGTTGTCATTTCCCAGAAAAGGGAGAATGGGCTAAACCATGATCATCTGGAACTTGGTTCTCTGATTTGATTTGTTGAAAACTGGTAAGATTCAAAATTGGTCTCCAGTCTCCTGTTTTCTTTGGTACTAAAAAGAACCTTGAGTAAGTTCTGGATCCTATTTGGTCTGGTGGGACCCTCTTGGACAACTTTTTTCTAGCAGCTTTTGAATTTGAATCACTGCTTGATCCCTCTGACTGGGTGGAATATCGGGGATTTTTCTTGGAAGTGGAGGTGGAAGAGAAAAGGGTATTATGTAGTCTCTGTATATAATACTCTGCACCCATATATCTTTTAAAGTCTAGCCAGGCTCCCTGGTGCAGGGATAAATCCCCCCCATCTGTTTCTAGAGGTGGACAGTCGAAACTCCATTCAGGAGCACTGGTAAGGTTTGTGAAAAAAAGGTTCTCATGTACCCTGGTTTTGCAGGTCACTTCTGCCACGTGGGCATCATCATCCATTAGAGTTTCCTCATCTGCTTCTGGGGGCACCTCCTCTAAATGCGTCTTGGAAAGGACATTGAGATTTTTTGAACCACATTTTTTGGCTACTGCACTGATTCCTGGAATAGGATCTTTGGGGAGCTGAAAATGTATGCCCATGGCAGACAAGGTCTTTCCATCTTTCTCACATCCTTTACTTTAGAGCCACACAGTGTAATCCTGTCAAAAGAAGCATTGATGAAAGTGGACTTAAATGGCTCCACAAAATTACCCAAGTGCATCCAGGCATGTCTTCTTATGGAAATGCCTGAACGTTCATTAAATAATTGGATATAGACTGTAGGGTTGCCAACTGAGAAATTACAGAATTTTAAACCTCTTCAGAAATGGGTCCTGAGAGAGTATTTGACAGTTCTTTAGTCAAATCTCTCTGAAGTCTAATAAAGTGTGCCAAATAGTTCCCTGACCTTAGAACAAAGGTTACTGAAGCAAACACGATTCTCTAATCTGTCCATTGTCCGTGACTCCCTGTTGGGGGGATGGACAGTGAAACTCTTGTCAGTGAGTTCCTTCTTTGTGGCCACTGTTACAACCATGGCATCAACTGGAACCCCTTTCCCCAAGAACTGTGTGTCCACAGGTGGTGCTATTATCCTATCTGGTCTCCAAATTATGGGTTCTAAGGAGATGGGTTCCTTTCACGCTTGCCAAGAGACCATATCAATGAGCTAATTTGTAGGCAGTGTCACCCAGGAGGTAGAGGGTCCAGCACTGAAGGCCTCCAGGAGAACATATTTCTCAGACGATAGGGTTGGAGGAGGTCTGCCACCTCTTTAAGAATCTCTAGGATGTCTCCAAATGGACATCTTCAGGAGGTGACTATGGGGACCCTTCCCCTTTATCAAAATCTGTGTTTTCAGTAATGAACTCCTGTGGTGAGTCTAAGTGCTTCCTCTTACACATCTTCTTCCTCAGCACCTCCTCAGTGGGATGCTCTGGGGAGGTATCAGAAGAGGAAATCAAAATTCCTTGAGAGGAACCTGGTCTTTGGTACTGGATGCTCTTGTGGAGAAAGGTGGTGAGGCTCATGACGCTGTGAGATCATGGTAGAATGTCTAGGATCTGAGGCAGAAGTCTCCTTCAGATCTGCTGAGGCAGAGAAAACTCTCTTCACAGCCTTGAAGGCAGAGATCAAAGGAGCAGAAGAGGGGTTCAGAGTTGAATGCTGCACCCCAGATCTGACAGGCAGACTGGCTCCGAGAATTCTCTGAATCCAAGTGGACCAGAGGTTTCACAGAAGATCTCAGATTTGAGGATAAGGAATTCCTCAGCTGCAAGACTGACAGATCTGTATGACTAGGATCCTGGAACTCCAAAGCAACAGAAGGTATCAGATGAGGAATTTCCAAGGGAGGTGTTGTAGAAGGACAGATAACCTGACTCAGAGGGGTAGGCACTGAAGGAAAGCCAATCTGTCCCTGCACTATGAGGATCTTCCTCACTATGCTCTCCACATCATTTTTTTGTGAGGCTTCTGGAAGAATGAGTGGTGTCTACAGATGATGTTGGTCTTTGTAAAAAGAGTGATGGGAGCCCATTAGAAACTGGATCCAAGAATGGAGAGTATCTGGTGTGTGGAACCATAGGCATCTCCATGATTTCTGTCAGGGTCAGATCCAATAAGATAGGGTTCGATGGTTTTACTTTCTTCTGATCCAACTTTTCCAGGGTTGGATCTGGTAATGTTGAGATGGTGTGCTTAGGATTTGCAGAATCCAATGAAGTAGTATGTTCCTGCACTCTCAATTTTTTCAGATCAAGGGTCAAGACTGGGTCCTTTTTACTTCTCTTTCTTACACTGTCAGACAGAGAAGATTTTGAAGAAGATCTTGGTTTAGGCAACTCAGATATGGCTTCTCCAAAGGATGAAGGAATGAGACCTTTTAATATCAACTTGGTATTATGCTCCACAAGAGCACAAGAATTGAAGCCATGGCATATTGAGCAATCTTCTTGTAAATGAAGAGGGCCCAGACAATAAACACAAAGAGTGTGGGCATCAGAAACAGGCAATTTATGGCCACACTTAGAACATTTTTAAAACTTTCAGGTTTTTCGCCATAATGAAAACTGAGGAACAATAACAACGATGTCAGAGGTGTTATAAAGAGAAAAATAAGTATGACAAAGATTTTTTTTTAACTAGCAAGAAAGAGATGGTAAGGGAATACCAACATTGGTAATCAAAGGGCTACAACAGAGTCATAAGGGAGGAGAGGTACTAACCATAGTATCTAAAAGTACCAACTATGAAAAGAAATTAGAAATATAGCAATCTAAAAGAAGGGATTGACATTAAGAGAATGCTGATTAATGATTTACAAGAAAAAAACAGAGAAGTACAAAAACGTTTTAGTTATCTAAGTTGTACAGCTCAAGAGAGATGGTAGACCACGTCTGTTAGCTAGAAGTGGCAAATGAGATCTGAGGTATTTGGGAAAGGTGCATTGGGGGCAAGGGATAAGCTCAAGAAATTTGGTTGCCACAAGCTTTAGCAATGGCCGAGTCAGATCTGATGGTTAGGATCCAAACCCAATAATTAGGACAGAGTGAAACTTGACAATATCAGATCATATATTCATCTTTGCTTTCAAATTTTGGGAAGAAAACAGGCAAGTTAATAGACTGAAACTGAATTCTGACACCACTTTAGTAAGGAAGGAAAGACTGGTTCTTAACGGCACTCGATCCTTATTGAAAATCAAGTAAGGAAATTTAAGTATAACACTTGGAGTTCTGAAATCTAGCAGAGATGATAGCCACTAAAAATACAGTCTTCCAGGTCAGAAATTAAAGATCATGTTTTCCTGCTGGCTCAAAGGGGGACATGGGATTAAGGCCTGCAACAGAAGATTCAAATCCATGGAGGAGTAGGACCTTTATAAGGTGGTCTAAGTAAACTAAAACCTTTGAGGAAAGCCTTGCATATCTTAGTAGAGGCTAGAGAAGAATGGTCAGTTCCTACATGAAAGTTAGAGATTGCTGCCAATTGAACTTTAATGGTAGAGGAGCTAGATTCCTCATTAAAAATTTATGCCAAAAACTGTAGAACACTGTGTAGGGGCTGAAAAGGGATCGATATTTCTTTGATGCACACAAAAAAAACCTCTTCCATTTACTTTTGTAGATTTTCCTAAGTGGAAGCTTTATGAGAAGACAAAAGTATATGATGGACAGGAGACAACAGCACAGATTGTCTGGCTATTAGAAGTGGAGAACTCACACTGTTAGCTTGAGGTTTGAGATATTTGGATGAATCATGCCTGTCAGGTGAGACAATAGAGGTCTGAAATCGGCTCCAGAATTCAAGGTGGTTAAAGATGATGAGGCCAAAGGAAGGGGAACTAAATATGTCAAGGCCAGTAAGGTGCAATGGGGATGACTTTGATCTTTAAGCTTGCAGCTTTCTGTAGGAATTTGGAAATCAATGGAGCTGGTGGATAAGCACAGAGAAGACCGGAGGGACAACTGTGGAGCACAGCATCCCTCAGGGATTCTCCCATTGGGAGGATTAGGGCAAAAAAGCTGCTGCACTTGTTGTTTAGGGGAGAGGCAAAAAGATCACAACAAGGCTGGCCCCAATGATGGAAAATTGCTTGTACCACTTTTTTGTTGTGAGACCACTTGTGAGGTAGTAGAATGGACCTGCTTAATTGGTCTATCACGTTCGATGTCCCCAAAATGTGTGTTGCTATCAGAAAATGGGTGGATATGATTGCCCATTGCCACACACTGAGTGCTTCGCGACACAAGGAGTAAGACCTGGCTCCTCCTTGTTTTTGATGTACCATATCCATTTAGATCACAACTGCCCCCAGAGGTGCAGCATCCTGAAAATCCTGCAATGCTAAAAGCACTGCTCTCATCTCTGGGACATTTATATGCAAATTAGCCCCTTTGAGAGAACCAAGTGTCTTGAAGTGTTTTCCCCAGGAAGTGCCCCCCCCCCACCCAATCTGGGATGTATCTGTGGTCACTATGGCCTTGGGCTGAGGGAGAATGAACAGACGGCCTTGTAACAGCTGATCTGACCTTACCCACCACCAAAGGTATTTCTTGCATGCCTGTCTGAGCCTTATTTGAATAGACAGATGTTAATAAAAAAGTGACCATTGGGACACTGGTATCCATTGAAGAGTTCTCATATATTTTCCCAGGGGGACAAGATTTATGGCTGTTGACATTGACCCCGTGGCTTAAAGAATCAACAATGCTGAAATTTTGGTGTTGTGAATAATTGTTGCGACCAGGAAACAATGTTTGTACTCTGTTTAGGAGAAGTGAAGCTGAAGTACTGAAATTTCCCCTATAAATTCCAGTGCTTGAGATGGCTGTAACTGAGATTTTTTGTAATTTATTGTAATTCCCAGAAAGGAGAAAGTTTAGAGTACCTGGTCTCTCACTGTTATGAGTAGATGCCTTGTTGGAACAGTAATGAACGAGTCATCTAAATACAGAAACACCCAGAATTCTTGGAGTCTCAAATGAGCTGCCACCACTGCCATGCATTTGAACACCCGGGGATTGTGGGGAGACCAAAGGACAGGGTTCAGAACTCATAATGACTGGCTCACAGCTGGAAGTGTTAAAACCTTCTGGACCATGTGATAGCACACATCTTGGAGGTCTATCACACACTTGCAATTTTCCCTGACTAAGAATGGCAGGATGGACTGAACCGTGACCAGCCAAAATTTTGAGTGTTGATCTGACTATTTTGAAGTTACTGAGATCCAGAATTGATCTCCAGTCCCCTGTTTTCTTTGGCACTAAAAAGAATCTTGAGTAAGTTACAGATCCTTTCTGGTCTGGTGGGACCTCTTGGATAACACTCTTTCTGGCAGCTTTTGTATTTCTAGCACTGTTGCTTTCGTCTGGCTGGGTTGAACATCCAGAAACTTTTGTGAGGGTGGAGGTGGAAGGGAGAAGGGAATTATATAATCTCTGGAAATAATCCTATTCACCTAGGTGTCTTTTATGATATCTAGCCAGGCTGTTTGGTGCTGGGATAAACGACCACCTGGGGGGACAATTGGGCCTCCTATCAGGAGCGTTGATAAGGTCTGTTAGAGAACATGTCTCTAGACCCTTGGTTTTGCAGGCCACATCTGCTGTGTGGGTGGCATCTTCCATTAGCATTCCCCCCTCTGCCTCTGGAGGAACTGTCTCCACATGGATCTTGGAAAGGACCTTGAGATTTATTTTTTGAACCACATTTTCCATCCCCCTCGATTCCTATAGAAGGTCCTTTGAAGGGTTGAAAAATATACTTGTACAGAAGAGAGAGTTTTTCCATCTTTTTCATACCTGGAGAGTGTGTCCTTCACCGTGGGGCCAAATAAGGAAGATGCAACAATGGCAGCATTGACAAAAAAGTCTTGAATGGCTCTGCAAAGTCACACAAGTGCATCCAGGTGTGTCTCCTTATAGAGATGCCTTATAGAGATGCCTGAACCTGCTGCCCTTGAGGTACCCTCAGCTGCATGAGAGATAAGCCTCATGGACGAATTTGAGATGGACTGAAGGATTGCCAACTGTGAGGCTACTAAAGCTCGAGTCTCTGCAGTAGTTGTCCCTGAAATAGTATTTGACAGTTCTTTTATCAAATCTCTTTGCAACCTAGTGAAATGTCAAATAGTTCAGTGACCTAAGAGCAAAGGTTGCTTAGACATGCTTCCCAAATCTGTCCAAAGCCCTGGACTCTCTATTAGGGGCATGGACATTGGAACCTTGTTCTGCAAGTTCCTTCTTTGTGGCTGCTACCATGCCCATGGCATCTACTGGCACTCCCTTGCTCCATTGTTCCCTTTCTGTTGGAGGTGCCAGAATGTCATCCGGTCTCTTGAGCACAGGTTCTACTGTATCAGGTTCCTTCCATGCCCACTGAGAGATCAAATCAATGAGCTCATCAGCGGGCAGTTACCCAGGTGGTAGATGAGCTAGATCCAAATGCCTCCAGAAACACTGATTCCTCTGAAGGATTTTGGAAGGACCAACCACCCGTTTGGCTGAGAATCTCCAGAATCTCTCTAAATGAGATGTGTCTGGGTAGTGATCTGAGGGATCTTTCCCCTTCATTGAAATCTGTGTCTTCTGTTACAGATTCCTGTGGGGAATCCAAGTGCCTCCCTTTGCACTTTCTGTTCTGGGGAACTTCCTCACTGGGATGTTCCGGGGAAGTATAGGAAGAGATGGTAATATCTTACTGGGTAGTCTGGAGGGTTTGAACTAAGTGTTGTTTGGAGAGTTTTGATTAGCTGTCCATGTGGAATTGAATGTAAAAGCTCAGGGCACAAAGACACATGAAATGTTGAAGGAAGATCTGAGGGGGGAGAGATCATCCATCCCATGGAAACAGAGAATGCTCTTTCCACTACTTCAAAAGTAGACCGTCCCAGGGAGAAGGAAGCCAGTGCAGCCAAGAAGACATGCTTCTGCCCAACTGGATCCATCTGCCTCGAAGGCAATCTACCCAAGGCAGAGGTTGGAGCTGAGCTGTCCAGGGCTCAGGCTCTGAGGCACAGAAATGGCTCCAAAAACTTCAGAGTTGACTCCAACATCAAGGATGCAACTGAGATGCTTCGACTCCGACAGCCACTTGGCACCAAGCTTATAGAAACCCTCGGATCTGAGAACACTAGTGTCCTCAGATACAATCCAAATGATCTCGGCAAACTCGGATCAAAGGACTCCAAAACAAAGCGTCAAATCCGAGGAGATGATAATGGTGGGGTAGAGCTGGCAAAGACTTTCTGACCTGAGGGGTTAGGAGCCAGGAGGAACCCCTTCTGTATCTGCACTGAGAGAAACTTCCTCATCATTCTATCCATGTTGGCTTTGGGGAGACTCTTTGAAGAACAAGATGAAGCAATAGATAGTGATGTGGATTGTCATCTGTCAAGAAAGGGAGATGGGACCCTAGAGGACACTGGTTATATAGAGGGTGAGTATTGGATCCGAGAAAGTACTTTAGGATCCATAGTAGTCAGATCCAAAGATGTTTTATGTGATGCTGTGGCAGTAGGAGCTGGGCATCTTCAGATCCAACCTGGACTTTTCATGTGGAGGCTCTGTTGAAGACTGAGTCACAAAAACCCAATTTTTTCTGGGACTTTTTTTTGGAGTATCCTTAGACGTTACCTTAGCAGGGTGAGCCCCAGTTATGGCTTCGGAAAAAGTAGTAGGCAGTAATCCTTTTAAAATCAAGAAGAGACAATAATTATGTTAGAAAAGGGTAAGGAGGAATGAAAAAGGGAAAGAAAGGTATCAACTATGGTACAAAAATTAATATACCAACGGTTTAAGAGGAAGGAAGTTTATATATTAGTCCTTAAGAAAAATACCAGCAATGGTATGTAAGAAATACACTAAGTGTACACAGGAAAGAGAGCAGAAAGAAATATTGAAAAAAGCACTTATCTCTAAATTTGCTCAAGAGCAAAGCTGACCACATCTACAAGTGAAAAGTGGCAAATGAGTTCTGGGATATGTTAGGGGTTGGTGCATTATGGGTAGGGAGGAGCTCGAGAGTTTCAGTTGGCCATGAGCTATAATAATGGCAGAGTTGGATCCGGGGTTTGGATCCGAACTCAATGGTTGAGGAATGAATGAAAACTGACATCATCAGATCAAAAGGTTTCTCTTTGCTCCTGGTACCAAGATAGACTGCAATGTCAAGGAAGGCTTCAGTTCTAAGGCCTAAAATGCCAAAATGGTCAACAATAACAGCAGCTCAAAGAGCATCAAGACGGAAGCCACCATCAGCCTAGGGCCTAGCAACCTTTAACAATGAAAGGCTGAGAGCCAATGTTACTAATGCACACAGAATTATTGGTACAAACTCAAAAGACTGGCACTGCCAGTGAAGGAATCAGCAGTGATTCAGCAGTTCATTGTTAAAGGTTGCTAGGCCCTCGGCTGAAAACACTGGCTCTGATGCACCTGTTGCTGAGACAAGGCACATGAAACATTACTTGTGGAGGAAGGGAAGTTCTTTTTTGCCATCCAAGAAACAAGGGGGGGGGGTACCCAATCCAATCTGTGCTTTAACTAGCACTATTGTCTTCTCCTAATCAACACACAGACAATGGCTGTGGAGATGGACATCAAAGGAAGCCTGGATTCCAGGTACTTGGATAACTCTTTCAAAACAATGCTGACCATCTTGCTAGCTAGAAGATCAGGAACAATTTACTTCAACTGCAAGACTCCAGCTGCAATTGGTTTATCCTGGGGGACAGAAAGTGAAGTGCCCTTTGAAGAGATACCTCTGCACAGGGTACTTTTGGTGCCAAAGAAGAACACTGTACAATTATGCAAGAGCTCAACCATAACAGCAGATGTCTGGACTGATCATTATTGCAGCATTGCTCACACATGAGAGTATCTTGCTAAAGATACTATACTTCTGTCCAGTATGCCAAAGCTTGGGCACCTTCTTGTGCTGCAAGTCTGCCTAATCACCCAGCCATGAGACAGCATGCTGGTAAACAAGTATAGGCATGGAATTCCTCAGAACTTTCTTGCTGCAGGCAGAGAAGAAATGAGACTAAAAAATGCAAAGCAACAAGACTCATATCTATAGACAGTGGTCCACAACAGTCAAAAAGGAGGAGGGTGCAGACACTGCATCAGTGATTAAATCAGACATCTATTGTTATAAGTTCTTACTCAGCTGTACTATGCCCTTCATATGATCACTGCTGTAATATTGCACATATAAGGAAATATTCCTAAAGCTTTTAGATTATCTGGTAGGAGGAGACATGAAACTGGAGTCCAGCATCCCTTGAAAAATGGACCTGGTGAAATTAGTTCTGGCCCTGAACACGCCCTCTATTTTATTGTGTTTGATAAGGGTGTGAATGGAAGGGCAAGTGGCTGCTTCTAAAATGGTGTTTCAATCCAGACTCTCAAAAAATCAGAAGAAGCAAAAGACCTAGTAGAAATGAGACATGAAAGGAATAACAGAAGGAGAAAGCCAATAAAATCCACCTGGAGACAGTCTGTTTGGAAACAGAGCAACCCAGCTTTTTACAATGTTAAAGAGAGAAACAAGTGCTCAAATGTTTCTGACAGACCTAGTTCTGTCTACACAGAATCTATGCTGTCTATGACCATCCAGAAAAAATGCAGATCTCTTTCCCCCTTAGTTTGAGGATGGGGGGAAACAGCAGGCCTGTTAACAGTTGGGTGTTCTAGGACATTTCGTTGACAACCTTAGGCATGAAAGAAAGGTTAGTCCTCAAGGATAATTTGTTCTTGTGAAAAATCAAAAAAGCTGGAAGAGGCCATAAGGGTTTGTAACTTGAATTTTTTGTTAAAGTTAGAGCCATGATCTTTCAAGCAAACACTTTCAGAGAGGTGGAAGGGGCTGGTTCAAAATGAGAGAGCAAGACAGGAACTTCTCTACAACATAATTTAGGTCCCAAGGAAGAGAAATAAGTATTTTTTAGGGACCCAATTTGAAGGACATCTTTTAAAAACTGTTTGACCTCAAAACATGTAGAAAGAAGTGCATCTATTGGTAATATATACAGCTGACAAATGTGCTTTAGTAGAAAAATCCTGAACTGCATACCAAATAGGAAAGAATAGTGGGAATACCAGTTTGATAAGAACACTGTTTTTCCTTCTGGAACTTGCTTGTTGCAGGTTTTAAACAGACAGAGGTGAAATGGATTGTTAGACTGAGGGCTGATAGGAGCCCCGGCCTGAATGATAGAGTATCAATCAAGCCCATACTCAAAGGCAAACCTATTCGTTGAATCCAGATCTTCAGTTTATATTCAGACCCTTTGACTACACGGTTCCAGCAGCACCCATTACATTCCTAGTAGCTTTGCCTACATTGTCTTTCCACTTACCCTATACCTCTTTCATATGATCATCTGTTCACTCATTTAGTCCCACCTCCTGACCTCCTATATTATGTTCCCAGCCCAATTTACACGCACACCCACTCCCTGCCCCTTACCTCCCCCCCCCTCCATATTTATAACAGTCATGTATTTGCAATAGTTACTGGATGCTGTAAGGTGAATAAGGACATCTGTTTTATGTATTTAGTTGTGTATACAACGTTGGATTTAGTGCTTTGCATTTTTGACAACTAGTGAACCAGGTCTTTTTAATGCAGCTACTGAGAGCAAGATTTAAACTACAAATGTAGATCTTATGTATATTTTGTTTGATAATAGGTAAAGAGCTGTATTAGTTGATGCTATACCCCCCTCCCTTACCCCCCCACCCCCCCCTCCTCCATATTTATAACAGTCATGTATTTGCAATAGTTTCTGGATGCTGTAAGGTGAATAAGGACATCTGTTTTATGTATTTAGTTGTGTATACAACGTTGGATTTAGTGCTTTGCATTTTTGACAACTAGTGAACCAGGACTTTTTAATGCAGCTACTGAGAGCAAGATTTAAACTACAAATGTAGATCTTATGTATATTTTGTTTGATAATAGGTAAAGAGCTGTATTAGTTGATGCATGTAGAAATAGCGTTTGCATTTTGTCATACCTAACTAAAATATTAGGTACCTCAATTTTACAGCGCCGGAATGGTGCAGACAACGTCTTGCATTTTAACTTATTTTAATGTACTTTGATGCTAACAGTTTTAGAGCTGCACTAGTTGATGTATGTGCAAATAGCATCTGTAATTTGCCATACCTAGTAAGAATGTTAAGTGGTTCATTTTTTTGTAGTGCCCAAAAGTTTTAAGAAAATGTTTTGTATCTTTAATATATTGTAGTTTGAACAGGATGTGACATCATTTTGTCTATGTCACATCCTTTATAAATGTTTATGAATGTCTTTTA
Source organism: Protopterus annectens (assembly GCF_019279795.1). NCBI lineage: Eukaryota > Metazoa > Chordata > Ceratodontiformes > Protopteridae > Protopterus > Protopterus annectens. Next base: position 1,936,184,520 of record NC_056741.1, read on the forward strand.
AAAAATTTGTATAACGGCCTGAAGAAGACCTTGTCGAAAGCGCTTGCCGGATGTTTTAATAAACCAATTCTTTTACTTTCACCTCGCTGAACGCTTGGATTATTGATTTTGTGTGATTCTCAAGTTATTGTTCGGTGGAGTTGACTGGTGTTGTTGGAAGTTCCTAACAGTGCTGAATAGCATTTAGTGACTTTTGTAGCTGATTTTTTGAACTCAAACAGCGTATGATGTTGTGCTTAGCAGGCAGCCACGTTGAATATTAACGGACTTTGTGTATCCAGATTTCTGCATCTCCGTGCAACAGCTCTGACTTGAACAATTGCACTTGGTATCTTTTAAAAACTGTTTGACCTCAAAACATGTAGAAAGAAGTGCATCTATTGGTAATATATACAGCTGACAAATGTGCTTTAGTAGAAAAATCCTGAACTGCATACCAAATAGGAAAGAATAGTAGGAATACCAGTTTGATAAGAACACTGTTTTTCCTTCTGGAACTTGCTTGTTGCAGGTTTTATAATCTTCTTGTAAAACCTGAAGCATGTAAATATTTGCCTGAATAATATCAAAATCTTATCATCCAAACTGTTAGATTTAGAGTTTGCAGGTTTGGATGAATGAAGGTGACCTCCCTGTTGAGCATCCATTTGTGTAGGTCTGCCATGGATCTGCCCAGGTACTCTGCCACAGAATTTATTTCTGAGGAAGTACAAACTGGCTGAAGGAAGAGTTTGTGCTAAATAGCTATTTCGTAGGCAATCACTAAGTCTGCAGAGATGATAAGATTTTGTTTCACCTTGTTCGATGATGTACCACATTACACTGGTAGTATCTCTGAGGATTCAAAGAGTTCCCAGAAACCAAAGGTAATAAACAGATTGCAGAGTTAGGATCAGAGGTTTCACTTCCATTTACATGGTTCCTCCACTCCTGGCCTGACCATACACTTTGTGGACTTTTTTTCGTAGAACATGTCCTTCCAAGCCAGGTCTGATGCATCTGTGGAAATTTTCTGGCAGAGAGGGAACTAGAAAATAACTCCTGGATTCAGGAATACTTGGTTGATCCACCAAAGGAATTTATTCTTTATGAAAAACAAAGAGGGGTTGGAAGGGTCATGGGTGAAAATGCTCTGCCTAAACTGATGAAGTGCCACTGACTATTCCTCATGTGGAGTCTGGCAAAAGGAATTCTTTGTATGGTTGAAACCATATAAAATAGTGCTCTCAAAATCTCTTGCAGAGGTCAATTCAAGTAGGAGGACAGACTGGAAGCATGAAGTCAGAAACTGCATTTTGCCTTGAAGCAGAAACACCACCTTGGAGACTTCCATGAAAAAAACAGGACCTGTAAGGACAGATGGGCAAATTTTAAATTGAGAGAGAGAGAAAAAAACAAAACAACTGAAGAAAAATAACTATTGTCAACTTGAGATCTTGAAGAATCTTCTCTCTTGCAGAGGCCTGAAGATGAAAACAGTCTAGGTAATGAAATTTATGAATGACCTGAAGCCTGCAGAATGCAATGACAGAATATAAACAAAAAAAAAAAAAAAAAAAAAAGGGTAAAAAAAGAAAAAAAGGATCATGCAACAAGAGTTTCTACAGACATCTTGACTTTTGGCACAGATAAGGTACGAGGGCCAAACTCCATACTAGGCTACAAATGCCCTCTTTTTTTTGGAACTACAGAGAGTCTTGAACAGAGAGCTAATTCTATGGTTCCTATGTTTTTAGGAGCACTTGAATTCCAAAATGGGTTGGAGATAGAAGACAGGTTACTTTGTTATGGGCCTTGATGTGGAGAACCCACAGGTCTGAAGGTATTAGTCCCCGTACTAGTAGGGATAGAGAAAGCTTTCTTGAAAGAGTAAGAACTGGCTAGCCAAGGCAGATCGGGGGAGGGGGGATGAGGTAGCAGAAGTTGGCTAATTTGTCAGAAGAGGTACCTTTTGGTCCCCTGAACTTCTCTTCATGCCATTTTGGAGACTGTTACATTTTTATTGAGATTTCTGGTCTTTACAAAAAAAAAAAAAAAAAAGTCCAAATTATGGATTAATAGCTTCTTTGCAACTTTGGCAGAAGTGAGAGAAAAATGTGCTTAAAATACTGCGTAGGTTTTCTTCTCTCCTGCAAGTTTTTGAAGATTTCTGTAGCTGCTGGGCCAAGAAAAATGATGTTTATTGTCCAAAGGCACATCCAACAAACTGAGCCTTGACATATTCAGGCAAATAATGCAACCTTAACACAAGCAAAAAAAACATACCCACCGAGCTCTACTGCCTTTTTTTATTACACAAAGCATCAAAGGATGGCAAAACTTTAATAGATTTATCAGATTCAATGAACACTACAACTGGATCTGATGAAAGATTTTTATGTAAGAACTTATGTGTGTCTGGAATCCCTAATACCCTATTGGATGTTTCTTAGATGCTGGAAGTTTAGACTCTGGGTTTAAACAAGCTGTGGAAAAGTACAGCTGTGTTAGCTGAAATTATAATGTTGAAATGATCCCTGCTGCTGTAGCCTTAGCTATACAGGTTAAAGCTTGCCAAGGATATAACAGCTGGTCAGCTTCCAAAGCATCAGGGAAACTTCCACACACTCAAACTGTAGCAGCTCAAACTGAACAGACTACAAAACAAGATTAGGCATGAAGCCCTTCAGAACTTTCCTGCCAGCAGAGAGAGGGAGGGAGGCTGAGTCTTTGAAAGGATAATGCTAAGAACAAAAAAAAAAATGCTCCTGCTCTGGCATAAGAAACAAACAGTGGTTACCTGCAGTAGTGATCATTCCAACATCTAGGATTATGGGAAGCTCAACTTATACAACTGTACTGTATTACTCCTATTGATCACTGCTGCGATAGGAGGAGAAGAGTACAGGAGTCCCTGAAGAATGCTCCTAGAAACGTTTTATCTGGACCTAGAAAAATAGTCAAGCTTATAGTGCTTTGTAAAGGTATATACAGAGGACCAAGTAACAGTTTCTAGAATACTTCCAGACTCCAACCCTTTCCAAAAATCCTTGGATGAAGCCAAGGCTCTGGTAGACTGGGCCCTGACCCTTCTGGGAATATTTATTAAGGTAAGTATAAGGAAAAGTAATAGTTTTAGATAATTACTTGGAAAAGGTTGGTTTCGACCCAGGTTGCCTCTTTTTCCTACCTTCACAAGAAATAAATGAATCTGAAAGATTTACTTCTGTCAAGATTGTACCAGAAATGCCTGTGGTCATCTAAGGTATGGCGTATCCTTTATCCCTCATTTTTAGGTTCAGGAAAAAAAACTGAGTGATAGATCACTTTACAGTAAACTTGGATACCACTTTAGATATAAAAGGATTAGTTCTCATAGAATCCCTGCTCCTATGGAAAAGGGAATAGGGTTGACTCACCTTAAGAGCTTCCAACTCAGACACCCTTCTTGCAGAGGTCAGAGTAATCAGTAAAACTGTATTCTATGTCAAGAACCTCAAACGTCAGCCAGATTTCCTATTTCAAATGGAGCCAAGTGTTAGCTTAACACAAAATTAAGATCCCAAGAAAGGGCCACCAATTTACTTGGAGGCGTCTTATGCAAAACTCCCTTTCAAGAACATTTTGCCATAAGACTGCCTTGAAAAAGGAGGATCCATGGGCAGATATTCCAAAATGCCTGATAAATGAACCTTGATAGAGGAATAAAAAAGGCCATAGGAGAGTAACTCACACAAATATAAAACCAGACAACTATCTCTGAATATGTGTTGGTTATATTGTTGGCCAACTAGAAAACCTTTTTCATTTGTTATATATCATTTTCTAGTAGCAGGCTTTCTTGCCTCTATTAGTACCTGCTGCATATTCTCAGTAAACAGCTGCCTAAAAGGAATTAAGGACCTATCATCCCAGCAGTCAGCTAAACAGTTTTGATCTTGGGAATGTAGTAAGCACCCCTGTTCTTGTGTGAACAGATCCAGTCTGTGAGGAAGCTTGTGGTAATTCCCCATGGGAATTTCCAAAATAAGGAAGAAAGTACAGTTGTGTACACTTACCATAAATGTAGACGTTCAAGTGTATTCACTGTTGCAGTCATCAAATTTGGGTTATCTGCTTGCAGTAGCCCTCAGTCGGCCTGATTATCAAAGTCTTGGGTCCTGCATCAGTTGCTGTCTCATATTCCGTGACGTAAGGTAGTCAGGGGTATAAAGCATGCAGCCAATGCCATTACATCAGTTTTTCTTGCCCCAGATGTCAGGTGCCCCCCTTAATGGGAAGCAATTATATATATATATATATATATATATATATATATATACACACAAGGTTATACCTTCAAAAAAAGCAAATACACCAAAAAGCTTTTAAGTATAGTAAAGGAGAATAGAGGTATAGCCAAAATAAGTCAGGGGGGTGGAGGGAGGGTAACCAGGACTGCAACAGTGAATACACTCGAACATCTACATTTATGGTAAGTGTACACAACTGTACTATGTTCTTCATGTTTCACTGTTGCAGTCATCACACTTGGGTAGATTCCCAAAGCTAAGGATGGGAGGAGGAATTTAGATAGCATTAGGACCAGCTATAAGGCCCTGCAAGACTGCAGTGGCAAAGCCAGCTCTGGATTTAGAGAAAATTGGCAAATGGTAATGCTTGGTGAAAGCATGTGCAGAACTCCAGGTAGCAGCTTCTAGGATGTCTCTGGTAGGGACACCTCTGAGAAAGGCTGTAGAGGTAGATGCAGCCCTGGTTGAATGAGGTCTAATCCCCTGTGGGATAGGTTTTCCATGGTGCTTATAGCAGAAATTAATGCAATGGCCTATCCATTTAGAAATGGTTTGCTTTGAAATAGCTTTCCCCTCTGCCCCTGCATCAAATGGCACCAGCAGTTGTTCAGATTTCATTTGAGGTTTAGTCCTGTCCAAGTAAAATCTATGTTGTCTGTGCACATCTAAGGAGTGCATTATCCGTTTCCCTTTGTTCTGTGGATTAGAAAAGAAGGTTGGTAAATGAATGGACTGATTATGAGCCACACTGGATACCACCTTGGGTATGAAAGAGTGGTTGGTCCTGAGGGACACCCTGTCCGCATGAAAGATGATGAAAGGCTTCACTGCCATAAGGGCTTGTATTTCATATACCCTTCTTGCTGAAGTGATTGCTAAAAGGAAAGCTGTTTTCCAAGAAAGGAATTTTAACTCTGCAGTTGCAGCTGGTTCAAAAGGAGGAAGAGTGAGTTTTTCCAATACAAAGTTAAGGTCCCAGGCTGGAGTTGGGGCTCTCCTGGGTGGTCTTAAGATTTTGGCCCCTCTAAAGGAACTGCCTGAGCAGTGGGTGAGAAAAGAGGGGTGGTTCTGTGTTGTAATGAGCTGAAATAGCTGAGGTGTGAATTTTGATGGAGAAAAAGGAAAGGCCCTTGTGAAGCATCTCAGTTAAAAATTGAAGAATCTGAGGTAAATTGGGTGCTCCTGTGGCTATCCCTTGAGTTTGGTTCCAGGCACAGAATCTTTTCCATTTTTCAGCATAAGATTTTCTAGTACTAGGCCTCCTTGCCTCCAAAATGACATCCAACACTTGTTTACTGAGGGATGGTAATGGAGAGATTAGGTAATTAGCCGGGCTGCCAGGTTCAGGGTTTGAAGCTGGGGTTGCAGAATCTGGCTCCCCTGCTGAGACAGCAGGGTAGGGGTCCGAGGCAGGTGCCATGGGGCTAGCTGTGACACACTGTGCAAGAGGGGGTACCACTGTTGGTGTGGCCAGTCTGGTGCAATCAGTATCATCCTTGGTTTGCCCTGTTTGATCTTTAGTAGTACTTTGGAGAGGAGAGGCAGAGTAGGAAAGGCATAAACTGACAGATTTTTCCAGCTGAAGGACAGAAAATCCACTTTCCAAGCTTGTTTGTGGGGAGTCCTTGTGCAGAATTTGTCCAGTTGGTAGTTCTGTGGGGGAAGCAGACAGGTCTATATCTGGGCTCCCTCATTTGTTGATCAACAAGTTGAAAGCCTTTGGTTCCAGTTTCCACTCGTGTGGGTTCATGAGATTTCTGCTTAGTTCATCTGCCAGTATATTTAGTTTTCCTGGCAGGAATTGAGCCTGTAGACGCACTTGGTAGCTCAAGGCTGTGTTTCACAGAGCCATGGCTAGTCTGCAGAGGGGGAATGAATGGGTACCCCCCTGCTTGTTTATGTACCACATAACAGTGGTGTTGTCCGTCTTTACCATTAATTGTCCTGGAAGAATGTGGCCCTTGAAGGCTGTCAGAGCATTCTGTATAGCTAACATTTCTTTTTAATTGATATGCAGTTGCATTTGACTTGGGTTCCATTTGCACTGAATGCACTTCCCTGCCAGGTGAGCCCCCCATGCATAGTCTGATGCGCCTATTGTTAGAGTTTGTGCGGCAGGGGGCAGAGTGATAGGTAGTCCCTTGTTTTGGTGGCAGGCCTCTGCCACCAATGGAATTCTAATCGTAGGCAAGTTATGATAGGAATCATTGCTTCTAGATCCTGAGAATGTTGACACCATAGGCTTTTTAGATACCATTGTAGTTTCCTCATATGCAGTCTTGCATATGGAATTAGTAGAATGCACGAGGCCATGAACCCCAAGGCTTGCAGTATTTGCCTTTCAGATAGCAGGGTTTTTGTGGCCACTAGTTTGAAGTAAGTTGTCAAATTAATTTGTTTCTATGGCGTTAGGAAAGCCATCTGGGAAGTTGTGTTCAAGCTTGCTCACAGGAATATAATTTGTTGACAGGGTACCAGATGTGATTTCTTTTCATTTATGGTGTACCCCAGACAAGTTGACACATTTTGTACAAATGCCAGATGATTCAGAAGTATGTCCTGGCTTTCTGCCTGAATTAGACAATCGTCCAGGTATGGGTATATTTGAATATTTCTTTGCCTGCAAAATGCAATGACTGGAGCTAGGCACTTTGTGAATACCCTGGGCACAGTAGATAAGCCAAAGGGCAGTGCAGAGAACTGATAGTGCATGGAGCCTGCTTCGAAGCTTAGGTATTTTCTGCAAGATTCCCTGATTGGAATGTGCAGATAGGCTTCCTTTAAATCCAGTGTTGCCAACCAGGCATCTTTGCCTATCATGGGAAGCAACTGGTGAAGAGTTAGCATCTTGAATTTTGGAATCACCAAAAAGGTGTTTAGGATAGACAGGTCCAGGATAGGATGCCATGAGTTGTCTTTTCTGGGTACCAGAAAAAGTCTCGAGTAGAAACCTTGTCCCTTTTCCTCTTCTGGTACAGTCTGAATAGCCTTTAATCTTAAAAGAGTACTTGCTTGTGAGCCTCTGCCCACTGATTTGGTGGTAGATCTGGCCAACCGTTTGGGGTTGGTAACGTGTGGAAGGGAAATCTGTATCTTTGGGAAACCATGTTTAAAACCCATTTGTCCTAGGTAATGAGTTACCAGTTTTTTGCTTGCAGAGCAATCTTTCCCCCTAAAGGGGCAGTCAGTTGAGAAGTGCTTGGAAGTTTTAAAGTTAAGTCATTGAGACAGCTTACCACAGGGGAGAGTCTTACTACTCCCTGACTTGGAAGTGGGAGCCCGCCACTGCTTAGTCCTGTGCATACCCTGGGACTGAAGCCTGAGTGTTCTGCTGGTTCTGGGTTTGAACTGAGAAGGCCTGGAAGAGGCAGGAAAGGATGAATTTTTTTAGAGGGCCAGTGCCTACTAGATCTTGGAGGCTGCACTTGTAAGAAATCTTTAACAGTTTACATAGATTTAGCTTTTTCCTCCATCTTTTTAAGAACTTCTGCTTTGTTGCTAAACAGGCAGTCCTGGTTTAAGGGAGCATCCAGCAATTTAGTTTTAACATGATCTGGCAAAGACTGCTCCTTAAGCCAAGCATGCCTTCTAAGTACAGACCCAGTGGCAGCAGCCCTGCAAGATGCCTCTAGTGAATCAAAACCACATTGCAAAGTATGTTTTCCAACCTGTTCAGCAGAATGCATTAAATCATGTAAATCCTTATTTTCAGCACAATCAGGAATCAACATCATTTTCTGTTTAAGCAATCCAATAATATGCTGCTGATACTTTAACATATGAAACTGGCAATTTAAGGCTCTGATGGACAAGGTTACAAAGGTGTATACCTTCTTACTCCATCTATCCAGGGCCCTGGAATCTCTATCAGATGGGGTAGGATTTTTGGCAGCAGTGGCCTTAATGCCCTTGGGTCCCTGTGAAATGGTCTCAGGATCTGCAGTAGGATTTTCAAAAAGGAACTTGTGAGAATCAGGAACCCTGTAATATCCATCAGGTTTTCTGGGATCAGGAGGTAAAGAGTCAGGAGCTTAGCTAGATTCCGAAAAGGCATCGTCAACAATGTCCAGCACAGGAGGGATAGCTAAAGGCCTGTGTTGCGGCATGAGTAAGAAATCTCTAAGCCTCTTTTTAGAATCAGAGTAATCCTGGCTTTCCCAGTGAAAATGCTCCCTAAGAGTATGCAAGGTTTCACCAAAAGAAAAATCATCTGGGGGAGAAGCAGAGGGAATAGAGTCCTCTGCATCAGAATCCTCATAGGTAAAGGTAAATCCTGGTCATCAGAGGAGACAGAAATTTCAGAATCCTGGTCAGAAGTATCATAAGCAAATTCAGTCCTAGATCTCTCAGAGGGAGAAGGTTGGCTTCCCCTGATTAAAGTAATAAGGTCTTCAGCCATTCTTATCATTTGTTTTTTAGGCATAGAGGCCTGACCATGTGGTCTGGGTTTTCTAGGCATGGTTCAAGTTTAGGCCTTGAAGAAGATGGCGTCCGTTTAATATGCAAGTCACTAGGCCTGAATACACCCTCAGAAGCCGGTGCCTGCACAACAGCTCCAGACCCATCCAAAGCAGAGACATCCTCAGGTTCCACAGTTGAAGCATTTCGCAGCATACTGGACTCCGAATGGGTCTCAGTAAAGGCCTGCGAATCTGAAGTAGCAGGTATCAGGGGCTGCGAAGGTGCCTCACTAAGTACCAGTAAACTTGCGACTAGCTTAGGAGAAGCGTCGGCAGCTTTGTACCTAGGTGGCTGTCTCTGTCTTTATCTTTGCTTTTTTTCAGAATGTCGGTAGTCGGGTGGCTTACCGAAGACATATCTGGATAATTGGACAGAGTACCAAAATATTTAGAAGTAAAAATATACTGACGATGAATAGTTTGTGGTTTAAATAAGGCACAAAACCGACAACGAGGTATGTCGTGGTCAGGGCCTAGGCAACTAATACAGTACAAATTAAAATCTTTATAAGGTATTTGCTTTCTACAAGAAATACAATTATTGACTTTTACTGACATCGGTTTAGAGCAAGAAAAAGTTTCCCCAACGGGGTACTTAGCTTTAGTTGAAGACTTCGGTTCTGAAACTCGAAAACAAAAATTTCAGGAGTCGGACGACCGACACTTGCGAACTGCTTCTGCTTCGGGCACTGCACGGCAAGAAAGACTGGGGTAATGGTGTCGGCTGCATGCTTTATACCCCTGACTACCTGATGTCATGGAAGATGAGACAGCAACCGACGCAGGACCCAAGACTTTGATAATCGGGCACTGCACGGCAAGAAAGACTGGGGTAATGGCGTCGGCTGCATGCTTTATACCCCTGACTACCTGATGTCATGGAAGATGAGAGAGCAACCGACGCAGGACCCAAGACTTTGATAATCAGGCCGACTGAGGGCTACTGCAAGCTGATAATCCAAATGTGATGACTGCAACAGTGAAACATGAAGAACATCTACAGTTGCTTGGGCAGGAAGGCATTCACCACAATAATCTTGGGGGATTCCATCTGAATCATTAGAAGTACCCTGGACATTAGTGAAAAGGGTGGAAAAGCATACAGGAACATTCCTGGTCCAAAGAAAAGGCATCTGTTTTCCATGTCTTCATGCATACAGTCCTGGAACAGAATCTTGCCAGTTGATTGTTCAAAGAAGAGGCAGAGATCTACTTGAGAAATTCCCACAGATGGATCACATCCTGGAAGACCCCTGATTTAGTTTCCATTTGTAAAGGTCTCTCCTGGTCCTGTTTAGCTTGTATGCCTTACAATTTGCTCTGACAGAATGTAGGATGCCTGTAGAGTGACAGCACTGCAAAGCTATATACAAAGCTAACAAGGCTAGTCTGCTGATACTATATGAAACCATTTGAAAAGGTCTTGAGACCAAAGACGGTTCATAAAATTAAGTGCCTTGATCAGGACTAGCACCTCCTTGATATTTATATGCATGCATCTGTCCTTGGTGTCCCACACCTCCTGCACTTTTATCCCTTCTGAAACTGCTCTCCACACAAAGTCTGAATAGTCTGTGGTGACTGCTTTGGAGGAAGGAGGGAGAAGGGGAGACCTAGATTCAAGAATCTCTGTTGTCTCCACCTAAAGTGCTCTTTCCTGACAAACACCAGCACTGGAATTTGAAAACAAAGGGTGTTGATGTCGGGATGAAAAAGATTTCAAATACCACTATATCTTTTTCATGTAGTATCATGAAATCATAGATGCCATAAGACCCAATATCATAAGCAATTCCCTCCACACCTCTCAACCTGGAAACATCAAAAATCTGGACAAGGCCCACGAAAAATAAGTACAAATCTGTACACTGATTAGCATAAAATTAGCATACATAATTATGTAACCCCACCCACTCCGATGGAATTGTGAGATACCAACTTTCAAACGCAAACTGAAGAACAGGCGACTAAAATATGGCCCCAGCCCAGAGTTCCCCTGCAGCGATTCCAATGTCCCATTACTTGGCTATTTTTCCCCATTTACCATAAACACTGGAATGTGCATACTGGTTTACTTCTACAATGATTACTTGGATTTTAATTTACATTTCATATCACAAACACTAGTAGACATCTGCTAAACAAAGCAATACAGTCTCACAATGAAAATACACTTAGCATTAAAACTTCTCTGCGGTCTGCCCCTGAAACTCACATTCAAAGAAAATGCATCTTGCCAGTGGTGGATAAAGATTACCTTTGGGCTGTTTTCAAATCATAGGCCCCTTGCACACAAAAGACGTGTTCTTTGACAAACCTTCCTAACTGTACTAAATTATATTCCTTGTATAATACAGTACACTTGTTAGAGCGCATTTTAAATTTGTTTTGAAAATTTTCCAGTATGTAATGAAACAAAATGCATGAACCAATAATGACAAAACTGCCCAATTTAGAACATTTCCATCATAAAAAGTCTACTCAAACTTTTACAGTCCAACAGTATCAGTAAATATGCACAATCTCGGCAGAAGTAAGTAAAAGTCATCTAAATAATTTCACATTAAAGTGATCTGTAACTAGATGTTGCTGCTAGCAAACAACTTGATATTTAATTTCATCTACAAGTAAAGTGTCTGTTGCCCTTGAAGAATAAATTGCCTATGTTACATCAAAAAATAAGTAGACTTTGCATAAGCAGCAATAATCTTCTCTTTCCCTGAAGAACTGTGCAGCACAAGAAATCAGGAAAAAGCCAAAATTTATTGGGGGAGCAAATGTCCAAAACCGGGGACACATTTTAAACCTTGCTTGTATAATCTTAGAAAGTTGCTAGAATAAAATGTTGTGTCACCATGTGTTTTATGAAAGATTGGAAGACTGAAACTTAAATGGCTATTATTATTTAGTGAATTCAGTTCTCACTGATTTGCCAATAAACCATTCATTTTATTTTATTTTCATTTAACATTGGTTTACTGGGAAAGTTTGACTTGGAACAAAACCAATTTTCAGTAGAGGCCCAGGGAGAAATGCTCCAGACGTATGTCTTTGTATCATGGGAGGAAACCAGAGCACCCCACACACAAATGCAGGGAGGATATGCAGACTCACTTCAGCTGAGAATCGAACCAGAGAACCTCTTGCTATGAGGCAACAACACTACCACTGCACCATTCAAATTGTAAGACAAAGTATGAGCCAAACATTACAGACATTTTGTGAAAATTTGTACAGTTGATAGCTATAACTTCTCCTTCAAATAAGTGGTGGTATGGGTAGAGAACTCAGGCTCTTGCTCCTTGTACCTAAGGCACAGGGCTTGAGCCTTGAGTAACCCTAACTAGCAAATATACCTACCTACTGGGCATTCACACACCCACACAGGATATTTTTTCTTAATAATGTCTGATAAGGCATTTACTAATTTTGTTTGCATATACATATGATACACCCTTCAGTTGCCGATACAATCTTTTTTCACCTGAGTTCTATATTTAAGCCATGATCAGCTGAAGCTGCATTCAGGATGATTACAAGTATAATCTGTCTTCTGATTCCTTGGTATAATAAGCACATAAAAGGATTCCACTTGTGGCTTGAAGGTTATATCATGTAAAGGTAAAGTGACCCAAACTGATACCCAGTGTACATGTTTTGAAAAACTACAGGACTCTTTGGATCTGATAAGTAGTACTAAGGTGAACAGAGAACAGCAAAGGGATGACATTAAATTTAATTTATTAGAGACTGAGGCATATGACGTAATCAACAAGAAGAAGGAGATAAAGGTGTTTAAATGTGCAAAAATTGAAAGTGATGCACAGTAAATGAAATGAACAGTTACAGAATATCATTTCCAATCCAGTTTTTCTCTTCTGCTTATTAGAAAAGTACCTGTGGGTTAATATTATTAATGATACTGTTTTCGTGTGTGTGTTCAGGAAAAATAAAATTTCTTAGCAGTTGGGTTCATTGCTGTCACACAAACTATACTTATTGATATGTTGGATTGATTGCTTGATTGATTTCTTGCTTATCTATTTTATTTAATTCTTTATGTTGATTAGGTAGTGACCACACACACAATGTAACATGGTCCAGCAACTAATGGCAGATAAATACACAGCAGAATAATAAAAGCACGGTGGTGCTACAACGGCATATAAACACAGGCATACTCTCCAGCCCAGCAAATAAGACTGTGGCAGATAAACAAATTGAATGCTGGGGCCCAGCAAAGATTGTGGCAGATAAACAACTTGCATGCCAGGGTCCACTTGCATCAACACTGCAACCTAAATACATATTTTTTCTTCTTACCTATTTTGCCGCCCGCCATTCATGTAGCATGATAATTCAGCAACTGCCGTGACCACCAGCATAATAATCAGAATAATCAGCAACCTAAATATTAACTAGATAAATTAAATACATGTAGCACGTAGCATGATAAGCAACGTAAATATTAACTAAATCAACATGTAGCACGTAGCGGTAGCATGATAAGGATTTCAGCAACTGCTGTGAAGTGAAAAACACCAGACAGATTAGCAAGCTGAATAATCAGCATTCAGCAACCTAAATATTAACTAAATAAAATAAATGCATGTAGCACGATAAGCAACCTAAATATTAACTAAATAAAGTAACGTAGCACGATAATGCAGCAACTGCCGTGAACTGAACACCACCAGACAGATAAGCAAGCTGAATAATCAGCAATCTAAATATTAACTAAATAAATCATGTAGCACGATAATGCAGACAGATAAGCAGGTTGAATAATCATAACCGAGCCGACATGGTTGAACACACCAGACAATTGAGTTACAATACCATACATTGTACACATTGTTTTTTCCTCTGACTCTTACCTGTTATACAGCCCGCTATTCGTATTTTCCCTCAGTCCAACAGGCAGAAGCTGATGTCATCACACACACTCCTATAGGCTGGTGATTGGTGGTGACATCAGCCAAAAATTTAAAGTGGTAAATTCAAAAAAAAAAAAAAAAAAAAAGAGAGAGACCAGGAAATTCAGAAATTAAGGGGACCACTCGGAAATTCGTAGCACCCCAGTATTTTGCCCTCAAAACTGGTAAATACAGAGGAATTCAGTATGGTTGAGAGAGATGATTCCCTCACAGTGAAGCCTGAGTGGAAAAGATCTAAATAAAGACCTATTTTTTCCTATAGCAAAAAAAAACTCTTGGAACTGGTGTGTCTAGTTGGCAACCCAGGAACACAATCCTGTGTAAGGGAATCGAGAAAGACTTTTAAATGTTCTCTTGGAATCCAAGTTTGTGCAAGAGATATCTCACTCAAAAGAAAGATTCCTGACCATTTGAAAAAGACTCTGCAAAGACAAGTCTAAATGTGGAAAATGCAGCTACCTGTAACCTGCATGAGCTATAACTGTTGATGGACACTTTGTGAACCCTCTTGGTGTAGTCCATACGGAAAGGCAGAGAACTGATATGATCCAGATTCACACAATCTTAAGAAACATCTGAAGTCTGGATCAATAGGGATGAGATGAGGAACAGGTGAAAAACAATCTGAATATGGGGGAAGAGGAATGACCTCCTGGAAAGAAGGAACTTACTTCCACTGCCATCTGTAACCTTGATGAAAGATTTTCAGAACCCATTTGTCTGAAACAATTAGTTGTCAGACAGAAAAATGGAGATTCAGACTTTCTGGAATAAAAAAGGGTCCAGATTAAGAAGGGTCACAAGGTCTCATGAATAGTCATTCAGACCAGCCAGACTGTCCTTGGTTTTGGGAGGTCCAAGACATCTCTTTGGAACCCCCTTGCCATTTATTCTTAAATGTCTGTTTACCTAAATTTTGTTGAAACTGTATAATCTGTTTATGCCAAAAACTGGATGAAAATTCCTAGACAATTTGAAAAAAAAAGCCTGAAAAATTATAAATAGATTCCCTGGATCAGCTTGCCCCTTTCATCACACTTCTTGATCACCTCTGCAGAAATCAATCAATCTCTATCCACAAGAAAATTAAAGAAAATCATTTTTATCATCTGGCAAGTTCTGAGAATGCAGCCATGCAAACCTCCTTAAAACCCTACCAGTGGCCATACCCCGGATGTAGTATCAACACATACACACACTGCAATGAGTAGTGACCCATGCAACAAAAGAAACTAAGTTATTTACAGCAGATTTTTTTCTTCAGAATTTATTATAACAATCATAAGATTCAAAATGTTGAAAATCAAAGTTGCAGAATACATTTTTTCCCATACCTATCAATAATTCTCCCATCCTTATCAGAAAGAGTAGAATTGGAATGAACTAAGAGCTTAGCAGAAGTGGGATCAACCAAAGCTATAGCTGGTGTGTCAAATTTGGGAATAGTGTATAAAATTTTAAAAGACTGAGGAATGTATACATCCCAATTACCTTAATTTTAATGATCCTATCTGCCTTTTTAGGAGCACCTGGATGGCTGTCAGGGAAATTGAAGATAGTAACATACATCCTCGAAAGCAGACAGAATAGGATGAATGGGTGTAGGTACTGGAAAATCCTTCTGAAACAAATCCCTATTTTCTAAAGGACTGAGAAACATCAGTATTCTCCCACTGAAAACACTGCCACAGTATAGCAAGGACCCCCCCCCCCCCCCCCAGGGAGAATCAGGCACTGAGCTTTCCTCAGAGTCTGAATCAGAAGAAAAAAACCAGTACCTACCCTGCATCTGCCTGTTTAGATTAAGAATCTTGAATCTCTTCAGGAAAAGAGGAATCCCTCTATGACACAACCAGCCCAGCTATCTGGAATTTTGTAAATAATTTATGCCATTTGTGAATATTAATATGATTCATATGCTTGTCTTACAAATGTAAGATAACTATATGTAATGTGTACATTAAAATACTTGGTGCACAAGTGTGTGCTGAAAGTACAGTTGTGTACACTTACCATAAATGTAGATGTTTGAGTGTATTCACTGTTGCAGTCATCACATTTGGGTTATCCCTGCCAGGGTAGCCCTCAGCTGGGCCGAATACCAGAGGCTTAGTATTTCTGCATCGGTTGCTGTCATTTCAGGACTGACGTCAGGTCATCAGTAGTATAAAGTAAGGCAGCCAATGCCATTACATCAGTTTTTTCTAGCCCTGTCAGGAGCCACCAAGTGGGAGCCAGGTTATGGTGAAAGAACCCCACCAGTAGAAAGTAAATACCAAAATGTCCCTTGTTAGGAGAGAGAGAAAGAAGAGGGGGATGGAGGGAGGGAAACCAGGACTGCAATAGTGAATACACTCTAACATCTACATTTATATTAAGTGTACACAACTACTATGTTCTTCATGTTTCACTGTTGCAGTCATCACATTTGGGTTGACTCCCAAAGCTGAGGAAAAGGGTGGAGGCAGTCAAAGAGACTAGGGGCTTGCTAGGATGCTCTGCAAGACTGCAATGACAAAGCCTGCCCTGGATTTGAAGATAGGCAGGTGGTAATGTTTAGTTAAAGTGTGAATAGATGTCCAGGTGGCAGCCTCCAGAATGTCACTGGTGGGGACTCCTCTGAGGAAAGCTGCAGAGGTGGAGGCTGCTCTGGTGGAGTGAGTCCTGACCCCCTTAGGGGGAGGCATTCCGTTTTGCTTGTAACAGAAATGGATGCAGTAAGCTATCCATTTGGAAATTGTTTGTGTGGAGATGGCTTTGCCCTCTGCTCCTGCAGCAACGCTAACCAGCAACTGATCAGACTTTCTGAAGGATTTAGTCCTGTCTAGATAGAATTTGAGCTGTCTGTGCACATCTAGAGAGTGCAGGATCCTTTTCCCCCTTGTTCTTTGGGTTAGGGAAAAAGGTGGGCAAATGAATGGATTGGTTGAGAGCCACAATGGACACCACTTTGGGCATGAAGGATGTGTTCGTCCTGAGGGAAACCTGTCAGCATGGAAGATGATGAAGGGCTCCACAGCCATGAGTGCTTGTAGCTTGGAGACCCCTCTGGCTGAAGTGATGGCCAGAAGAAAAACTGCCCTCCAGGAGAGACATTTTAGCTCTGCTGAAGATGCTGGTTCAAAGGGGGGCAGGGTGAGTTTTTCCAACACAAAGTTAAGGTCCTAAAAGCTGGGGTAGGTGCTTTTCTGGGTGGCCTAAAGCTGCTAGCCCCTCTTAGGAATTGTTTGATCAGACGGTGTGAGAAAAGGGGCTGCTCAGTGGGGAAATTAACAGAGATAGCAGAGGCATGAATTTTAATAGAGGAAAAAGAGACACCACTATGTAGCAGGTCAGAATGAGAGGGAGGGAGGGCTGTGTCCTATTGGCTCCCTTAGCCTGAATCTAGGTGCAGAACCTTTTCCATTTGTCAGCATAAGACTTTCTGGTGCTAGGGCATCTGGTCTCATGTATAACATCTAGAAACTGTTTACTGAGATTGGCAGATTGATCAGTGGTTAGGGAATAAGCCAAGCTGCCAAATTGAGAGTCTGCAATTGTGAATGCATGAATTCTCCTTCCCTCTGGGTCAGGAGGGTTGGGGTCTGAGTGAGATGCCATGGTGGCAGTGGGGACAGGCTGCACAGCAGTGGGTACCAGTGCTGGTGTGGCCAGTCTGGAGCAATAAGAATTGTCCTTGGTTTTTCCTCTCTTATTTTGAGCAGTACCCTGGTGATGACAGGTAGTGGAGGAAAGGCATAGACCGATAGATTGACCCAGGGGAAGGACAGGGCATCCACTTTCCATTGCATGCAGTAATGCTCCCTGATACAGAACTTGCCGAGCTGATGTTTGGTGTTGGAGGCAAAGAGGTCGACCTTCAGGGTGTTCATTTCTGAGTTATTATGGTGAAGGTTCTTTTGTCTAGCTGCCACTCATGCGGGTCCAGAAGATTTCTGCTTAAGTGGTCTGTCAGAGAGTTTAGAGACCCTGGCAGGAATTGTGCTAACAGGTGGAGCTGCATGGCAGAGGCTGTGTGCCAAAGGGTCATGGCTAGTCTGCATAGAGGGCTAGGAGTGAGTCCCTCCCTGCTTGTTGATATACCACATCACAGTGGTGTTGTCTGTTTTGATCAGGAGAGCCCCTGGGGAGAGAAGGGGCCTGAAGGCTGCCAATGCATGCTGGACAGCTAACATCTCT
This sequence comes from Protopterus annectens, assembly GCF_019279795.1. Lineage (NCBI taxonomy): Eukaryota > Metazoa > Chordata > Ceratodontiformes > Protopteridae > Protopterus > Protopterus annectens. The sequence goes on from NC_056741.1 coordinate 1,936,202,367, forward strand.
TTTTGGCTGATGTGCAGATGGATTTGCTGTAGGCTCCACTGGCCCTGCATGCACCTGCCATCCAGGTGTGCACCCCAGGCATAGTCTGGTGCATCTGTGGTGAGGGTCTAGGTGGTGTGGGGTGGTGAGAAAGGTAGTTTCTTGTTGTGGGAGCATGCTGCTGCCCACCAAAGAAAATCTTTCCTGAGGCAAGATATCATGGGTGTAAGAGTTTCCAGGTCTTGAGAGTGTTGACACCAAAGGCTTTTTAGGTACCATTGAAGTTTTCTCATATTCAGTCTGGCATATGGAATGAGTAGAATGCAAGATGCCATGAACCCCAGAGCTTGCAGAATTTTACTTGCAGATAACTGGGGTCTGGTGGCTAGTTGAGAAAAGTAGGCTGCCAGGTAAGTTTGCTTTTCTGGTGTAAGGAATGCCATCGGGGATGCTGTGTCCAGGCTTGCTCCCAGGAATATAATCCTTTGGGTGAGTACTAGTTTGGATTTCTTTTCAGTGATAGTGTACCCTAGGGAGGTCAGTAGTGACTTTATAAAGGCCAGGTGCTTGAACAGCTTTTCTTGACTGTCTGCCTGAATTAGGCAGTCATCTAAGTAGGAGTAAATTTGGATATTCCTTTGTCTGCAAAAGGCAATGGCTGGAGCCAGACATTTTGTGAAAACTCTGGGTGCAGTAGATAAGGCAAAGGGAAGTGCAGAGATCCTGCCCTGAAACATAGATATTTCCTGCATGATTCCCTGATAGGAATGTGGAGGTAGGCCTAGGGTGGCTAGCCAAGCATCCTTGGAGAGCATGGATAGCAGTTGCTGGAGGGTGACCATTTTGAATTTTGGTATCACCAGGAGGGTGTTTAGAATGGATAGATCAAGGATGGGGCGCCAGGTGCCCTCTTTTCTGGGTAAACCTTGGCCTTTTGGTTCTGCAGGAACGTGCTCTATTGCCCTCATACAGAGCAGGGAAAGGTTTTGCTTATGTGCCTCTGCCCAATGGTTTGGAAGTAGATCTGGGAACTCTTTTGGGGTTGGAAGTGTGTGGAAAGAAAACTTGTATCCCTGGGACACTATGTTGAGGACCCAGTGGTCGTTGGTAATGGTGGCCCAGGTGCTTGTGTGAAAGGACAGTTTTCCTCCTAGGTGTAAGTGAAGGTGGGCAGAGGGAGGGGGAGGGGGTGGGGGAGGAGAGTCACTGTGAGTTCTTACCATGAGGAGGGCTTAGAACTCTCTGTTTTTGAAGTGAAGGAATTCCACTGTTTTGATCTCTGCATTCCCTGTGGCTGCTGTCTGGGGAGTCTGTTTCCATGGGGTCTGGGCTGAACTGACCTGGTGGGAGCAGGAAAGGACCAGTGCTTGGAGGGGCAATGCCTGCTGAACCTGGGTGGCTGGATCTGTAAGAAATCCTTAACTGTTTGCATAGATTTAGCTTTTTCTTCCATCTTTTTTTAAGACCTCCTCTGCCTTAGTACCAAATAAGTTGTCTTTGTGCAAGGGTGCATCCAACAATTTAGATTTAACATGGTCTGGCAAGGGCTGTTCCTTAAGCCATGCATGCCTTCTAAGGACAGAACCGGTGACTGCTGCACTGCAAGAAGCTTTTAGGGCGTCAAAACCACAGTGTAAGGTGTGCTTAGTTACTTGACTTGCAGAATGCATTAACTCTTGTAATTCTTTAGATTCTGCACAAGCAGGAAAGGAAGACACTTTTTGTTTGAGGAGTTCCATGGTATGTTGCTAAAATTTTAGCATATGAAACTGCCAATTTAGTGCCCTGATAGCAAGAGTAGCAGAGGTGTATACTTTTTTACCCCATCTGTCTAGTGCTCGGGAATCCCTATTTGAGTGGGTGAGATTCTTAGCA